>NC_045777.1:77929097-78230858 GCF_008692025.1 Phocoena sinus
GCCCAGTTTGGGGCCGTGGGGATATGGAGACCCAGTAGCCTAGAGGCAAGTTCGCCGGTGAAGGAGGCTGAAGGAAACCAGGGTGACCTTGGTGCTTAGCCTCTGAGCCTCAGTTTCCTAGTCTGTAAAACAAGGATGATGGTAGATCCTGCTTCAGGGTGGCGCGAAGCCCTCCACGACGTGTCAGTTACACCGGGTGCTCAGCAAGCACGTGTAAGGACGTGTAAGGCTTGGAGAGGGTTGAGGAAGGGAAGGCTTCCCAGAGGAGGTGGCCCCAGAGGTGACCAGCAGATGTTAACCCGGCTGACGGGGAGGAGAGGGCGGCACCAGCAGAGGTGGGTGTGACGCAGCGGTGCCTCTCCACAGTAGAAACAGTGGAAAAGAGCCTCACCAGGTCCTCACAGGCGGAGGGGCAGGCGTCACTGGAGACTCAGATGAGAAGCAGGAAGCTGTACATATCAGTTTATCTTTTTTTTTTTTCTTTTTTTACTGAAGTAGAGTTGATTTACAGTGTGACGTTAATTTCTGCTGTACAGCAAAGTGATTCAGTTATATATACGTATATATGTGTTCTTTTTCATATTCTTCTCCATTTTAGTTTATCACAGGATATTGAATATAGCTCCCTGTGCTCTACAGTAGGACCTTGTTGTTCATCCATTCTGTATGTAATAGTTTGCATCTGCTAACCCAAACCTCCCACTCCGTCCCTCCTCCAGCCCCCTCCCCCTTGGCAACCACAAGTCTGATCTCTATGTCTGAGAGCCTGTTTCTGTTTCGTAGATAGGTTCATTTGTGTCATATTTTAGATTCCACATATAAGTGATATCATATGGTGTTTGTCTTTCTCTGTCTGACTTCGCTTAGTATGATCATCTCTAGGTCCATCCATGTCACTGCAAATGGCATTATTTCATCCTTTTTTATGGCTGAGTAGTATTCCATTGTGTATATGTACCACATCTTCTTTATCTCTTCATCTGTCAGTGGACGTTTAGGTTGTTTCCATGTCTTGGCTGTTGTGAATAGCGCTGCTGTGAACATAGGGGTGCGTGTATCTTTTCGAATTATAGTTTTGTCTGCGTATATGCCCAGGAGTAGGATTGCTGGATCATATGGCAGATGTATTTTTAGTTTTTTGAGGCACCTCCATACTGTTTTTCATAGTGGCTGCACCAACCGTGTGGGAGGGTTCCCTTTTCTCCACACCCTCTCCAGCATTTGTTATTTGTAGACTTTTTAGTGATGGCCATTCTGACCCGTGTGAGGTGGTACCTCATTGTAGTTTTATTTGCCTTTCTCTAATAATTAGTGATGCATATCAGCTTATCTTTTTATCCCCAGCTTTGCTTCAAAGTTTACCAAAATACACTCAGTATAATAATATTACAGAAGAAAGAAAGTCAGGTTGAAGGGAGAATCGAGGTGGGATAGTAGATGAAACTTGAATCGTCCTACCATCTGCAGTTGCCCTGGGCTGTTTTGAGTGGCCTCGCGGGGCGGGCGACAGGGGATACAGTGTGTGATCTAGCAGGCAGCAGCTGGATCTACCTTCCCGGGATGTGGAGGGTTTTAGCGCCAGGCTAATAGCTATAAATAGCCCTGCAAGAAAAATAACTTGAGAATCTGAAAGATTCTAGACTGGCGAATTCCATATGTTTTAGACCACGGTTTGCAGGAAATATGTTTTCCATCACAGCCCAGCACACACATACACAAACAACTCTACGGTTTCACAAAACTGCACTCGCTCTGATGCTGAGCTGTTTGCCCTTCCCTTTTCTGTTGTCATTTTATAAAACACTGGTTACCAGCCTTCTAAATTGATGTCCCAAATGGGTCACCACCCACGGTTTGAAAGGCACCATTCTAGACCCTAATCTCCTACCCGCGCCCCCCACCCCCTTTACAGAACTGAAAATGAATGTGTCTGTAGCTAAAGAATCTTAGGACACAACCGGTCTCCACCACATAACAGCACAGACGGTCACCAGAAGTGCAAGCACGAGACCTGTGCAGCCACCAAAGGGGCCCATGGGTCCAGCCAGGAGCCCCGGGAGACCAAGCAGGAGACAGGAGCTTAAGAGACCTGCAGGGTCACGTCTAGGTCCCAGCGTGGGCTGACAAGCAGGACCAGGGCCAGGGAGTGGAAGGGTGCCGGGGAGGCTGGGGGTGGGGGAAGGGTGAAGCCCAGGTTGATGATGCCCAGGCTCTGGCCCCAGAATCCCATGGGGAGCTGGTGGCCATATCTGGACTCTCCCACCCAATCGGGACAGCGCTGGGGAAAGGCATCATCACCAGAATCAGAACAGTAGCTTTGAGGGGTTGTGCTGATGGAGAGAAGAGTGGTCCTCAGATCCTGGAGGTCTTCCTGTAGGAGGAAGCTTTGCATGGTGCCTTCAAAGCGGGGAGGAGGGTGGAGGAGAGGGGAGAACCATCCCCCAGGCAACCCAAAGACCACCTTATTGGCTGAGGTTTGGAGGAGGCCAGGAGGCCACTGCTTTGGAGATCCAGAAGGAGAAGGAAATGACATTCCTCATGATCAGATGCCTGACACTGCCTTTAGGACAGGCAGGGACCTTTACCCAGTGGGGACTCCGACGAGGAAACGGAGGCTCAGAGAGAGGAAGTGACTTGGCCACGTCATCTGGCTAGAAAAGGGCGACAAAAAAGAGGGCCTGAACCCACGTCCTCTTATTGCCACGCTACCTCCAGCTCTGTTTAGGGAACTCGCAAGATGGCCAGGAAGATGAGTCCAAACTACGAGGCACGGGAAACAGGCAGAGGGTGGTCCCAGTTAGCAGAAGTGGCTTCTGTGGAGCCCTGAGGATGGAGAGCTCACTGCTGGCCAAAGAGATCAGAGAAGCCTGCTGGATGGAGGGGCGGGGAGTCTCTGGGAAGCTTGCGGGTACAGGGCGGGCACTGCCAGCAGAGGGAGGGGAGAGGCCAAGGCTGTGCTGGGTCGCCGGGTGGAGAGGACGCTAAACGTGGTCCCCGCCTCTGTCCCCAGATGAGTGCGGCATCGTGGCCCAGATCTCCGAGCCCTTAGCTGCTGCTGACATCCCCGCTTACTACATCAGTACCTTCAAGTTCGACCACGCACTGGTGAGTGTCCGGCACCGGCCCCCGGGCAGGGCAGGCCCGGCCCGGCTCCAGGGGCTCACGGGTGTCTGCTTCCCACCCCTCGCAGGTACCAGAAGAAAACATCAATGGCGTCATCAGCGCCCTGAAAGTCAGCCAAGCAGAGAAGCATTAGGAGGGCCTCTTCCGCTCCTCCCCGTCTGCCCCCCAGGCCTGGGCCCAGCCCCACCCTGAAGATTCTTCTCACAGTATTTCTCAACAGACTGGAAAATCGGCCCCGGGGCCCCCAAGGAAGGGGTCCCTAGGACACGCCCCTGATGGCTGACCCCGCCAGGCCTGTGGCCCAAGCCAAGCCCTCCCCGTGCCCTCCTGCCTTCCTGGAGCCCCCAGACCCTCCAGAGAACCCCCCCCCACCTCCTTCCCCGACCCCTACCCCAGAAAATGCTGTCTGAGGCCCAGGGAGCTTGTGAGCTGACTCATCTTCTCCTCCTGCCTCGCCCACGGCCGGGGGCAGACGCCAGAGGAAGCTGGTACCTTCTACAGGACACTGGGAGTACCAGTTCTCGGGTCATCTTGGGGGGCTGGCTGGCTGAGCAGGGCTGAGTTCATGGGGCCCTGGAAGGCCCTTGTGAGGGTAGGGGTTCTGGCCCCTGTGGTCACTGGTCTCTGGTTCCATTGGCTCTGGGCTGGTTCCTGCAGAGTAGAGGCCAGTGGGCAGCCCTCTGGTCATGTGCTGGTGAGGCTCCAAGGGAGCTCGGGTGGGGCTCTGAGCTGGAGGGGGACCCCAGTCCCCCAGAACCTGGCCTGCCAGCCACAGGGCCTGTGCCCCAACTCCCAGCAAGACTGCCAAAGGGGCCTTTCCAGACCCTCCCCACCACAAGCGCTCAGTCCCGGGGGGAGGGGGGTTCCCAGGAGACCCACCAGCCTGGGGCACGAGCTCCTGTCCCCTCTGCTTTCCCTGGACCCTCCTGGGGCTGGCAGAGCCTCGGGTTCCCCTAAATGGGGGCAGCCCCAGTGTTCTGGGCCTGGGGTTTCTTAGGTCACCCCCACCTCCCCAGCAGTTAACTAGACCAGCACAGGGCTCCCCCGTTTTCCTGCACCGCCCCCTCGCCCCACTTTTAGGGGAAAGTGGAAGGCCTCTGCCCCCAACTCACCTGCCCACCCACCCCTCGGTCCAGGGACCGTGGCGTTCATGAGTACTTGACCTGGGAGGCAGCTTATCTGAGCCTTAATAGAGAAAACCGTACCTTGTTTTAGTTTCTTATTTAATGTATTTGCACCCAGGCTGCAGTTGGCAGTAGTTTCAGGGGATGGCCCGCTGAGTCTGCCGGGGCTCAGAGTGTGACATCGCTTGGTTGGCATCCTTTGGCTCCAGGGACAAGCTTGAGAATCGGGAGCTGCTTCCAGGGGTCTCGGCCCTCCCTTTGGAGCAGAAAGCTGGGAGCAGAGGTCTGTTACGATACAGGGGTCCCCGGGGCATCCCCCCACGGAGCTGCCAAGGCAGAGTGGTTCTGAGCATCAGAGGGGACTCGAGGGCCGCAGGGCGGTGGACAGCCAGGTGGCAAGCCAGCCCCCTCGGAGAATGGGGTGACCCCCGTGCCTCCTCTCCAGCTGGGAGTGTTTTCCAAGCAAGCAGGACCTGCAGGGTCCTCCTCGGTGCCCGGGCAGCAGCTGACACGTGCTGTCCCTGAGAAGCTCGGAGGAGAAGGGACATTCTCTTGGGCTGATGAAGCCCCACCCACCCCCATTCTCTGTGCCGCGTGGGACCCTCTGAGCCATGGAAACCCACCAGGTGGGGAAGCTGTCTGTCTGGATCCTTGCAGATGTTCGGGGCCCAAGTACTGATTCGGAACCCACGTGGTTTTTTTTTTAAGTTAATTCATTTTGCACAAAACACCAAAACGTCAATTGTTTGCTGGTTCCAAAATGGGGGTGTCCACGTGGGCAGGGCAGCACTTCACGCCCCGAGAGTCCCCTTACTGTCCCTGGAAGGCCTTGATTTTTCCGTGGCACGCCCTCCAGACCCCTTCCTGTCTGTCCCCCCCTCACCGTGTCACTCCCCCGCCTCTCCTCCCTGCCGAGCAAGTGTGTCGGCCCCTTGACCCCCAGAAACGTGTGCTCCCTAGACCCCCTAGGACGTATATTGTACACACATATAAATACCTGTGTTTTATGTTGATATAGATATATACTGTAAATAGCATATATACTTGAGCAATATATATGTTAATATATACTGTGTGAGCGCGCACACGCGTGTGTGCGTGTGTGTGTGGGGGGGGGGGCGTGAGGGCTTCCGCCCCGCGGTGTCTGCCGTGCACACAGGCACGTTTTGAGCCACCATATATTTTTAATTCAAGTATATAGGCAATACGATTATTAGAGAAGCCGGCTGGCTGCCTCGGCCCTGACTTGAGAGAAAAACTAAACCAACGGCCCAGGAACTGAGCTCCGGGGCGGGTGTTGAGGGTCCCTAACCCCTCCTGCCGAATCTCCCTTGAAAGCTGGATTCGGCCCCTTCCTGTAATCCCGTTGGCACGACCAAGGCCCCTGGACACCCTTATTTTATTTGGGGGACAGTGGCACAGAGGGAGGAACAGCTGGAACAGAAGAGCCCCCTTGCCGGTGCTCTCAGCCCGAAGACCTGGCCCAGCTGGACGGGCGCCCTCCGGCTTTCCGTCCAGGTCTGCTCCCACAGCCCCATCACCTGATTTCTTTCGCTTCAGAAGCCTCAGGTTCTTTCCCCAGGTCGCCTCCTGGGGACTGGCCCCATCCGACTGAGAAAGGGACGGATGGATGCCTTTGACGTTGTTCCCGGGAGGGGCTGGTGCAAGGACTCCGCTCTCTGGGCTACACAGGTGTGTATCCAGCTGACAGGGCGGGAGCCAACACCCTGAAAACCTGCCCCCTCTATTTCGCACACCCCCATCCCACTGTGTGCAGAGGCCGGCACATCCTCGGTGCCTGTGTGTGCCCGTGAGTCAGCGGCTGGGTCTCCAGCAGTCTGGGGGAAGAATGAGTGGTCTCCCCGGTGGCTGGCTGCCCCCAGCCATCTCTGGCTTTGCTGTGCGCAGGGGTCCCCAGACCCCCAGAGAGGTGGCCTGAAGAGGGTGCCCCGTCAGGCTGAGGCACTCTAGGCTCTGGCTTGGGGGTGAGCGGGTGGCCCAGGAGCTGCCACCTGGGCTCCAGGTGTGTCTTTTGAGTCTGTGCTGTTCGCTGGTCAGAAAAGCTCAAACCATCTAAGTGCTGCGCTCTCTCTTCACCTGCCCGGTCCCTGCGCACTGCCGAGCGGCGCGAGGTTAAGGGAGACCAGGGGCCGCGATCGCCCACTTCACCCCTGCCCCCAGTTATCAAAATCTGCCTCTTGGGCTCAGCTCCCAACATGGGCGCCCCTGGTTCCTAAGAAACCCCACTCTCCCTCGGCCCTAGTCCTGACCCAGCAAAGAGTTGGGCAGTGCCCGCTCTGCACCTCTTTCCTCCACAGGGGTTTCCAGAGCCCCCCAGGAGGCGGTGCCTATACCACTGACCTCAGCCCAGGGCACCCATCCAAGCAGGAGAGGCACATAAGGCCTCCCTTCCCCAGGATTCCGGGGGTCCAGAACCCCCCGAGCACCAGCGTTCTCCCGCTCCCATCAACTCCGGGCCACAGGCCCCTGGTGGGAAGGGAGGGACCGGGTGACCCGGAGCTGGCCGCTGTGACTCCCCATGCGGGCAGCATGGCCTCGGTGGCCAGTGTGGTGTCCAGAAGATGCATGGTCGGTTAGGGCTTGTCCCCTCTGTGGTGACAGAGGACGCCACGGAGCTCAGGAGAGGAGGCTGTGGGGGGGTGGTAGGAAGGGCCAGGCCCCTACCCCAAGCCAGCAGTACCATTTGCCTGATAATCAAAGATGAACCTGCCCACCCACCTCCTGCCCCTTCTGGCCACACTTCCCAGCCACCCTGGGCCACCTTTCTGAGCCTCTGGATCTGGATGTGGGCACAAGCAGGGCCCTTCCCCAGCTAAGAGAGGGGACCTTGGGGACCTTCCAGGTGGTAGCGCTACGGCTCTGTACCAGGAATCTTTGACGCTCCTTCCTGAGGGAAAATTGTGGCAGGGGGGCGGGTAGGAAGGAAGCACCCCCAGTGTATGTGTCTGTGGCCAGTGTAAGCCATGGCTGGGGAGCAGCCCCCCGGGCACTGCCGTCACGGCCGCCGAGAAGCGGAGTCGGTGGTTGGCTTGGCAGGCAGAGGTTGGGGGAGGACGACGGGGTCTCCCAGCGGTGGGAAGACGGGGGCTTGGGCTCTTCAGGTTTCCTGGGTACTGTGCTGAGGCAGGGGCTAGGCCTGGAGGGGGCAGTGGCCCTCTATTCCAGGAGGCCGCCTGGGAAGGGATCCACCAAGATGGCAGACAGTGGTCAGCCCAGCAGAGGGTGGGCTTGGGAAGAGTGGACGGGACTTGTGAGGGGAGATGAGCCCTGGTATAGCTAGATACCTTTTCTCACATGCCAGCTCTTTTCCATTCTTTCATTTTCAAATTAGAGGCAGCAAAAGGACCCTTTTCCATTGACCGAGGGAGAGAGAAAGCTGCCGGGTGGGCCATGGCCTTCAGCTTTGAAACCCACGCCCTCCTGGGAAGCCTACTTTCTTGGGACGGAAGGATGGGAGCTGTTGGCCGAGGCAGCCTGCTGTCCTTGGGGCTGAGGGCACCAGGAGTGGCCTGGAGCACAGGTAGAAGCCTGCAGGCGGCCTGGCCCGTGCTTTCGTGGGCAGCGTGGTGGGGAGGGAACTTGTGGCTCTCGGTTCTCGGTGTGGGAGGCTGTGAACGCGGCAAGTGCTGGGCGTCAGAGCAGAGTTCTGAGCAGGACCACACGTGTGTGTATACGTACACGTGAGTGCGAGTGTGCGCTGTGACACGCACTCTAGTGTGGACTCGAGCACACACGTGCAGAGCCCGGATCCGCGTGGAGGGACTGGCTCGTCCAGTATTTCTAGGCCTGGGTACGTTCTTACCCCAGGGCCACATGTAGAGTTGAAGGGGTACGGGCAGCAGACCTCGAACGCAAGGCAGCCCCACCCCCCTTGGCTTTGCTAAAACTGCTCTGCGGACAGACGGGGCAGAGGTGTCCCTGCAGGGGCTGTGCTTTGCCCTGCAGAGGCCCGGAGGTCCATGCAGCCAAGGGCTAGACCTGCTGGGCGGACTCCTCAGAAGCAGCCAGTCCTGAAGACAGTATTTACAGGGAGGGGTTCTGGGGGCTGGTGCCCCTTTGCCTACTGGGGCTCGTCCATGCAGAGCATCCAACAAAGTTGGAAACCGGAGTGGAGGGCCGGTGGGATGGGTGAAAAACAGGCCAAATTCAGGTCCCAAGGCAGAGGCCAAGCCCAGTGCATTTTCCTGTCCACAGCTTCAGTTTACCTGTTCAGAAAATGGTCCAGGAAGAGCTGGGCAGGGTTGGCTCCAAAACTGGGGGTGGGGAGGTGTAACAGCAAACAAAACCCCAAGCCCTCCACTTGCTCTTTGCCAAAATCATTTCCGTTATCCTGAGATGGGGGTGAGTGGATGTTGGCTGCACAGCAGGGCTCAGGGGGGCCTCTGCCCTGCCCAGGGTTTCGCCTTGGGGGTCTGGCCCTCCCCTGGCATGCCCCGGGTCACCAGCAGTAGCAGCGGCACTTGCGTCTGTCCCAAGGTCTGGGCGAGGGAAGAACAGGGGCAGCCCTGTACCCCAGGCCCTCACACTTTCTTTCTTTCTTGAAAAAACACAAAACCCTTGAGATTCATGTACTGTATGACAGAGAGAAAAAAAGTACCTAATGTTCCCCCCAAAAAAGACAGTATATTTTGTACTTTGTAAAGTGTTCATTAAAATGGAAGAAAAAAATGATATTGGCTGACGGCTGTCTGATTTTGTGCTGATCCAGGGCTATGTCTCATCTCTCTCCCTTCTCATACCGTGGGTGGGGGAACATAGGCCAGGAGCTGGGAGGAGCCAAAGCAAGAATCCGGGAGAGGAAATAAATAGCCCTGAGAACGAGAGGGGCTGTATTAGTTACCCAGTGCTGTATAACAAGTTGCCCCAAAATGTAAGGCTTGAAATGATTATTTGTGTGTCCCGGTTTTGGTGGGTTAGGAACTTGGGAGCAGTGTGAGCAGCTTGGGCTCAGAGTCTCTCAAGAGGCTTCAGGCATCTGAAGCTCGGCTGGGGCTAGAGGGTCTATTTCCAAGGTGCTTAATCCACATGGCTGGTGAGGTGGGCCTGGCTGTCAGCAGGAAGCCTGTTCCTCTGCACGTGGGTCTCTGCTGCTTGAGTGTCCTCGTCGTATGGCGCCTGGCTTCCCCCAGAGCAAGGGATTCAAGGACCAAGGTAGGACCTAAAAACAAAAAAGCTTTTCTTCTAGCTTCAGAATTCATGTTCCATCATCTCCATCACGTTCTGTCGTCATGCAGCCCAGCTCTGATTTGACCGTGGAGGAGACCACACAGGGGTGTGAAAACCAAGAGGTCAAGGTAACCTTGGGGGCCACTTTGGAAACTGGCTTCTACACTCACCATTCCTCCCCAAATCTGTGGCAGAGGTGGGCCTGGGGGACCGGGGTGCCCTGGAGCAGGATAGGACCTTGGTGGTGGCAGGGGAAGGATCAGGGGCTGGAACCCTGCTGTGAATGTCACACCCCCAGGAAAGGTTTCTTGGTGCTGGAAGCCCAGGAGCTGATGCCTCCAGATAAGACACCCTGGGGGCAGGAGGGAGGGCGTGGTGCTTGGGGTCCCTCCCACAAGCGCTCTGGGGTTGAGCTCCTGCCCCCTTGGCAGGTGGACGCTGGGACCGCCCAGGCAAGAAAGAGGCCTGAGACCAGCAGGTCCTGGACCTTGGACGCCCTTCACCCTGCCCCTCTTTGATGTTTTCCATGGAGGGCAGGTGTGAGCAGGGCAGGGTTCTGCCTACATTGGGCCCCACCATCCCCTCACCCCTGCCTCGCAGGAGAAGCAGCCCTGGAGATGGAAGGGAGGGAAGATGGGAGCTAAAGCACTCACTCACCACCCCGCGCCCAAGAAATTCTGGCTGCTGTGAAGGCTTGCCTTTCTGGGGTTTGCAACCCTTCACATATCGCGCTGGAGCCACAACACGGGTGGGCGCTCTTGATTGCCCAAAACAGTAGCAAAGCCCTCCTTTTCCCACCACTCACTCATGTTCACTGTCTCTAGGGTGGTGCCAGACCTTGTGCCCGGGGCTGGAGACCCAGATGACGCTGCTGTGGCCCCTGCGCCTGAGTTGCTCCAGGAGGTATAAAGGTGTGAAAACAGGCTCTCCCAGGGATTGCAGTGCCAGGCTCCACCACCAGGGGGTGCTGTGCCCTGGGGCCATGACCACTGTCCGGCAGTAGGAGGCACAAGAAGCCAGGACGTTAGGGTTGAGCTTGGTAAGCTTAGCAGGGGGACCCAAACAGAGGGAACCGCAAAGGCGCAGAGGGCCTAGAGGGGAGCGTAGCTGGAATGGAGAAGCAAAGTGGGAGAGGGAGGAAATGGAAGGGGCTGGTAGAAATGAGGCTGAAATGCAAGGCGGGTTCTCAGGCCAGCTGCGGGCCTCACAGTCTGCTACAGACCGTGGGGAGCGACGGAGGACTTCATGCAGGAGACCAAACTCAGCATCTGAATGGTGAGTCTGGGTTATTGAACATGGCTGATAGAAGGAGGAAAGGGGGCAGCCAGGATCCTGGCCTCATTTCTCAGGAGAGATGACCCTGGCCAACTCAAGGGCCTTCGCAGTGCAGTCAGGAATGGCGGGGGGCATCACAGATGTAGAGGACTGGCTGGCATCCCACCTTCCGAACCATGAATGTGCCCTTCCCCCAGCCAGGGCATAATTCCTCGTGGGAGCAGCTTTGGCTGCATCTTGGCAGGGTTCTTACCCCAGCACATTAGACTCCCCTGGAGAGTGGGGAGAGTTACCTGTGCCAGGACTCTACCCCAAAGAGTCTGATTCAACTCATCTTGGCTTCAGTATAGTTTTTAAAGCTCCCCAACCCGCTCTTAAAAAGTAATAAAAAGGGGACTTCCCTGGCAGTCCAGTGGTTAAAGACCCCATGCTTCCAATTCAGGGATGCAGTGGGTGAGGGTTCGATACCTGGTCAGGGAACTAAGATTCCACATGTTGTGTGGTGTGGCAAAAAATAAATAAGTAGAAGTTTTTAAAAGAGTAATAAGAGGAATGCAGGGCCACAGAAGGAAAGAGCACACTCTGTAGTCACTTTGCCTCCCCTTGGTTTTTATTCAGCTGGTGGGGAAGCAGGAGCTCATGATGGTGAAAACTAGCTCTCCAAAGGGAGTGTGGAATGAGATCGTGGTGACGGTTGCACCACACAGATAATAGGCTAAAACCACTGAATTGTACACTTTAAAATGGTTTTACGGTATATGACTCACATCTCAATTTTTTAAAAAAAATGAATGTGGTAGAGAAGGCAAGAGGTGTGAATGCATAGCAGGAAGGACGGCCGAGAAAATGTGAGTCTAACATCCCTTGATGGTTAAAGAAAGTTCCTATAAACACAGTGGAGGGTAGCATAAAGGGGTAGGAAGACCACAGAGGTCTTTACCTTGCAAAAGCTGGTCTTGGAGCATCTCGTTTGAGATGTTTTCCAGGAGCTGTCCACCTGAGCTGGACCAGTGGGAAGCTCTGGCAGCCATCAGCTGGACCGCAGCCCATCTCCCCACACTAATAAGCACCGGGCACTGAGAGGGTCCTGAGTAGAGAGAGCTGAGGAGAAGTGAGCGGAGACCCCCTCACAGGCCTGTAGGTAGCAGCTCAAGTTGTATTCCGGGAAATAGATAATCAGTGTCTAGGAACTCAGTATCACAGTGTGTTGTGGATTCCACAATACAGGTGTCAAAACTTAAAAATTTAAATGAAGGACCCAGCAATCCCAATCCGAGGTATCTACCCAAGAAAACTGAAAACATACTCACCCAAAAACTTGTATGGGAATGTTCCAAAAAACTCAAACTCTGGGCTAATGTAAAATGTGTACAGGAATGTTTTGGCATTATCCACAATAGCCCCAAAGCGGAGCCAACGCAAATATCCATCAACTGATGAATGAATAAACAAAATGTTTATCAGGAACAAAACGAAAACATCCCCAGATGATCCTGTTACACAGGCGAGGTTGAGAAGGCCAGGGTTAAGGGGCAGAATCTGCCTAAAGGAACCCCAGAGTCCCCATGGAGAACACCGCCTCCTTTGGCTGCTCTGTGGGGCAGTGGCCTCATCCCGCTTTCCTCCATCCTGAGGCCGGAGTGATCAGGGGCGGTCAGCCCCAGTGCACCCGCAAGGATGATGCATCCTTATCGCCGCATCCCAAACACTGGCAGGTCCTGGCATATGGAGGGTGCTCCGGAGAATGTACCCAAGCGGCCTCTGCTTCTTCAACATTCCCCCACTGGAATGAAGGTCAACTGCAGCTATGGAACAGCTTACGGTCAGTTTTTATCTCCAAGGGTAGACTCAAATGGGGCACTTTCTTTTTTCCTAATTGAAGTATAGTTGATTTACAATATTGTGTTCGTTTCAGGTGTACAGGGAAGTGATGAACTTGTATATGTTTTTTCAGACTATTTTCCATTATAGGTTATTTTAAGATATTGAATATAGTTCCCTGTGTTATACAGTAAATCCTTGTTGCTTATCTATTTTATGTGTAGTAGGGTGTATCTGTGGATCCCATCCTAATTTATCCCTCCCTCCCCCGCTTTCCCCTTTGGTAACCATGAGTTTGTTCTCTATGTCTGTGAGTCTGTTTCTGTTTTGTATATAGCTTCATGTGTATTATTTTTTAGATTCCACATATAAGTGATATCATACTGCTTTTGTCGTTCTCTGACTTATTTCACTTAGCATAATACCCTCCAAGTCCATCCATGTTGCTGCAATATTTCATTCTTTTTTAATGGCTGAGTAATATTCCATTGTGTGTGTGTGCGTGCATGTGTATACACACACCACATCTTCTTAAACCAATCATCTGTTGACAGACACTTGGGTCGTTTTCATGTCTGGGCTATTGTAAATAGTGCTGCTATGAACACTGGGGTGCATGTATCTTTTCAAATTAGCGTTTTTTGTTTTTTCTGGACATTTTCCCAGGAGTGGAGTGGAATTGCTGCTGGATCATGTGGTAGTTCTGCTTTTAGTTTTTTTGTTTTTGTTCGGTTTTTTTGGGGGGGGGGTTGGGCTGCATTGCGTCTTCATTGCTGTGCATGGGCTTTCTCTAATTGCGGCAAGCTGGGGCTACTTTTCGTTGTGGTGCACAGGCTTCTCATTGCGGTGGCTTCTCTTGTTGCAGAGCATGGGCTTCTAGGCACACGAGCTTCAGCAGTTGTGGCTCGCGAGCTCTAGAGCACAGGCTCAGTAGTTGTGGTGCACGGGCTCAGTTGCTCCACAGCATGTGGGATCTACCTGGACCAGGACTCAAACCCGTGTCCCCTGCATTGGCAGGCGGATTCCTAACCACTGCGCCACCAGGGAAGCCCCTACTTTTAGTTTTTTTAGGAACCTCCATACTGTTCCCCATAGTGGCTGCACCAATTTACATTCCTACCGACAGTGTACGAGGATTTCCTTTTTTCCACATCCTCTCCAGCGTTAGTTATTTGTAGACATTTTGATGCTGGCCATTTTGACCGGGGTGAGATGACACCTTATTGTGGTTTTGATTTGCATTTCTTTAATAATTGGCAATGTTAAGCAGCTGTTCATGTACCTGATGGCCATCTGTATGTCTTCTTTGGAGAAACATCTATCTAGGTCTTCTGCTCATTTTTTGATTGGGTGGTGGTTGTTTTTTTATTATTATTGAGTTGTATGAGCTGTCTGTGTATTTTAGCTATTAACCCCGTCAGTCCCATCGTTTGCAAATATCTTCTCCCATTCCGTAGGCTGTCTTTTTGTTTTGCGGATGGTTTCCTTTGCTGTGCAAAAGCTTTTAAGCCCGATGAGGTCTCGTTTGTCAAACAGGGCATTTTCTGATGGGCATGGCTTCATGTCCTCTACTCTCTGGTCTCCTGGCACTTGTGCTGCCACCAGGCTACCAGAGCAATGGCAAGACTAAGCCACTCTACCCTCCAGCCCCAGGGGCCATCCCCGCCCCCACCAGCTACATCTCACCTGTTTGCCTCCTTGGCAAGACAGTGGACTCCTGGTTTGAGGAGGTGACCACGGTATCTGGATTTATCCTTGTAACTGTGACTGCTGAGCACGCACCTCAGTGTGGCCCCAAATCTGAGAAAAGACATCTCAGAAGGACTCCAAACACTGTCTCAGCTGAAGCTTAATCTATCCGGCTGTTGCTCCAGGTTAAATAGCAAGGTTCGTGTGGAAGCAAGGCCGGGATTTCTTGATCAATGCAATCTGAGTCTCGGGGGGTGGCTGGTAATGCATCCTGGGAGACAGAAAGGAAGGTATGGGGCTTTTGGGGGAGGGGATAAGTTCTTGGGGGTCAGTCCTGGGCTGGGCGGGCGCTGGGACGATGGCTGTCTCACAGGGCCGGGCCTGTGCTGGGTGCCGCCCCCAAGGTCTGTCTGTGCGTCACACCACACGAGGCAGCTCATCAGTTCTGATAAAGAAGACTAGCCCACGAGACAGTTTGAGTCACTCTTGTTGCCGGTCAGGAGGTGCTGGGACCGGGCGTCACACAGGAGAACAGTGTCGATCTTCACGGACAGCCCAAGCTTTCGCCCTGGGCCTGGTTAGCCGGGCGCGCGGCCAGGCCGTCACCTGCTGGGCCAAGTCAGCACCGTTTCGACCGTGTGGTTCTCAGCACCCGACTGTCGCACAGAACACAGCAAGTGCGTGAGTGTTTGGGCACTTATTATGGGCGGCCATCTATTCAGGGGACAAGCGTGGTCACAACAGGATTCTGAGTGTCAGGACTGACCTGACGAGAGTGGTGAGCCGCGTCTTCTATTAGCTGATTTAAAGTTTTGCGTACAGTGAGAGCCGTCCCTCCCCCAGAACCGTTATGAAGTGGCAGCCTGCACGTCTGCCGGGGGCTCAGGGGACGGAAGGCGGAGGCCCGAGTGCCTTGGAAGGGGCTGTCCACTCACCCGAACGGCGGTGGAGTCCCTACGCCTTCTCAGGGCTCTGCACTGGCCCCAACATCTGTGAATGGACGGAGTCTGAGTGTGAGAAGAGAGATCACGTCGGAGGTGGCCCATGGTCGCTTCACCCAGGGTGTCACCCATGCACTCGATAACGTGAGAGGAGCCCGGAGCCTGAAACACTGACCCTTCACAGGAACAAAATGAGAAATCACAGCAGCTGAGCCGATGGTGTAGAAGGCCTCTGTTGAATGCTGGGAGAGGCTGGGAACAACAGGACAGAAGCTGAGAAGGGACACGAGCACAGAGGACAGCCATGGGAAGGGCCTGGCAGATGCGCTCCAGCTGGGAACCCCTGTCGCCAAAAAGGGCGCAGACCCCACTGGGAGACACTGGGTTTGGGGGTTTTTTAGTTTTTTTTTATGTGGACCATTTTTAAAGTTTTCATTGACTTTGTTACAATGCTGCATGCTTTATGTTTTGGTTTTTTGGCTCTGAGGCATGTGGGTTCTTAGCTCCCCGACCAGGGATCTAACCCGCACCCCCTGCATTGGAAGGCAAAGTCTCAACCACTGGACCGCCAGGAAAGTCCCGACACTGGGTTTTAAGACAAATCCAAAGACATCCCTTAATATACCCTGGGTGCTGTGTCCAAGGTAGAAGTAGTTACTGGACCTGAGTCATGGTTGCCACTTGAGGGGACGAGGGGAGGCTAAAAACCATTCCCACCTTTGACAGAGACCCTCCATCAGCACCACCATCCCCTACGGTCCCTGAACATCACTAGGGGGACCCCGGCCTGCCCTTCGGGGACACCACCCTCCTCACATCAGCATGTGCTTCAAGGCGTGTATCTCCCTGAGGATGGATTACTGCCGTTCACCACTGCGGTGACATGGTCCTCGGCCCAACTAGAAGCTCCAGGAAGGAAAATGACAGATGGTTTTCAATTTCTGTTTCAAGTTTATGGAAAAACTTTGCTGTAATAAACGTTAAGAACTGGTCCCCTACAGAGAAGTGGAGGTGGTAGGAGCCCAGGTGAGGGGTCCCAGGGCCGCTGCCCCAGACACCGCCTGGCCGGTTCGAGCTGCCTCAGGTCGCAGCGAGGATGTCGGGTCAGTGACGGCTCCGCTTTAAACCGCCGCCCCCGGCACCACCTGTCCCTCTCCGGCTTTTCCTCCACAGCCCACGCAACCACCTAATGCACTTTGCTTGTCTGTTTTGCCTCCTCGAATGTAAGTGTCATGAGACCTGCTTACCGGGATTCTGTTTGCCACCACGTGACCCAGTGGGATCAACAGTACCTGACAAGTACGGGGTACAACAGTAAGTGTTTGTTGAGTGAATGAATAAAAGATGGGGGATGTAGGCAAACCGTGAGTGAGAGCCTGCTTTGTGACATGATTGCCCAGTTGGTTTTCTACTTCATCATTTTCTCCCAGCTGCACTGCGGGAGCAGACTCTGGTCAGAAAACAAACAGTTTTCAAGTGGGGCTGTCTTCTAGAGTATTTTTCACTGGTTTCTAGTTGCCTCTTTACCAAAAGCCTTGTTTTTGAAAGCTAATCTCTAAATGATCAGGTTAAAATAAAAAGGCCTCTCCAGTTCTTAAAAACGAAAAAGCAGAAAACAGACTTTATTCCAAGAGAGATTTTTAAAAGAAGTTTCTAAAGAAAAAGACAAGTTACACTACTAATGCAAATGTTTGTCACTGTTTCTGAATTTTCCTTCTCCAAGGCTAGTACTCCAGCCAAGCTTTCGCAGGATGTGTTCAGAGCCCTTGGCCCACAAGAATTTGGCCTCGCTCTTCCTCCCGTGGGGGCTTCTCAAGTCTTCTAAGCCAGGCAGTAAGAATGGTTACAAGGCTGCTGAGAGCCATGGGCCCACACGGTCCTGGGCTGGCGCCCACTGGCATTTCCAGGGAGAACTCCAGTGCAAGGGGTTTCGGCTGGTGTCCCAGCAGCAAGCAGAGACGGCTGAGCGGGCTAAACTTTCCAAAGACCAGACGTGACACCAGAAGCCGTCGTGTGTTCCCCAGAAGGAGCCAAGATGAGCAGATCATCCTCGCCCTGCCGGGGCCACACACCCCTGGGGCTCGGCCGATAACGGCGGCATCTGTGCTGAGTGCAGCGCGTCTCACCCTCGGCAGGAGGGGGGACCCCGTCCCGGAACCTCCAGTCACACCGCTCCGGGCTGCCGGGGAGCGCGGCACACCACACGGAGGGCCCCGACCCTCTCGGGCCCCAACCAGAGCCCCAGCGGCTGCCTCTGCTGTGCAGTCCAAGCGGTCCTGAGGCCGAGGCCTGGCTCGAGCGGGCCGGGGAGGACGTTCAGATGAAGGACCTGGCCAGGGTCACCATGTGGTCCACACCGCACGCCACATCCACAGGCTCCCCAGGCATCGTCACCTGAACAAACAAGAACCAGCACACCGTGAGGAGAGAGGGCCTGGCGGTGGCCGATCAAGGGCCTGACCCTGGCTCTGCTCTGGGCAGGTGACCTAACTGCTCTGAGCCTCGGCTCCCTCACCTGGAAATGGGGTGCTAACACCCACCCGGCAGATCTGCTGGGAAGGGTAGATGCACCCACCGTGGGAAGGGCCATCCTGACTCCCCACCCAGACCCGGGCAGCACCCCCCGAGAGGCCGCTCTGGACACGCACACGGACCCTGCCTGCATCGTCCTGGGACGTGCACACCCCACAGAGGCCGTTCCCCGAGTGTGACTCCCCAGAGGCCAAACCTGTGCTCAAGCCAGCTGTTCAGTGACCCTTCCCAGGGGTCACCAGACAGCTCCCTGGAGCAGCTCCAGAAACTCTCCCGCCCTGCCCTGCCCTCAGGGTCCACTGTGGGAAGGAAGCCTCCCAGCCCAGTGCCTTCACCCGCTCTACACGTCAGCTCCAGACCCAGGCAGGCTGCTCCCAGGTCCTGCGCACCCCGGAGGAGGGGTATTTACTTCGTCTCAGAAGGTGCCAGAGGCCTGGCTGGCAGCCCTGCCGACACTGTCACCCACACTGACATCACTTCATCACAGGCCCAACCCTCCAGGTGAAGTGCAGACAGCCTCGTGCGTGTGGAGGCTCCAGCCTGCTGGCCTTGACGGTGACTCTCATTGCCCCACAGCTGGGCCGTGGAGATGGACCCCCCTCCCTCCGAACTCCATGGTGCCCACAACACAGGCGGGATCTCCAGGTGCACACAGCCACCCAGTTCTCCAGGAGAGGGGCACTTTGCTTTCTCCTCTTGTTGTATTATTATTATAAATGTTATTGTTGTTATTACTTTGAATAGGTGATAGCCACATGGCTACGATATAAAATGACATTCAGTAGAAAAGAAGAAAAGGTATTAAATACCCTTGGACACCACCCTGTCATCCCGTGCCCTGCTCCCCACCTTCCCTCTGAGCTGGAAACTACTTTTAACTGGTTTCTTGTCTTTCCAGAGATTCTAGACGCAGAAAGCCGGTGCGAGTGTAGTGTCTTCTTAGGGGGCAATTTCTAAGACAGAGCACCTGCACCACCTCCCCCTCAGCCCTGCCAGGACGCCGATGACCGGATCCGAATCCTGCCATCCCTCCCCCGGGGCAGCGTGACAGCTGGAGAGGGATCTGTAACAGCCTGCGGAGTTTACTGAGCTTCAGAGGGAAAGGCCTAGTCCAGATGGCCTGCCCTAAAAGCCCAGAGGCAGCAACATCAACCGTTCAGAGGCAAGTCCATTAGGGTCTCCCAGCCACAAGGCAAACGGATGCTAGCAACCAAGTCGTGCTACTCACCCGTCCCTAAACAAACGCCTTCAGCAAAACCTGTTACAGAAATCACTGAACAAACATGCGGCAGTGCCCTCCGCTCATCGCAAAGGCCCAGAGCTGCAGAAGCAGAAGAAAACACGCTGCCTGGGATGACCAGGCCAGGTGAGCTCCTAGCAACCTCCCCGGGCCACGAGAGCACCTTTATTGACCTTCCCCAGGAAAGGGCCACTCTCCGCGCTGACCTGCGGCCGAGCTGTCACACTTAGGCACCTCTGTCCTTGTTCCCCAAGGGCTGTGACCATCAGAACCCAGAGCAGAGGGAGCCACCTCACCTTGGCTGACTCGCCGGGACGACGGTCGTGGCTGGCGCTGGCCCCAGGAGCCTCTCTGGGGAGCAGCAGGTAGCTCCCGGGGCCCCAGCCCCCCCGGCCACCTGCCCCTCACTGTCAGCCTCTCAACTGAGGCCAAGAGAAGGCTGCCCTCAGCCACGTTTTATTTGTGGCCTCATCAGGGTTAAAAGGAGTTTCTATTCTAAACCAATTTACACTCAAATTGTTGCAAAGGCAAACAGTTCCAGAAAACGAACCATATTTGGCCTGAGTGACTCTGAAAAGTTTGAGCAGAATCAGTGTAGGAACAGCTCTCTGCACCAGGACAAGTTCCCAAGACACACACCCACCAGGTGAAGGGCAGAGGAAGGCAGAGAGGAGCGCTGGACCAGCTGTGATCCGGCCACCAGACTTGCCGTGTCCCCACTCAGCTGTACCCGGGATGCCCTGACCCGCGCCCAGAAGCCAGGCCACACCCAGGAGCTCAGCCTGCGAGGAGGCCCAGCCCCTGCGGCGCGCCCTCCCCTGGGGCGTCAGAACTGCCGGGGCCTGTGGCTCCTGAAGCAGCCAGGTAAGAAAGAGGCCCAGGAAGCAGAGGGTTCCCAGCTTGTGCTCCAACCCAAGCCCCACCAGAGAGGCGCACGGCGGGGGGGGCGTAGTCTGTGCTCAGAGCACCGAGGTCACGTCGCAGCCCACCCACTGCGCGGCTGAGAGACTGGGCCAGCAGCTTCGAATCCTGAAGTCAGTGTGCGCGGGGGCAGGCTGGGGGGCAGCCCAACCTTCACAGGCTGTTCTGAGGATAAGAGAGACGGTGCAAAGCACCGGCCCCCGGGACAGCTCCAGGCCCTGAGAATGGCGGTCATGTGCGCTGGAAAGTTAGGGCATGGCCTGGGTGGGGGTGGGGGTGGCACCACTCGAAAGCTCTCCCCAGTGTCCTGTTCCCAGGCCCGCAGGGCTGCCATCGGGCAGAGGGTCCCCACCTCCACCTCGCCCTCCCTCCACCGCGGGGACTCCAGGGGAACCCAGCTCAGGCCCTCGAAGAGGAGGGGGACCATGGTGACGTCTTAAAGTCAGAAATTCTCAGTCTGATTCTTGGCTCCACTTTTTAAAAAATATCTATTTATTTATTTTTGGCTGTGTTGGCTCTTTGTTGCTGCACACGGGCTTTCTCTAGTCGTGGCGAGCGGGGCCTACTCTTCCTTGCAGTGCGCAGGCTTCTCATTGTGGTGGCTTCTCTTGTGGAGCACGGGCTCTAGGCGCACAGGTTTCAGTAGTTGTGGCACATGAGCTCAGTAGTTGTGGCTCGTGGGCTCTGGAGCACAGGCTCAGTAGTTGTGTTGCTCCGCGGCATGTGGGATCTTCCCGGACCAGGGCTCGAACCCGTGTCCCCTGCATGGGCAGGCAGATTCTTAACCACTGAGCCACCAGGGAAGTCCTCCGCTTCTTACTAGGTGTGTGACCTTAAAGAAATCACTGAACCTCTTTGAGCCCTGAGCATCAATGTGGAGGAGGAAAACCTCCTGGACAGCTTCCGGAAGGAGAGGTTTCAATCAGGTGACTCAGATGTCACTTCCTAGGCCTACGAATCGTCAGAAAAGCCCAGGCTCTGTAAGGAAGTCTAAGGATAACTAGTTAATAGCACTGCAGGACCTACAAATACGGCTTTACTCTTTTTTTTTCTTTCTTGGAATACTTTTTAAATGATGTAACATATCCCCTACTTAAGATTAATAAGAAAAGAGTGTTTAAAGAATAAAAATCACCTGCAATTTTTTTTTTAAGCGACAACAGAACAGACTGGAGAAAGGTCCAACTACCCAACAAGAGACTAACCTTTAAGGAATCCAACCTAGTTGATCGAAAACCTGGTTCCTGTCACCACCACTCTCCCAGAGCCCCAGCCTTGCATCTCAGAGCCGGCATGGACCTCAGCACCATGCTCCCAACCCCGAGCAAAAGGTGACACGGGGGGCGAAGGAGCTCTACAGACACACAAGGGGAGACAATGGTGTGGGGCATGAAAGCAGCCGTCACAGGACAGACCAGAGTGACCCTTCCCTGATGGCATGGAGGCCGGGAACGACACTTCAGAGGGACGTTCGGCGCAGGGGTCCGGCTTGAACAACGGGGCATCCGCCCCCAGGCCTGGTACTCCACCACAGAGGCCAAGCCTGGCCCGGCCACCTGGACAACGAAAACGCTCTCAAAGCTGATTTCACAGCTGATCTTCGCTCTAATTGGGAGGACACGAGGCAGGTGGGGAGCCCCTAGTCACAACGGTCATTCACTCAAAACCCACTTGCTTGGCCATTTCCCCAGCTGCCCCTCAGAAGGAAGCCCCTTGTGGGGGGAGGGGGGCTATTACAGAGAGGGCTGCAAGTGGCTCCCAAGAGAAGCAGCAGGATTCTAACTGCTCCGTATCCCTGAGCTGCCGGCCATGGTCCAGCCACCGCCATGCCTTTCCTCACGCGGGGTAGGGTCCCCGGGAACAAGCATGTCAGCACCAGCCAGGCTGGGAACAGCTCTGGGCCACAGCCATTTTTTTCCAACAAGTTTAAAGTCTCCCTTTTGACCTGTTCTCTTAGAGAAAGCACCGGAGTCAGGGCCTGCCGAGCTCAGGGGATCCAGGAGAGCCAGCAGCCAGGGGAGCTGAGAGAAAGAGCCCCTAAAACAAACACCAAAGTGAGTGCCTTGAAACATTTTCCCTGGGTTGTTGACCGATAAATCCTTTCTTCCTTTCTTTCTTTCTCTCTCCATCTCCCTCTCCCTCTCCCCCTCCCTCCGCCTCTCCCCTTCCCTCTCTCTCTCCCTCCCTCAATCTCTTCCTCCCTCTCTCTCTCTCTCTCTCTCCCTCCCTCCCTCTCCACCTCTCCCCACCTCCCCCCTTCCCTCTCCCTCTCTCCGCCTCTCCCTCCCCCCTCTCTCCCCGTCCCTCTCTCTCCCTATCCCTCTCTCTCCCTATCCCTCTCTCCCCCCCTTCCCTCTCCCTCCATCCCTCTCTCCCCACTCCCTCCCTCTCCCCTTCCCTCTCTCTCTCCCTCTCCCCCGTCCCTCTCCCTTTCCCTCTCCCCCTGTCCCTCCCTCCCCCTCCCCTCTCCCCTTCCCTCTCCCTCTCCCCCGTCCCTCTCCCTCCCTCCCTCTCTCTCCCCTTCCCTCTCCCCCTGTCCCTCCCTCCCCCTCCCTCTCTCTCTCTCCCTCTCTCCATACCTCCCTCTATCCCTCAATCTCTCCCTCCCTCTCCCTCTCTCTCCCTCCGTCCCTCTCTCTCCCCACTCCCTCCCTCTCCCCTTCCCTCTCTCTCCCTCTCCCCCGTCCCTCTCCCTCCCTCCCCCTCTCCCTCCCCTCTCCCCCCTCTCCCCCCTCTCCCCCCACTCTCTCTCCCCTTCCCTCTCTCCCTCCCTCCCTCCCTCAATCTCTCCTCCCCCTCTCCCCTTCCCTCTCCCTCCCCCATCTCTCCCTCCCTCTCTCCCTTTCCCTCTCCCTGCCTCTCCCCTTCCCTCCCTCTCTCTGCCTCTCCCCTTCCCTCTCCCCCTGTCCCTCTCTCTCCTCCTCTCCCCTTCCCTCTCTCTCTCCTCCCTCAATCTCTCCCTCCCTCTCTCTCTCTCTCCCTCCCTCTCTCTCCCTCCCTCTCCCTCTGTCCCTCCCTCTCCCCTTCCCTCTCCCTCCCTCCCTCCTCTCCCTCTCTCCCCTCCCTCTCTCCCCTTCCCTCTCCCCCTGCCCCTCTCCCTCCCTCTCTCCACCTCTCCCCTTCCCTCTCCCCCTTCTCTCTCCCTCCCTCCCCACCTCTCCCCTTCCCTCTCCCTCCCTTCCGTCTCCCTCCCTCCCTCTCCCCCCTCTCCCCTTCCCTCTCCGTCCCTCTCTCTCCCCCCTTCCCTCTCCCTCTCTCCCTCCTCCTTCCTTCCTTTCTCCTTACCTCCTTCCTTCCTTTCTTTCATTCCTTCTTTCTTTCCTTCTTTCTCTCTTCCTCTCTCCCTCCCTCTCCTCCTTCCTTCCTTTCTCTTTCTTTCCTTTCTCCTCACCTCCTTCCTTCCTTTCTTTCATTCCTTCTTTCTTTCTGTTCTTCTTTCTTTCCTTCTTTCTCTGTCTCTCTTCCTCCCTCCCCCCCCTTTCTCCTCCTTCCTTCCTTTATGGCTGTGTTGGGTCTTCATTGCTGCACATGGGCTTTCTCTAGTTGCAGCGAGCAGGGGCTACTCTTCGTTGCAATGCACAGGCTTCTCATTGTGGTGGCTTCCCTCATTGCGGAGCATGGGCTCTAGGTGCGTGGGCTTCAGGAGTTGTGGCACGCAGGGTCAGTAGTTGTGGTGCACGGGCTTAGTTGCTCCGCGGCATGTGGGATCTTCCCGGACCAGGGCACAAACCCGTGTCCCCTGCATTGGCAGGCGGATTCTTAACCACTGCACCACCAGGGAAGTCCCCCTTATTATTTTTTTTATTACACATTTCTTTTGCACTTTTACATGTGTTTTTTAAAAAATGCTTTACACAACCTCAAAACACGTTAAAACCTAACCTTCAAAGAAAACAGGCACGTACACACACGCGAACACACACAAGTGCACACACACAGGCGTTCACGCACACAAGCGCCCGCTCCTCTACACAGAGCCTATCTCTGGAAGGGAACAATGAAACCAGAACCAGTCGCTGCCTCTGGGACAAGAGACGGGAGACTTACCTTTCATAATACATTTTGTACCACGTCCATATGTTCTGTATTCAAAAAAATAAATAGCCTTTTTTTTTTTGAAGAACTTAAAGAACTGACTTAGTAAACGACACTAAGATAAACTACAACTTAAGAAGGAACCCTCTTCCCCTTTAATTCTGAAATGAGCCTTTTTGTGTAACTGCATCCTCCCCTCAGAAGAGCCTTCATGTTTCACTCTGATGGCTGTGGTAAGGCACTCTGAACATTAAACATCCCGCTTTCTTTTAAATCCTCTGTAAAACAGTCCTCTCCACTGGCCTCTGTAAACAGCTCCTGGCACGTCAACTTCTTCATCTCAACCCTCTCCCTCTCGGAGCCCCGAGGCACCCGTGTGCCCGAGGCCAGCCTCCGAGGCCGCTTCTTGCAGGCGCCACAGGGACTGGAAGCCCGGGGACCCTGTGCCGGCCGGGCTGCCGCACCAGGCGAGGGTGCTCTGCGGGCACGCCGCCCTCGCGCCCGCCCGGCCCAGCCTTACCCTCCACGGGAAGTACTGGTCTTCCAGGCGACCGATTCCCAGGCACCCTCGGATGTTCTTGCCCCACACAAACAGCTCTCCTCTGTCTGCAAATAAAGAAAAACGGCTTGGTTGGGGCTTGAGGCCAAGGGCAAGTCTCCAAGAGGAGGAAGGGTCATGAGAATAGGCTTTCTAGAGCCAGGTACAAAAAGATCAAAGTTAAACTTCAATTTCTCCCAGGCATTAATGCTTTCCCATACCAAAAACATGTCCCGGCCCAGATTCATGCTGTGTCCCTCTCATGGGAGATGAACACATGCCTGGAGGTGGGCCCAGGGGCTCCTGTACACGGCCCGGGCCCGCTCTGTACGGCCCTTACACACACACCCTCATCGCCCACTTATGTCTAACCAAACCCTGCCCTCCACAAATCCTGAAATCTCGGCATCCTCAAATCCTGGTCACGCCCTGACAGAGTGAGAAGTAGGACAATTTGTCATTTCTTGTCTGGGTCTCCACATTTCAGGAGCATTTGGTCAAGTGACACACGGTGACTGGGGGCCTCTTTGAGTCGAGTGTACATCTGTGTGCTAGGAGCTGGGACAGCATGGGGACTGACACGCATGTTCCTGTCCTCACGGGGCTGGAGCTAGTTGAAGAGCAAAAATTAAACAAATGATTAAACCAACAAATGCATGTTTTCAAATTGTAAACAGTGCCATGAAGGAAAAGGACAGGCAGGGTGCTGGAGGGGCAGGCCGGGAGGCTGAATCCAGACTGGGGCTCTGGGAACGCCAGCTCCAGGATGGACCCTCAGGCTGGGCAGGGCCCTCAGTGCAGACTTCCGTCCACACCAGCCAGGGGCATCCTCGGCACGGAGGCCCCATTTACCAGCCCCCTCTGGCAGAGGCGCTGGTCATGGAAGAAGGGAAGACATGGGGGAGCCGGCATTGACACAACCGGCTGATGAAGTAAGGGATCCTTCTGGGACGCGCGGTCAGAGCCCTCTGGTCCTGCTGCCGTCCACGGTCTTCCACCTCAGAGGCTGTGTTTAACAGAACAATTCAGTCTGGCCCCCAACGTGTTAGCAGACCTCAGGGCAAAGCAGAGGAAGCCAGGCTCTGAGGCTCCCCCTACTGAGGGACAGTCACTGGCACTTGGAGGGTAGCTGTTGGGTCTTGGGGGAAATCTAGGTAGGATTTCATTCCAGTGTGACCCCAAATGGCCGCATGGCACGACAGCAGACAAAGCAATCTACCCTAGTCAAAGGCTTCGTCCAGGTTTCCAAGTACATGACTTTGCACGTAGTTTAAGCCTCAAACGTTGGGGAAATAGGTTACTGTTACCTCCAGAATTCGCCCACACGGACACTCTCTGCTACATCAAAATGGCTTTAGAACGCCAGTGTGGCTCAGACGCGCTTGCAGAGGAAGGTGGCTGACCCTGCGTGAGGGGCGTGAGGGGTCCTCCACCGCGGCGCCACCGCTGCCACCCAGTGCCTCAGCGCACAGACAACACTCCACCCACCTCCACAGCGGCCCACGCTGCAGCTGCTGCCGCTCAAGCCCCAAACCCTGAAACGCAGACACTGACTGAACGGCAGTGAGGACTCTGCAACAGTGCGCTCGCCTGCAGCAGTCCTCAGAGCAGCGCGAGGCCGGGGCACACAGACGAGGACCACCCAAACTGACTGTCCCGGCCCAGATGTTTCTAAAGGAAACAACAGCTAGCCATGAGACAAAACGGTCTCTAAACTGCAAGGAAAAAGTGAATTTACTCGAGAATCACAAAATGAAATTTCGTTCCGTCTTACTATTCAAGTCAGCTAACGAGGAGCAAATTGAGCCGACAGCCGCGGTGGGAGGACGAGAGCTGTAATCAAGAAGCGCAGACACGCGGGACGTCTGCAGAGTAACTTTGTATGTCATGGCTTTGTAACTGGGCAACCCTCTGAGAAAACCTCCATTTCAGCCCCCCTTCGATCACTCCCCCCAGCACTTTGGAGAAACCGGGCACAGCCACCCCGTCAAAACCACAGGACGGTCTTATAAATATGCCTCTTGCCACCCCACGCTTCTGGCTCAGATGAGGGTCGGGCTTGGCCAGGGACCGGGATGAAGCCCCCCACGCTCATTTCCTCCTCACCCACCACAATGTACCAAACCTCCGCGGGTCTCCCCCAGCAGCCCGGCCCACTCGAGGGGCCCCTCTCCCACCACCGACTGCGTCCACTTGAGAAAAGTCACTGCAACGCCAGCCTAACCACAAACCAAATGAACTGAAAACACACCTCCCGGGTGAAAAGGAGACACACATTAGACCCCCTCAAGCCAAACAACTTCTGGATTAGCTGCTCTCTTTAATTATCCACACAAGGGTGCCACTCCATTGGATGGATGGAAACTGAGAGCAGCCCAGGGTTTGGGGCTGAACCTGAGAGGGTGAAGCTCGGTAAGGCCTTGGGGCCACACGGGCTTGGTCACTTACTGGTGAGGGCGGCGAAGTGGCTGAGTCCACAGCGAATGCGGGAAACCTGGACTCCTGGATTGAACTCCGTCCAGCCAAAGAGAGTGGGTGGAATCATTTCTGGAAGGGCAGTTTCCATGAGGTTTGGTCCTTTCCCAAGAATTCCATAGCCCCAGACGAAAACATGTCCTTCTCCTGGATTACAGGAAAAACAACGGTCAGGAAGTCAAACCAAGTGCAGCCCTCACTCGCTAGAAATTCAAACCGCACCACCAAGATGCATTATATCCACATGGACTTTTTTTTTTCCCCTCTTCTTGCTTGGCAAGAACATGTTGATATTTAAAATAATGTTTCTTTTCTCCTCTTTCAAATTCTTGCTTGTGGAGTGTGTCTAGGCAGCCAACCAATCTCACAATACAAATGTCCTACATCTTGAGTGTGCTGGACGGGGCCACTCCATAAATCAGCCACAACCCCCACGTGAACACAGGAGAGCCTTAGAACGGCAGCTTTTCCTAACAGCGCTACGTCTCACACGGATCAGAGACCAAGAGAAGTACACACACAACTTCTGGCTAGATTCTAAAATTCGTAATGATTTTCAGGTCATAAAAAGTTTACTCATCAGTGGTGCCAGACGTTTAATCCCAGGGGCTTGACCCCCAGTACCTGAGCCCTAAGGCTCTTCTCCTATGTGCCCGTGGCTCTTAGCACGGCCTTTCTGGAGAAGGCAGGCCTGGGGGCTTTGGCCCAGGCTTCGGGAGGGAGCAGTACTTCATCCTCCACTCCAGAGGTTTGTGATAGTTACTCAGCTCTATGCTGGCTGTTCGTCGACCTATAAATCATGGCTGTTATCCTTCTGTCAAGAATGTCACCCTCACCCTCTATTAACTGAACTAAACTAACTAGATCTTCCCACAACCGTGCTCCCCGCACTGAAAACCACAGCCTGAATCCAGCGGACACCAACCCTTCCTCACCCAAGCCACCCACAGCTTCCCAGCAAACTGCCTGCGAGAGGGTCTCACCGTTTAGTACAGCACAGCCTGTGCCCCCACTCGCAGCCTGCTTCACCCGCCCGACTCCCGAGAAGGGCAGGCTCCGGGGGACGTTCACCTGAATCAAAGGAAGGGACCACACTGCTAGGAAGACAAACCAGCGAGAACTTGGAAATACTGTTTCACGTACAGAGTAGGTAAGTCCCGGTTCATTCATTCCCTCCCCATATATCTCCTGAACATCGTACACATGCTAAGCTTCTAACTGCATGCTGGGAAGATGACAGGCAGCAGGAGAAGCAGTCCCGCTCTCAGACTGTAGTCCAATGGGCGAGGCAGATGTCAGCCAAACCTAACACGGGATGAATCTGTGCTGAATGCAATGAAGGAGAGTACAGGGGTCCCTGGCGTGAGTGTCAGGGGACCTGATCTGGTGTGCGGGGAGGGGCAATCAGGAGTAAGCAGGCCAGGGGAGAAGAGAAGGAAATCCCGAGGCAGCGAGATGGACGTCCAAAGGGAACAAGGTGAGTGTGGCCCGTTCAGGAGCTTACACAAGGTCAGAGTGGTTGACGCAGGGGCACAAGGGGGAGTATCTGTAAGATGCCGGTGGGCAGAAGGGAAACCAGATCACGCAGGACGTTGTTGATCATGGCAAGGGTTTCGTCTCTATCCTAAGCACAACAGGGAGGCAGTAAGGGAGAGGGACGTGACTTCTAGAGGGGAACGTGAGTGGACGTGGGTAACAAGGGAGAAGGGCCAGGATGTTGGGCTGAGCATGAACTCACTCCGGGATGTACTGAACTTGCAGTGCCTTGAGACGGCCAAGTGGCACTTCTGCTCAGAGTGACAGATGGGAGGCTCAAGGGCTGGGAGAACGAAATGTGGCCAACTTAGCTGTCCAGCAGGATTTGGTCTTGGCACCCCTACTGAGAAATAACTTTGCAAGATAGATTTTAAGTGCTTCTGTGACAGCCATGAATCTTTTCAGAGTCACTTGCAAATGGAGACAGCTGGAGGGTAACAATCCCTCAGATGACTCCAGAGGAATAAAGGGGCTTTACTGATCCGAGATGGCCTGGTGTCTGCCGCCTGGCTCTCACAGCTTCTCTACCCAACTGGGCTCTGGCACAGGGCCCTCGGCAAAGGCTGAGAAACGCTCCAGCAAAGAGCCACTGGAAACGCACCACTGTTGTCACTGACAGGATGAGGCTTGGACCACGTAAAGAATCATGGATGCGGTGGGCTGCTTCCAAAACAAGTGACCCGTCTGTGCTAGTCACACCATGGATAATCTGCGCCCTTGTGTGTGGTAGTTAGGCCTAGGGACTTGCTTCTAAAGAACAGAATTCCAGCAAACGTGAGCAGAAGGCACTGCCAAGATGAACTTACGAAGCACTGGCTTCCGTCTCACCGACACGCTCTCTCGCCCTCTCATTGGCTCACTCGGCCGAAGCCACGCTGTGAGCCACCACTTGAAGAAGCCTGCATGGCAAGGAGCCGAGGAAGGCTTGGACAACCACTGTGAGCTGGCCAAGCGCCAGCGAAGACCTGGGGCCCCAGGGCCAACAGTCCACGAGGACCGACACCCTGCTGCCAACCACCAGAACGGGCCCAGAGGCAGGGCCTTCCCAAGGTGAACCCCAAGGTGACACCAGCCTTTGAGAGACTCAGAGCCAGAGACCCAGCTAAGCCACCCCTAGGTTCCTGACCCACAGAAACGGTGAGACAATAAATGTGTGTTGTTTTAAGCCGCTACGTGTTGGGGTCCTCTGTCATGCAGCACAGGTAATGATGACATGACCCTAGATCTGCCCTCACAGGAAGGCCGTGGGAGACACTGATCTCAGGCCTTGCTATCCGGAAGGCCAGTCCCTCTTCTAAACATTTTATTTGCTGTTTATCTTATGGAAACAATGAATCATTTCAATGACCATGCCTTCGTCTCTGTTCTGGCTACTGGAGAGCTCAGAGCCACATCTGCAGCCACTTCAAGCTACTGTGTCAGACCACAGAGGATGCACTGTTTCATCCAGTGAGCTGATCTTATCCACTTGCGCATGTCTCTTTATCTATTAATATATATTTCAAACCCTTCTGTATGTTGTCAGAAGCTTGATGACATCCAGTCCTTATCACTTAGAGATCCATGCTGATTTATGGATATGATGTCTAGGATTTGCTTCAGAATAACGCAGGACAGAGAAGCAGATGGAATTACAGATGCAGCGAGATTGGCCATTAGGTGTATGGGGCTTTTTGGAGAGCAGGGTGGGGAGGGTGAATGAAAAAGTTCTGGAATTAGTGGGGACAGTTGCATAACCTTGAGAATATACTAAAAACCACTAAGTCACACAATTTAAAACAGTAAATTACCTATTTTTTTGAACGGGCCATTAGTTGGTAATTGTTGAACATGGATGATGGATACACAGAGATTAATTATGCAGTGAGGTCTACTTTTTGCTTACGTTTGGAATTTTCCTTAATAAAATGTTTGAAACCCTACTGTACTGTACTGACGGTGTGACAGGGAGAGGCCACCAGCAGGACTGCCAATGCCCTACTGCATGATCTAGGGGCCGCACAGGTGTCTTCACCAAGGTGCACACCTCAGATCTGTGTATTTGGGGGTACACACACTAGACAGCAACAAGAGGCCGACTGTGACATCACAGGACCTTATGTAAACAGCCTCACATCCCTTTCAGAACAAGACAGGGCATGCAGACATACCTAAACTACTGCTCTAAACCAGGACTATCTCATCAAAGTATTGATAATGATGGCTTTTGCATCTAAGCTTTCTTTCCAGGCTCCAATGAGATTGCCAAGAACTCGGCCCCTTGAAGAGGCAGCCGTAGCACAGGTGAGGCCTACACGGCACTCTATACATCACCCCTTCGTGAAGGATCTTTTCTAAACATCCTTAACACTCTATCTCCAAACCCCCAGCCCTAGGCTGCAGAGGACCTCGTGGGGTCGTACCTGTGTGGAGTCCGTGACAGAGGCCAGCTGCAGGTATTCGGAGTTCCCCCACCCGAAGAGGCTGCCATCGACCGACACAGCCAGGCAGCAGTCCCCGTAGGTGGCCACCTGGACAACGTTCACTCCGGCAAGGTCTCCAGCCAGCTTGGTGGGTGCGCTGGTGATATTGTAGTGACCCAGACCTGGAACAATGGAAAACTGTGTTACTTACTTTTAATTGTTTATTCTTTTAACAAACACTTGCATTGACCTACTATGTGTCAAACACAGTTTTAAGCACTTTGCAAACATCAACTCAAAATCCTAATCTGTTATTCTACATGCTGTACAACTTCCTTCTCCATGTTCTCTCAGAAGAGGAAAAACCATCATAGTAATTGTTTACTTTTAAAACCCTTGATGGGACTTCCCTGGTGTTCCAGTGGTTAAGACTCTGCGCTCCCAACGCAGGGGGCCAGGGTTTGATCCCTGGTCAGGGAACTAAGATCCCACATGCCACAACTAAAAGATCCCGTGTGCAGCAATGAAGATCCCTCGTGCCACAACTAAGACCCGGCACAGCCAAAATAAATAAATAAATAGAATTTCAATAAATAAATAAATAAATAAAACCCTTGATATTTTCTAAGTCTGATTCAAGTTACATACCTTTTCAGGATGAAACACCAACACACAATGAACCTATCAGACCTTGTATATTACATACAGGCACACCTCGTTCTATTGCACTTCACAGATACTGCATTTTTTACAAGTTGAAGGTTTGTGGCAACCCTGTATTGTCAAATGATGGTTGGCACCTGGGAGGCAGTATTTTTTAATTAAGATACGTACATTTTTTAGACACAATGCTATTGCACACTTAACAGACTACAGTGTAGTGTAAAGATAACTTCCATATGCACTGGGAAGCCAGAGTTACAACAAGCAATTCCTAATGCACTGCTGGGCTTGCTAGAACATAAACGAGATCTCTAAGAGCCCATCCCACCTCAGCCCCACACCCCACACCATCCCCCAGCTACAACAAATCAAAACTGGCAAACTGGTGTGGTACACGGTGACCAGAGGAAAAGACGGGGCTTGCCCGGAGGACAAATGTCCCCATCAGCACTGCAATGGAGAGTAACCCCTGGGCAGCAGACCAAGGTAGAAGCCTGAACCACAGACTCGTGCTTGTACCAGGCTTTCTCAAAGGGGCCCAAAGCAGTGTCAGACTGGCAGCACCCCTCGGCAACAGGCAAAAAGCCTGTTATTATGTACTCCATATATAATAAAAAAGATTTTTAAAAAGTAATTCAAAATGTTGAAGGGTTATGAAAGAAACAGGATGCTGAGATAGAAACTGCTTTAGACAGAATGGTCAGGAGCCTTCATTGAAGAGACAACCCCAAGCTGAGGCCTACAGGATGAAAAGGAGAGCACAAAAGAGCATTCTAGGCTACAGGAACAGCGTGTGCAAAGGCACGGTGGCAGCACAGCGGAGGACAGGCTCAAGAACGGGCTGCAGGGGCCTCGTGGGGCTGGACTCAGAGCCTGGCAAGCAAGGGCAGTGGGGCCATGTGACAGTGGAGCTTCTGGAATGGCACCAGGAAACTGTTAACCACAGTTATCTCCAGCGAGTGGGACTTTCACTTTTCACCATATTCCTCGGTCTATGCTGTCAAAATGTATCAACAATTTCATTCTTTTCATGAAAAGCTGATTTTTAAAAGTTACCCACACCAAGATTTTAGAAAATAAAAAGAAGCTTCCACTTTATAGATTAAAAAAAGCACATTTTAAAAACTGGCATTGTAATTAAATTAGGACACTTAAATTGACAATACTCACTGCTAGAGAGGTTATGATTAAACTGATACTTCTATACATTGCTGATGGCAATATAAACTAGTAAAACTTTTGGAACGCAATTTAACAACACATTATGAAAACAATAAAAATATTCTAATCCTCTGACCCACTCCTGGGAATTTATCCAGGGCAACACTCCAAATGAAAGGAAAAGCTAGATGGCTACACATGACAAATGTCATACCTCCAATGGCTACTGCACCCCCCAAAAAGTATGCCTCCTGACAACAGGGTAATGAGTAAATCGCCTGACAAAATGATTAACTCACCTTATGGTACATTAGTTTGATGCTGTACCATACAAATATTAAAAACTGCAACTGAAAATTATACCAACATGTAAAAATGTTTCATGTAAATTTAATGATAAAACAAGCATATAAAATCACACCTCTGCTATGATTACCATAAAAGACGTTCACATATGAACAAGGACTTGGGAGAAAACATGAGTCAAGGAACAAAGATGATGTGATGAGGTAGCAGGGTTATAGAGGATTTACGCAAGATTTAAATCTTAAATTTTAGGTCCTCCCTTCAGACAAATATCAAACACAGAAAAATAAAATATACAAGGATGATAAAGCTTATCCCTCATTCCTCCCTCCCTTAATCACATTCTTCTCAAATGAGTTAAAATCGAGCTCCCTTTAGGTGGCATTTGTCTCTTAAAAGACTCAGACTTGTTGCAGGACTCTCCAATCCTCGATCCAGGGACCCAGTGAGGGGGATGGGAGGGGACACAACAGAACAGCATTCCCAGGAAGTGACAGGAGAGGGAAGAGTCAGATGAAGGCAGCGGCACCATCCCACAGGGAGGGGGGCGGGGGTGGGAGGGACGCTACCTGTTTGCCCATCCGCACCCCATCCACAAGAATACACTTCTCCTTTATCCGTCAGGAACAGACTATGGTCCTGACCGCAGGCGACCTATCACACAAACAGAGGTGAGGTTGGTGAGAAGGAATCCTTAGAAGCCGGTGTCCTGATCCAAGTGCCCAAAGCCGGGCACCACTCCCCACGGCTCCTGAGTGCCAAGGGGGCTGGGCTGGTAGGCTGTCCTGCTCTGCTCCGCATCTGACTCTCTCTCATTCCAGCACAGCCCAGCTTGTGTCTCCTACTCCCCTGAAACTGCTCTTGCTGAAAAAAAAAGAACAGTGCCGGGTGTCCTAAGGAGCGAAGCCAGGAGCTCCCCACCCTCCTCCCTCATCCATAAGCCTCTCTCCCACACCCCCCAACAGTGTCCCATCTTTGTCACTAGCTCAGTCTCCACTTCGGACCCTACAGGGCTGGAATCCTCCCCTGAGGTCTGCCCTCTGCCCTTCTCGCTCTGCACGCTCCCTGGGAGATGGCACCCACCCCCACGGCTTCTGCTGCACCGCCACGTGGTCATCTCCAGTCTCAATCACTCTGCTGAGTCCCAGACCTACTTTGCTAACTGCCTAATGAAAAGCACCATTTAGCAAACATTCCTTACGCCAGGCACTGTGCTAAGCCAATGACCAAGGCCACCCAGTAAGAAACCGAATCTCAGAGAAGTTTGGTAACTTGCCCCAAGTCAGCCAGTTAACATGTGGACAAGCAGGGACTTAAACCCGCATCAAGGTGGCTCTGAAGCCTGGGCAAGATGCACACTCCACTCCACCGCCACCTTGGAAACAAGTTCCCTCTCCACCTGCTCCTCACCTCCCCTGCTCTGGGACTCTGCCACCTGGGCCAAGAACGTCAGCGCCACCCATCTGCCTGTGGAGTCACACTTGGCTCCTTCTAGCTCCCTCCCCGCCCATCTAATCAAGCCTCGAATCTGGTCAATTCTCCTTACGTCTCCTCACCTGTCCCTTCTCCCCACAGCTTCCCACCTGGACTTCACCTCCTCCCTCAACTTTATTCCATGGCCAAAGTTATCTTCTTAAACAGATCGTGACCTGGCTGTCACTCACCCTGCTCAGAACCTCTGGCAGCCCCTGACCACCAAGAGGACAAAGTCTAAACTCCTTAATGAGGTGTACAAGACCCTGCATCGTCCCCTCTCAACCCGTCTTCCGGCCGATTCCACCCCGCCCCACCGCAGGCAGGCACACCACACTCCAGCCACACTGCATGCGCTCGGCACCATCGAGCCTTCAGGCTGCTCCTTCTGCCGTAACACCTTTCCTACCACCCACCCCGGCCCAGCTGGTCAGCTCCTCGGCTACCTCCTCCACGACGCTGTCTCTCCTTCCAGTGCACGCCTGGTAGACGTAACTATTCTTCTGGTGCTTTCATAAGTGCTTTCGGTAGACACTCATTTACATATTTAAGCATTTAAGTATCTACCATATGCCAGGCACTGTACCCAAGCATGGGTACAAGATAAAGCAGCCTGGGACACACACAGCCTTAATATACTCTGAGACAGCTAGTTTTTATAACCTGCCTCCCCCACTAGAGTGTTATTGCCCTCCCCAATTTTTACTAAACTTTGTATCCCCACAAGCTAGCATAAATCCTGGCCTATAGTAGGCAGGCAATATTTACTAAAATAATTTATTAATTCAGAAAATCCCCCTAACAATTTGCCATCACCTCACACCCAACTTCCACCCTTTCAAAATCACCCCCCGGGGTGGGACCAGTGGTTCTCAGCCCACGTCTCTTACCTGGACCACCTGTCCATCGAAGTCCTGCATCCTATGGACTTTGTGACTTTCACTACAGCCAGGAGCAATTTGGGGAGAACCAAAAGATATGGTCATGATAAGCACTGTGCGATTCTGGCCCCTCCCGTCACCCCAACTAGCAACCTCCCCACACACATAGCAACGTTAGGGAAACTCTCAAGGTCAAATATAAGGAAGAGGCAGGTCTGGGCATGAAAGGAAAATGAAACAAAATCCTTTGGTGATTTTAATATGCTGCAGATTTCTGACTGGTGTTTAGACCTACCAGCATAATGTGAGGAACTAGAGGGAAATTTTTTTAAAGACAAGAGGAATTTTTAAGTTAATCAATTTGGTGAAAATAACAAACAAAATCAAAGAAGTTCCACACATCACAGTCAATGCTCACACGCCCTCCCTCCCACCTGCACCGGAAAGATACTCTCCACAGCCTTCCAGTGAGTTCTCACTGCTCCTCTCCAGCATGAGGAACCTCGAGTTTCACTGCTCTGTGGGTCCATCACATCATAATCACTCAGGGGGTGTTTAATGCTTGACACAATTTGGAGAAGGGGTAGTCCTTTCGGGAACTCACCTGTAAACTTCATTTTCGACCACTTTTCTTCCACACTGCCCGTAAGAATTGTTCCCCATGCTGAAGACTACAGGATAACACCGCCAATTAAATCAGCTCTGCAGGTTCATGGAACCCTCAAATGTCAGGACCGGAAGGGGGTCTCAAAAGTGGCCCTATTCTGACCACTCACCCTAGCTGCCCCTTGGCTTCCTTCTCCAACATTCCCAGCCTCTGCAGGCACCCGCCACAGGTGTGCTGGGGTCCAGGCTGGCCGCGAAGGCCTGGGCCACTGTTGCCGTGCCTTCCGTCTCCCCACCCGGGCCCTGGTTGCGCTTCTCAGGAATTCCACAGTGTGAGGCGAGCACACTCCATGAAAGGCCTCAGCAGCCCCCATTCCCTGTACCTGTCACTAGGCTGCCCTCAATGCCAAGCCCCCTCTTGAAAGAGTTCCTAACACCACCTTTGCCTTTTCCTACAAAGCACACTTAGCCAAAAAAAATGAAATTTGCAAACGTTAGTCAAGTTGACCTTCCCCTGGAAACAACCGCTCTTCTAGAGAGCGCCGGGGTGAGCCAGGAGCCTGGACCATGGAAGCCCCCCACCTGGAAGCAGTGTGAGCAAACAGGCTGCTTTCAGTACAAGGGAAAAAGCCGTCTACACGCATGGTCGGCTTGGTGGCTCCATGGCTAAGGAGCAGGGGGCCAAAATAGGGCTGCCTGCTGTGCGCCATCACACTTATAAATACCTGAGATTTTCCAAGAACCACAGAGGGCAGAGAACACGGAAGAGTTAGCAAGGGCTGCCCAACACAGCTCTCCTGAAACCATCCTACTGACTTGCTTGGGAAATGCCAACAGCTTCACTAACTAGATGTGGCTCAACTGAACGAGCCGCTTCAGGCCCAACAGCAGAAAAGCGGTCCCCACTCTCCCATCACCTCCTTCGCTGTCTGTCAGAACCAGAGAGTGGGCTCTGCCGCAGGAGACTTGCAGCACCTGCGTCTCCTGAGGTCTGTCCAGTGGCAGTGGGACGGGCGAGGGCTCCAAAACATACTCATATCCCCTCGCTGAAACGAAAAGGACAAGGTGCGCATACATTACACTGCCTGAGAGACTACATTAGTGGCAGAGCTAAGACGAGAACTCCAGCCCCACTCCCAGCCCTTGGCCTCCATCACATGCTGCGTTATTGAAAAGCAGACTTATTAAAGAAATCTCTTCCCACGTCGTTTAACACCTTCTGGATTTTTTTTTCACACCCCCTGCAGTGGAAGGGCAGAGTCACAACCACTGGACCACCAGGAAAGTGCCACCTTCTGGATTTTTAAAGAAAGGAAAAGCATTTTCTTCCTGCAATACCCACTAGAATTTCTAGTAAAGTGAAGAACAGCATATACAGTACAATACCACTTAGATTAAAAGGAAGTAAAAAGAATACATAGATGCATGTGCTTGCATATACATAAAATCTCTCTAGAAACTGTTGACACAGGTTGTCTTCAGGGAGAAAAACTGTGTGGCTGGGAGGACAGAGGTGGAAAGCAGACTTTTCTCCATATATTTAACTGCGTCTTTAGGATTCTGAGGTATGCAAGTATGTTATCTATTTTAAAAAGAAAATTTTAATATTTAAATAAGCAAGAAAGGAGGAAGTGTTTTAGAAGGCACTCTAAAGAACGTTATTGCTCTTCATAATCCTACTGGAGAAGCCAGAATGGTCTATATAGGGAATTCCTATGGTAGGTTTTAAACGATGAGCTTTGGAATATTTATAATGGAGGCTGGAGTTAATGAGAATAACTGCAAATACACTGGTTCTCAACCCACTCCCCACTAATGACCCCTCTCTTTTCTCCTATGAACCTCATGTTTAAAAACATTCTGTCCTGGGGACTTCCCTGGCGTTCCAGTGGTTAAGATTCCGTGCTTCCACTGCAGGGGGCGCAGGTTCGACCCCTGGCTGGGGAACTAAGATCCCTCACGCAGCATGGCGCAGCCAAAAAATTTAAAAATTAAAAAAATGAAAATGAAAACATTTTGTCTACCAAATATATGGCCTTATTATTATAGTTGCCTGTCAGTATTTTTTTTTTTTTTTTTTTTTGCAGTATGTGGGCCTCTCACTGTTGTGGCCTCTCCCGTTGCAGAGCACAGGCTCTGGACGCGCAGGCTCAGCAGCCATGGCTCACGGGCCCAGAAGCTCCACGGCATGTGGGATCTTCCCGGACCGGGACACGGACCCGCGTCCCCCGCATCGGCAGGCGGACTCTCAACCGCTGCGCCACCAGGGAAGCCCCACCTGTTAGTATTTTTAGTGACTGATATAATTTTCAAACAGAGCTTTTGATCAGCATGAAATAACAAATTTATCACAATAAGATGATGTAATTCTAAGCAAAACCAAAGATGCTGGACAATGCTGTTAGTGTATAGAGCCTTATTAGCTGCAAAAATACAGTACTTTAAAATACTAAAACGTTACATCTCCTATTACTATCTTCACTGACCCCCTAAGGGCCTGGGAAGCAGTAAATACATAAATTTAAAGGGAATCTGAAGTGTTACAGCTCCTTTTTAAAATAAATAAATAAATAAATAAATAAATAAATGGAATCTGGCTCCACATCCAACTACCAATTGACAGGAAATATAGAGGACAGAGGATCATGTTAAACAGTACCACAGGGATGCATTCAGCAAACTCCAGACTGGAAACTTCTACAGGATAATCAACATGATTTCTTCAATAAATAAATATCAAGGAGAAAAAGACTGACACAAACTCAAAAGTCTTTTAAAAGTCTTATCAGCCAGGGCTTCCCTGGTTGTGCAGTGGTTAAGAATCTGCCTGCCAATGCAGGGGACACGGGTTCAAGCCCTGGTCCAGGAAGATCCCACATGTTGCAGAGCAACAAAGCCCATGTGCCACAACTCCTGAGCCTGCACTCCAGAGCCCGCAAGCCACAACTCCTGAAGCCCGGGCACCTAGAGCCCGTGCTCTGCAACATGAGAAGCCACCGCAATGAGAAGCCCGCACAACACAACAAAGAGTAGCCCCCACTCACCGCAACTAGAGAAAGCCCACACAGAGCAACGAAGACCCAATGCAGCCAAAAATAAATAAATAAATAAAATACATTAGAAAAAAAATCAAAGCGTGCTTTTTCAGACCAATCACAGCAGAGAGAAACCAAGGTGAGAACGCTCACTTTTATCTTTCCGGCTCCTGTGAAATCCAAGCTGAGAATCTTTGTTGAGTCCCATACCCCAAACTTTTGTAACATCCTTGGTTTTAGAGGACAGCAATGTGAATCCATAACCACAGGCAGCAGATGAAATCTGAAAAAAAATTCCATAAAGCATTGACTGATTTGTGACATCAAGTTTTCCCAGCAATAAATGGCAGGCTGTTTATCCATTCCAAGAACACACACTATTACTATAGCAACTAACATTTATTGGACGTTTACTATGTGTTAAGGGCTTGATATGTACTATTTCGTTTAATCTTCACAATCACCCAATGGTCTAAGTATCAAATCATCCCCATTCACCAAGACACAGTCTCGCAGAGTAGTTAAGTTGAAGACTACCTTATTTTGAATCTTGGCAAGACCACAGGGTTTACAACTGGTAGACCCTTACCAGCTGTGTGACCTGAGATAGACTGCTTAACTTCTGTGTCTGTTTCCCTCTATTATAAAAGAGATAACAACAGTGTCTCTCTTATTGGGTAGCTGTGAGGACTAAATGAGTTAACATAGTTAAAACCCTTAAACTAGGGACTTCCCTGGTGGTCCAGCAGCTAAGACTCAGTGTTCCCAATGCAGAGGGCCTGGGTTCAAGCCCTGGTCAGAGAACTAGATCCCACATGCCGCAACAAAGATCCCATACACTGCAGTGAAGATCCCGCATGCCACAACTGAGACCCAGGGCAGCCAAATAGATAAATAAATAAATATTTTTTTTAAAAAAACCTTAAATAGTACCTGACCTAATGTAAGAGCTATATAAAGTATTTATTATTAGTGGTGGTGGTAGTAGTAGTATTTGGTAGATAAGGAAATCAAGCCTCCTAGAAGATTAAGTAGCTTGCCTAATACAGTCTCACAGCTAGTAAGTAGAGGCTGTCTGATTGCAGAGTGCATGTTCTTAACCCTTATGCTACACTGTTATACTCTCAAACCACCACTGCCATGAAGAAGAATTAGTATTACAGCTACCGTGAATATAACACATTGACAGGGCCAGTGTGTTTGCTGGGTGTTTTACCCACACTGTTATCAATCCCCACATTCACTGATCAGATGAGGAAACTGAGGCTTCAGTGGGGCTGGAAGCACACCAAAGGCAGCCTGGTTTTAGGGTCAACCCCCCTTCCATAATACCCAGAGTGGCCTGAGGCAGTCCTGGTTTACACCTGATGTCCAAAGGTTCACTCTCAAGCAAATGATGACAAATTACATGGTCACCCTGATGATTCCCCACTATCTCTTGGTTGTTTACAGTTTACCAAAGGCGTATGTAGTCCGTCTCAGAGACTACATGTAAATCTAACCTAATCCTGATGAAAATGCCAGCTTTCCACTGATAATGAACAAACGTGAGGTTTTTCTTTTTTTTTTAACGCCAGCATTTCTTGAAGAAAGCGAGCTAAATACTTCTTTTAAATTTGATGACTTGTTTAATCAAGTCATCCAAAAGTTATATATCCCTCCTTCTGTCTTGTGACATTTTCCCTCGTAACATTCACATGGAAGGTACATACATGTACACTTGTATTAGGAAACAAACAAACAAAAAAACCCTCAGTTCTCCAGCCTTCTGGAATGGCTCTACCTCCACAGAAATGACCCACTGGGGAGGGAGGAGCCAGCCCCTGACCACACAGCAGGAAACATTAAAAAGTGAGTCCAAAACTGATGCCCAGCACACTACGATTATTCTCATCTGTTTACTCAACATTCAACAAATATTTGGGAAGCGCCTACTGTATTATTAAATCTGCTAATATGTGAAAAGGCTTTGAACAATACCTGACACAGAGTCAGCATTAAGCAATGTTTTTTACAATAATATGCTAGAAGGGGACTTTCCAACTATGGTGGTGTGAAGAGGTTAGTGAATCTCTCCCCAAACAACAAGTATAAAACTGGAGAAAACTGCAAAAAACAAACCCACAACCATTTCAGGGCTCCGGAAGTCAATCAAAGGCAAGTAAATGGAGAAGTTACTCATGAAGGGATGCTAGAACTACAGGCAAGAATATCAGGGCTTTGTAGACCTCTTGTCCTGGGCTGCTCCATCTACCGCAGCTCAGGCAGCACAGAAGTTAGAAAAGGGCAGAGCTGGCCATGAAAACCATCAGCTTTGTTACCAGAAAGGACAAACTTAATTTGGGGTAGAAGGTGAAAAGTCATGCTCCACAGCAAACTCAGCAGGAAACAAACAAGGAAGATCCACAACTCAGCGAGCCTGAGGTTGCAATCCTGACTAGGGTAAGAGGAGAGGCAGACCAGCCAGAAATTATTGGGAAGATCCTAGAAATGAGAGAGCCATGGAAGGCTCTCCACACAAGCATGGTTGACTGGGAAACTGTACAAAGGAGCTCCCAGCGGAAAGAAAAGCTAAGGCAGACTTGAGATCAGGCTCAACTTTCAACGTGGTCCCCAAACCACACACAGAATCAAAAGTGAAGGAGAGAAACCTTATAAGCTCAAGGTGTCTGAGCACAGCCTCTGCCCAACTCACTGGCTGACCACAAAGGTATGCAGATAAGGACAACCCCGAAGAAGCCTGGCTAAAAAAAAAAAAAAAAAAAACGGCAGTGCGGGGAGGGGAAGGGAAGGGAGCTAGGATGGGGAACAAAACAAAAACCCCAAGCAAAGACACTGGTGTCAGTGGCCATGCAGAGCAGAGGAGACTGACTCCCTAAATTACAGAAAAGTTACCCCACCTCCAAAAAAAACAAAAACAAAGAACTCAAGGAAGATAATATCAGAATCCAAAGTTGTTATAACCAAGAGCCCAGTTTTCAATAAACAAGTACAAGACATGCAAAGAAAGTGTGACCTATATTGAGGGAGGAAAGCAGCCAAGAGAAACTAAATGGACCAAGATGTTGGATTTGTGAACTACTGTTTGAACTATCATTCAAAGAATATTTTAAAATCATATTTAAAGAACTAAAGAAAAATATGACAACAATGGCCCAACAAATATGGAATTTGAATACAGAAATAAAAACATTAAAAGCCTAAATGGAAATTCTAGAGTTGTAAAGTATAATAACCAAATTTTAAAATTCACTATATAGGCTCAACAGCACATTTGAGATGGCAGAAGAAAGAATCAGTTAAGTTGAAAAAAATATCAATAGAAATTATTCATTCTGAAGAACAGGAAAAAAAAGAAACATTGGGGAAAAAAAGAACAGTGCCTCAGAGATCTGAAACATAACATTAAGTATATCAACACCTACATAACAAGAGTTCCAGAAGGGCAAGAGAGAAAGAAAGAAGCAGAAAAAAATACTCAAGTAATGGCAGAAAACGTACCAAATTTTATTAAAAAACCCATAAGTTTCACAGATTAAACTTGCTCAACAAATCACAGTTAAACTTTTGAAATACAAACAGAAAATTTTGAAAGCATCAAAAGAAAATGGATTCATCAAGTACAAGGGAACAACAATAAGATTAACAGTTAATTTCTCATTAGAAACAATGGAGACCAGAGTAGAAGGACACACTCAAAGTGCTGAAGGACAAAAACTGTCAACCAAGAATTCTATATCCAGCAAAACTATCGTTTAAAAAAAATATGCAGATGAAATAAAGACATTCCCAAAGACTGAGAGAATTCACTGCTAACAGACCTGCTTTAAGAAGTACTAAGAGGGCTTCCCTGGTGGCTCAGTGGTTAAGAATCCACCTGCCTATGCAGGGGGCACGGGTTTGAGCCCTGGTCTGGGAAGATCCCACATGCCGCAGCGCAACTAAGACCGTGAGCCACAACTACTGAGCCCGTGTGCCACAACTACTGAGCCTGCGCTCTAGAGCCCGTGCTCCACAACAAGAGAAGCCACCTCAATGAGAAGCCCGCGCACTGCAGCGAAGAGTAGCCCCTGCTCTCCGCAACTAGAGAAAGCCCGCGCACAGCAACGAAGACCTAATACAGCCAAAAATAAATAAATAAAATAATAAATTAAAAAAAAAACAGAAGTACTAAGAAATTCTTCTGGCTAAAAGGAAATGACAGCAGATGGTAACTGAAAGTCACAAGAAATGAAGAACATCAGTGGAAATAATTATAAAGATAAATATAAAACACTGCATAGGGCTTCCCTGGTGGCGCAGCGGTTGAGAGTCCGCCTGCCAATGCAGGGGACACGGGTTCGTGCCCCGGTCTGGGAAGATCCCACATGCCACAGAGTGGCTGGGCCCGTGAGCCATGGCCGCTGAGCCTGCGCATCCAGAGCCTGTGCTCCGCAACGGGAGAGGCCCCAACAGTGAGAGGCCCGCGTACCGGAAAAAAAAGAAAAAAAAGAAAACTGCATAAAATAATAATTATAAAATTGTATTGTTGGGCTTAAAATGTATAAAGATGTAATATATATCACAATAACCACACAAAGGAGAGAAGAGGAAATGGGGCTATGTTGCAACAAAGTTGCTATAGTCTTTCAGAATTAGGTCACTATTAACCTAAAATAGATTATGATAAATTATATATTATAATCCCAAGACCAACCACTAAAAAAACAAAAACTCAAAAAACATATTAAAACACCAGACAAAGGAATTTAAAGGGTCCAACAGAAAAATACCTATTTAACACAAAAGAAGGCAGCAAAGGAAAAACCGACAAACAAAAAAGACATACAAAAACAAATAGCGAAATGGCAGATGCAATCCAACCGTGTTAGTAATTACATTAAAAGGACTTGGTGCTTCCCTGGTGGCGCAGTGGTTAAGAATCCACCTGCCAATGCAGGGGACACGGGTTCGAGCCCTGGTCCGGGAAGATCCCACATACCGTGGAGCAACTAAGCCCGTGCGCCACAACTACTGAGCCTGCGCTCTACAGCCCACGAGGCACAACTACTGAAGCCCGTGCACCTAGAGCCCGTGCTCCACAACAAGAGAAGCCACCGCAACGAGAAGCCTGCGCACCGCAATGAAGAGTAGCCCCCACTCACTGCAACTAGAGAAAAGCCCGCACGCAGCAACAAAGACCCAACACAGCCAAAAATAAAAAATAAATTAATTTTAAAAAAAGGACATGGATTGACAATCAAAAAATAGGCAGAAGCCCTAAACAGACATTTCTCCAAAGAAGACATACAGATGGCCAATGAGCACATGAAAAGATGCTCATCATCGCTAATTATTAGAGAAATGCAAATTTAAACTATTGATACAATGAGGTCACACTGGTGAGAATGGCTATCCTTAAAGAGTCTACAAATAATAAATGTTGGAGAGGGTGTGGAGAAAAGGGAACCCTCTTATACTGTTGGTGGGAATGTAAATTGGTGCAGCCATTATAGAAAACAGTATGAAGGTTCCTCAAAAAAATCTAAAAATAGAGTTGCCATATGATCCAGCAATCCCACTCCTGGGCATATACCTAGACAAAACTATAATTTGAAAAGATACATGCACCCCTATGTTCACAGCAGCACTATTCACAATAGCCAAGACATGGAAACAACCTAAATGTCCATCGACAGATGAACAGATAAAGAAGATGTGGTAAATATACACAAAGGAATATTCTCAACTATAAAAAAGAGTGAAATAATGCCATTTGCAGCAACATGGATGGACCTTGAGATTATCATACTAAGCAAAGTAAGTCAGAAAGAGAAAGACAAATACCATATGATATCACTTATATATGAACTCTAAAATATGACACAAATGAACTTATCTAGGAAAAAGAAACAGACTCACAGACATAGAGAACAGATTTGTTGTTGCCAGTTGGGGGGGTGGGGAGGGAAGGATTGAGAGTTTAGGATTAGTAAATGCAAACTAGTATATACAGGATGAATAAACAACAAGGTCCTACTGTATAGCACAAGGAACTATCTTCAATATCCTGTGATAAACCATAATGGAAAAAAATACGAAAAAGAATATAGGGGCTTCCCTGGTGGCACAGTGGTTAAGAATCCGCCTGCCCACGCTGGGGACATGGGTTCGAGCCCTGGTCCAGGAAGATCCCACATGCCACGGAGCAACTAAGCCCATGCGCCACAACTACTGAGCCTGCGCTCTGTAGCCCGTGAGCCACAACTACTGAAGCCCACGGGCCTAGAACCCGTGCTCCAAACACGAGAAGCCATCGCAGTGAGAAGCCCACGCACCAGGATGAAGAGCAGCCCCTGCTTGACACTAGAGAAAGCCTGCACGCAGCAACGAAGACAACACAGCCAAAAATAAACAAAATTAATTTATTTTTTTTAAAAGGATATATATGTATAACTGAGCCACTCTGTGCTGTACAGCAGTAATTAACACAACATTGTAAATCTATTATACTTCAATTTTAAAAAAAAGGACATGGATTTAGGGACATCAGTGAAAATGGTGGAGCAATAAGAACACTGACTAACATTCTCAGAAACAATTCTTTCAGAACTCTGGAAATTAACCAAGGACTTAAAGCAATCTGGGGAATGTTTACTTAAGAAAAGCAGCTGAATCTCAGAACAGCAAGCTTTGCAGCATTTTAACTCGACCTATTCCCATCCACCTCTTCTCAGCTCCTGAAAACCAACAGCTCACAATTATAGTGAAAACCAGCAGTCTGGAAGCCATTGGAGGAGGCAAAATGGGATTGGAGAAATTTCAAAGCCCCATTCCCAGGGAATTCTCATTTGATCTATCTAGTGGTTCCCTGTAAGACCCCAAGCACAAGGCTCTATTTTTCTGATCTGACCCAGATATCATCCAGGGTAAACAGCCTTTTCCCCAGGGATGTTTGTTGAAAACTGTCAGAGACCAATGATGAACACTGCAGCTGCCTAGATACTGGTGGATAACAGCTGGAGCAAACAACAGGTTAACCAAGAAGCTATCAACCAACTTGACCTTGACATCTATAGAACAGTCCACCCAAACAACAACAGAATACACATACTTTTCAAACACACATGGAACATTCTGCAGGAGAGACCATATGCTAGGCTATAAAACAAAGTCACAATACATTTAAAAGGACTGAAATTAAAGTATGTTCTGTAACCACAACAGACTTAAATTGGATATCAATGAATAAAGAAATTAGGGAAAACATAAATATTTGGAAATTAAACACTTCCAAATAATTCATGGGTCAAAGAAGTAATCACATAGGAAATCGAAAAATAAGGTGAATAAAGATCAAAATACAACATAACAGAATTTATGGGCTGCAGCTAAACAGTGTTTAAAGAAAAAATTATAGCTATAAACACCTACATTACAAAAGAAGAAAGATCTCAACAATAGCCTAACCTTCCAGCAAAAGAAACTAGAAAAGAAAAGCAAACTAAACCCAAAGCAAGCAGAGGAATAAAATTATAAAAATTCAACTGGAAATCAATGAAACAGAAAACAGGAAAGCAATACCAAAATTGAATTAAACTAAATGTTGGTTCTTTCAAAAGATTAACAAAGCTGACAAATCTTTAGCTAGACTGACCAAGGTAAAAAGAGAGAAAATATAAATTACCAAAATCAGCAATGAAAGAGGGGACATCACCAACCTGCCAACCCTACAGAAATTTAGATTATAAGCGAATACTATCAACAACTTATGCCAAAGAATTAGATAACTGGCACAAAACAGACAAATTCTCAGAAAGACACAAAGTACCAACGCTGACTCAAGAAGAAATACAAAATTTAATATACCTGTAACAAGTTTTTAAATACTGAATTAGTAATAAAAAAAAAAAAACTCTTCCTATAAAGAAAAGCCCAGGTCCAGATGACTTACTTCATTGGTGAACGCTACCAAACATTAAAACAAGAAATAATACCAATTCTTTACAAACCTTTCCAGAAACTCATTTTATGAGGCCAGTAATACCCTGATACCATAAGCAGACAAGGAGGACATCACAAGAAAAAAACAACAAAAAAGTCCTTAACAAAATATTAGCAACCAAATCCAGCAATGTACAAGAGGGATTATTCACCACAATCGAGTGGAATTTATCCTAGGAATGCAAGGCTGGTTTAATATCCAAAGATCAGTTAATGTAATATATCCAATTAATAGAATAAAAGACAAAAAAATACATGATCACAGAAACAGACAAAGAAAAATTGTTTGACAAAAATCTAATCCCTAGTCATGATTTTTTTAAAAAAGAAAAAGAAAAGAAAAACTCTGAACAAAGCAGGACAAAAAGGGAACTTCCTCAACTTGACAAAAGGTATCTATGAAAAACTTATAGCTAATGTCATAATTATAAATGAAAGACTAAATACTATCTCCCTAATATCAGGAACAGGCAAGGATGTCACTTCAATCTACTGCTACACTGAAGGTTCTATCCAATGCAGTCAGGCAAGAAAAAGAAATCAAAAGTTTCAAATTGGAAATGAAGATGTAAAACTGTCTTTATTCACAGACAACCAGACAATGTGATCCTGTATGTATAAAACCCTAAGGAATACACGAAAATCTATATAACTAATAAGCAAGGTCAGTAAAGTCACAAAATATTAAGTCAATATACAAAAACCAACTGTATTACTATGTAAAAGCAATTAACACTCCAAAAATGAACTTAAGAATACAATTCTATTCAAAAGAACATCAAAAAGAAAAAAACACTTAGGAATAAACTTAACAAAAGACGTGCAAGACTTGTATACTGAAAACTACAAAAACATAGTTGAAAGAAATTAAATTCCCAAGTAAATGGGGAGACATTGCATGTTTATAGATTGAAAGACTCAAAATTACTTAGATGGCATTTGTGCCCAAATTGATCTACAGATTCAGTGTAATCATTACCAAAATCCCAGCAGGTAGTTTTGCAGAAATTGACAAGCTAATATTAAAATTTGTATGGAAAAGCAAAAGACCCTGAAGAGCCAAAACTTAACATCTCCCAATTTAAAAACCAATTATAAAGCTACAGTAATCAAGAGGATAAACATATAGATCAATGGAACAGAACTGAGAGTTCAGAAATAAAGCCTTACATTTACCATCAACCGATTTTCACAAAGGTGCCAAGACTATTCAATAAAAAAAGGATAGTGTTTTCAACTAGTGACAGGACAATTGGATAGCCACATCCAAAAAACCCCTTACCCCACACCATACACAAAAATCAATTCAAATGACTGTCTCACAGACATAAATATGAGAACTCAAACTATGAAGTTCCCAGACAAAAACAGAGGAAAATTATCTTTGTGATCTTGGGTTAGGCAAAGATTTCTTAGATATACCAAAAGTACAATCCACAGCAGAAAAACTGATCAACTGAACTTCATTAAAATTAAAACCTTTTTCTCTCCAAAGGACACTATTTAAAAAATAAAAAGAAAATCCATGGACTGGCAGAGAACATTTGCACATATCATATATGTGATAAAGTACCTATATTCAGAATACATAAACAATTCTCACAACTCAATATTAAGAAGTCAAACCCAACTTTTCACTCCTCTGGAGCTTAAATTTCCTGGCTCTCTCGATCTCCCCTTTTAGGGCAAAAGATCATTTGTTATCCTTGACAGAGAAGTCAGAAGCCAAACTGATCAAATCTGCTTCTTTTTCACCACCCACCAAGACGTCCACAACCACGCCGAGCAAGGACCTATCCTAAACACCCGTTTTTGCTTTTCTGGATGTTAGCTGCCGAGATAAGCCGCCCTCCGGTAGCTGTTCTTTGCTGCATCTTTTCAAATCTGAGTCAACTCAGGGGACTCCTGTGCAACCATTCCACTGTGTTTAGACCTTTCATCCTTCCTCTCATTCCTGTTACTGCTCCAGTTAACATTTCCTTTCCGAATTGTTCACCGACCCCAGCCGGCCCACGCTTTCTCTGACCTTTTGAAGTCGGCTTTCCTAACGGCAGAACTTCTGGGGTCTGATTGGCCCGAAGGCGAATCCCAAAGTACGAACACCTGCCAGCTGGGGGGCCGTGGGCCTGTCTCATAACTTCTCCGAGCCTCCCTTTCCTCCCCCGTAACTGCGGCAACAACCCCGACTCCCGAATGACGCGAGCCGGGCGCAACACCTGGCACGTTTCGGCCACTCGGTACATGCTGGCAGCGCCCTAACGCACTCCCCTCCGGCAGCCCGCTAGAGGGTCGTGCTCTCTTACGTTTGGCCACCCAGCGTCGCCAACCTCTCCGAGAGGGCCGAGTGCCTCGGGAGGCGCGGCCGAGACCGGAGGCCAGCACAGAGGGAGGAAGAGAGGGAGCCGAAGTCCTCACCTTTTGGTCCAGCTCCAGGCGGTAGGGCACGGCCTGGATCCTGCGGCGCGGCCGCGAGCCGGCGCGGGGCTGGGGCCCGGAGCCGGGCAGCACGAAGGTGGGCACGCCCAGCGCCCCGGAGAAGCTGAAGCCCCACACGAAAATACGGTCGGCGCGGGTCGCGCGCTCGCCCACGTACTGGAACACGGGCGCGTCCGCCTCGGCCTCCGCCGTCTCGCGCCGGCTCCGTGAGCGCCCGGCCGCCGTCCAGTGTCCGCGCCACGGCCCCGGCCCGCTCAGCCGGCGCCCCAGCCTAGCCCCCGCCGCAAGCGCCATCCTCCGCTACACGCCTCAGCCGTTCCTGGGCGCCGCCATATTGGCGACCTTTGACCTCACCCGGCGGAAGAGCCTGCGGCCACGTTTACTATTGGCTGAAAGCAAAGGCCTTGAGGTCAGCCAATGGCTCAGGGAGGCTGGAGGGCTGGGCTGGACTGGGCGGAGCCTGGTATCGCCCGTTCCTGAGTGACTCGACCTAGAGGACCCGTCCCGGCCCTACCGACATAGTGCGCGACCTTTCTCCGAGCTCCGGCAGCCAGCCTGAACTCACTCGCCTTCCCGCAGAGCGCGTGTTTGCTGAGCACCTTCCCGGCTCTGGTGGGCGCTCTCATTTTGCAAAGGCCCTTTGCTTTCTGGTAATCAGCAGGAGTAAAATTTAAGAGGTTGCCCACTCTGCGCGACTCCAGCGTAGTGCTCTCCCCTATCCTCTGTCCTTCGACACCTTTTACCTGGCCCTGTTGCCTCTGTTTCCGCTCCCACGCCGCTCAGTCGGCGCTCCAGCCACAGAGAGCTCCCTGCTGTCTTCGACAGTGCATCCTCCTCCCAGCGTCACCTCGCCCCTCAGCCCATCACTCCACTTAAGGCAGGTGGCTCTACTTGTAATTTCTGAATCCCAGGGATGTTTCAGGCCTTCCTTTGCACACAGCGCCTTGAATGCCCTTCCCACTGCCCTCTTCTCCCTGCAGGTGTCTAGCAAACTCCTACTTGCCTTCTAACATCCAGCTGGAGCAACTCCTTTGAAGTTCCACGAAGGCAGGAACTTCATTCACATTGTCCTCAACCAGTTTTGTACTAGAATTTAGCATGCAGCCAGGAACAAGGCATGCCCTCATGAGTGATTTGCGAGTCTGGGGACCTGGGTTCCTGTCCTGGCTCTGCTACTGACTTGTCCCGTGATGTTGGGAAGTTGTCTCCCTTCTCTGGATCTCACCTCTAAAATGAGGAGATATTTTTAAAAAATCAATACATGAAAGGAATTTTTGAACGTCATGGCCTGTAGGATCTCTTGCAGCCCATTATGATCTATGACAGTCATTCCCGAATATTAGTCCCAAATGCTGAGAGCAAACTGTCTCTTTTTCCCTACTCTTGCTTTTCTCTCCTCTTTATATGCTCGATACCTGTATCAACTTTAATAATGTAATAGCCAGTATTTTGCCGGCAGAAGTGAGGTTATTTAGGAATAAGAAAAACTGCAAATTGAGAAGTACAAACTATGACAGACCACAGGCAAATCCGGAGAACAACGAAAGGGAACTTGCTTTTATATGGAAAAGTGGGTAATTGGGAGGTGCTGTGATAACCAAAGAGTCCACTGGAGGAAGCTGGGAGTCCAAAGTATAGTGGCTTCTCATTGGTTGGGTAGAGGCATCTTCCCGTCCCAGATGTGGGCATTTGTCTCTTCCTGTTTGGAGTAATTGAAGATGCATGGTGGGGCATAAGAGCTCCCCCTACAGTCCTGTCCTGACTCCAATTTCAGCCGAGGTTCTTTAATTCCGCAAGGCCTCCGTGGGATTAGATAGGCAAGGATTTTATTAGGGAAAATATCTCTGTAAGAGAAAAAGGGGAAGGGAAGTGCTCAGAAAGCTGGGAGAGCCATCAGGCCACGATACAAGTCTGACTCTAAATGAGGGAGAGGGACTTCCCTGGTGGCGCAATGGTTAAGAATCTGCCTGCCAATACAGCAGACACGGGTTCGATCCCCGGTCTGGGAAGATCCCACATGCCGCAGAGCAACTAAGCCCTTGTGCCACAACTACTGAGCCTGCGCTTTAGAGCCGGCGAGCCACAACTACTGAGCCCACGCATGTAGAGCCCGTGCTCTGCAACAAGAGAAGCCACCACAATGAGACGCCTGCGCACCGCAACGAAGAGTAGCCCCCAGTCGCCGCAACTAGAGAAAGCCTGTGCGCAGCAACGAAGACCCAATACAGCCAAAACTAAATAAATAGATAAATTTATAAATAAATAAATGAGGGAGAGGAAGAGGGAAGCCTGGGTAAAAGTGTCCTATGGCTGCTGTACAGTCTAAGGAAGACTTGGTGAGGTCACTGGGGAGTGCTGGAGCCCAAGATGACCAGCAGAGGAATCCATGCCTCCCAGGATCTGGTCTGCCCGAGTGTCTCTTCCCGCCTCATTCAGTCACTGGGAGCAGTGCAAGGGAAGCATGACCTCCCTGCAAACAGAGGATAGATTTCACGGCTTTGGTTCATTACATTCACTGTAGTTGGAGGCCTTGAGGAGCAGTCTCACAGCTACCACGTCGTATCAGTCAGTTTTCCCGCATCACCCTCTATAAAACAGCCCCACAGAAGGGTAAAACATCAGCCACGTTTCACCACAGAACGGTGAAAACGTGTTTCACAGAATGACTGCAAAGCACATTCCAGGACAACAAAGTGATTTGAACTGGTCTTGATAGTACGATAAAACTGGATTCCTTCCAGGTGTGGAATTAATTCAAGAAACTCAGCTAAAATTGGAATCGGGACAGGCCTGTAGGGGAAGCGCTGGTGCCCCACCATGCATCTTCAATTAATCCAAACCGGAGGAGACAAATGCCTACATCTGGGACCGGAAAGTGCCGCTACTTTAGCAGCCCAACCAGTAGTGACAACCACCGGCAGCCAGCTCCTGCCGCAGGCGGTGGCGAGCAGCACAGAGTGGACCACAGCTTATTCCCCCAGCAGCCCCCTCGGGCACTGTCATCGCCAAATGCCTCCTATGAAGCACCTCCCGATGGAAGACCTTCCTTGGCCCCCAGAGAGTGGATTTCTGAAAAGTTCCAGAGTGCACATTTCCTGTGACCTCTGCTAGCAGGAAAGGTAGCTACCTCTCAGTGAGACCCCTACCATTCAGTGAGCCATAGGTGAGCCTTTCCCAACGAGGTCTGGGTCTCAGCTCTGGGGGGTGGCCTCTTTCTGGGGTAGCCTGGCTCAGCCCTAGTGGCGGGGGCTCCTCCCTCTACCATTCCTGTATTCTTTAGAGTTCTCTTTACTTCATACCAGCCAAGCCCTTGTTATCATTAATAATTCTTCATATTAAACCTTCTCTGTTCAAATCACAAGGTGGTTTCTGTCTCCTCACTGGACTTTGATACACCAACTAACAAGCCACTAATTTCACTAAACCCATTTCTAACATTCATTAAGCTAATCAGCAACCCCTCCAGTGTTGATGGAAAGAGAGCTGCCTGGAGGTTCCTGGGAGCTGCCTCTGGTGCGTGGCTACTCCGATTAAATGCTAACTGGCCACACCGGGAGTGTGTCTGGGAGCTCCCCCACACACACACACGGAGGGGAGGGTGGTTAGAGCTGAGTGAGGCGGTGGACAGAGGTAGGAGACGAGGTTGGAAGGATGGAGGAAGAAGGGCAGCAAATCACCTTTGGCCTTTGGGCCATGGTAAAGTTTGGGGCTTTTACCTGAATTTGTGACTCTATAGATATGTATGGGAGCAGGTGCATCCAGGGTCCTCAGTCACCCCTCTCGTCCTTAGTCAGACATCTCTGACATGGGAGGATGAGCAGATCCACGCAAGCTTTGACTCTCTTCAAGCTTCTTGTCCCATGTGCATGCCAGGCATTTTAAATTTTCTACCAAAAACTCCACAGATGCCTCAGACACAGAAAGGAGCTCGCAGGGCCCATACACACATGCAATGTGGAAAAGAGGGGGAATTAACATCCTAGATGCAAACTGCAACCAATGGGCTTAGGAGCCAAGGGATAAATGCCACCACTGAGGTGCATTCGGGGAGGCCTTCTGTGCACTTCTCAGGATCCTGGCAGAATGAGGACCCCGCTGACCACAACGGCAGCCTCAATGGTGACCCTTACGTCTGCTTCTCCTGTGTGACTCTTGCCACTCCCTCTCTCCTTCCCTACGATCGCCTCCCAAGTAAGCCACCAGGGAGCAAGTCTTTATGTAAGGTTGTTTGGGGAAGGACACAAGCTAAAACAATTGGCACCTGAAGTAGGGCGGTGATGACCCCTGGCTTGCTGTAGCATCATTATTACTAAGGCTCTTTTTATTTGAGGTGGAGGGATGAGGTGCAGGTAGACTCAGAGCATTTGGTTAAGCTGTATCTCTATGATACGAATAGTATGGGGGTAATAGTAAGTTTGTGGAGTTAGCTGGCTTTGTTAACTGTGTAGGAAGCCTTGAAGAAAGAATGACAGGTTTAGATCAGCCAGCTATTCACTTGGGGCATGCTGAGAAAATCAACAGGCCTCCATGATGCTGTTTAAAAAGACTTTCATCTGCTGCAGGCAAAAAGGAGCCAGAGGCCTGGGATTTCAGGGTGACAGAGCTGCAGAGGAGGCCAGATGTACAGCCTTGGCAGGTCTCCTAGGCTAAAGTCAAACCCCGATAGCACAGGGGTGGGAACTTGAGATTGGGATGAGGCACCGGGACCGTGCACCTGAGAATATTACAACACAGACGCCGCCCCCACTCTAATTTCCAGTCCAGCAGAAACGGCCCCCTCTCCCTTGATATAGGGGAGCAGCCTCCCCTCGCCTAGATACCATGCTAAGACTCCAGCTGAGTAGATGCCTCACGAGGTGACACTTATCCTCCTGAAGGTGCAATCCACTTCACCTCATTGCTGCCAGACTGGTATTCAGTCAGGTCTCAGCAGAACCTGAGTGAGGAAGAGCAGTCCCTATTGAAAGAGGAAACAGCTTACTCACTGACAGAATTGCAGCACTGGGCTCAGCAGGACTAGGGAATGTGTGTGGGTGCATGTGTACCTTTAGGGTGTTGGACCAGAAGCACAGAATAAAAGAACGGATGGAGAGAGTTTGTTGACACAGGGCCAGCTCCTTCAGGATTTAACATCCTGGCAAGGAGCCAATTCTAATGCTGCTGGGATGGCTCTGTGAAGCTTACATATGACAACAGTATCAATAAATGAGGTGGAGATGCTGGAACTCCCTGGAAGAGAAAAGAGTCAAAAGGCTCGGGGAGGTGGGAATGTTAAAGCAGATTAATCCACCCTGCAAGGGTCCAGAGGACTCTTAAGACTCACTAAGGCAATAAGAGATGTCCCGATGAGGAAGCTCTAGCATCTTTGAGAAGCTCGGAGTGCCTAGGCTAGGGTGACAGTAGCAGATGGTGCTCTAAAACTAGACTCCCAAAGACGATGGTAGGTTCCAGAGCAGCAGAGCCAGGTGGCTGGACTTTGCCATCAGAAGCAAGGTGGATGGACTTGGTAGAACAAGAGGCAAGGGCGGAATGGCAACTATAGTGTCTGGCACCGGTAATCTGCGGCGTGGCTATCTGACCACGGTATTCCAAGGGATAAGATGGAAGCACAGACAGTGAAGGTGCTTTCTTGCCTTGTATAACTGGAAAAAAATCTGGTGAGCAGAAGGCTGACATTGGTTAGTACAATGAAAATCAATCTCTCACCCGGTTTTAGGACCTAACCCAGTTCTCAGACCACAGTCCAGCAATTATAGAGGAGGCTGGGTCCACTTGAGGAAGGACCCTGCAGAGCCACTACAGTAGCGTCAATAAATATTCTCTTTATCATTTCCCAAAGGCACCTGTGGTTACTTACGAGAGTTACCAGCCACTGGAGAAACAAGAATCAGATCTCCCAAGAGCTGGATAGAGGGTCTGAGCTGACACTGACACCATAGGACGTGAAACACCAACAAGGCCCCAGTTAGAGTGAGGGCACCTGGAGCCAGGTACAAGTATGTCCCACAGGGGGTCAAATGTGTCCACACACCCACCCTGTGGCTATTTCCCTGGTTCCCAGTTGGGACAGACATTCTTAGCAGCTCACATTGGTTCCCTCACTCTGTCTCGACCCAGGAAGTATTAAAGGAGAAGACATACTGCATCCCAGGTGGAATTGCAGACTTGAGCACCAACTTCTAAGACGTGAAGGACTCAGAAGTGGTGGTTCCCATCACGTCTCCATTTAGTTCACAGGTTTGACTCCTGCAAACACCAGATGGGTTACGGAAGACAACTGTAAACTACTATAAACTTAGCTAAGTGCTTAGTCCAGTCATAGCTGCTGAGTCACGGGTAGTATTTTACTGGAACAGATCAATATGGTTTCTGAACTTCCCAGGGGATACTGATCTGGTGAATGGGTTCTTTTCAATCCCAGTGGTAAAGCGGATCAAAGGCAGTTTGCCTCTATATGGAAAGGACAATACTACTCATTAACTCTCCCTGCTCTCACTCCTGATACCTCCAAAATTAAGGTTCTGTGTACAAGACTTTGTCTCCAGCTCTGCTTTTACTGATAAAGCTGAGACATATACCAATAAAGGAGAATCATGTAATTATTATTGTATGAGGGTTCTCCAGAGAAATAGAACCAATAGGAAACTCCTTATCTGCCATCTGCAAGCTGGAGACTCAGAAAAGCTGCTGCTGTAGTTCCGGTCAGAGCCCAAAGGCCTGAGAACCAGAGCAACAGTGGCGTTAAGTCCCAGTTCGAGGGCAGGGCAAGATGGATGTCCTGGGTCAAACAGGCAGAGAGAAAGAGAAAGAGAACATTCAATCTTCCTCTATCTTTTTGTCCTATTGGGGCCCTCCATGGGCTGGATGAAGCCCACGGACATTGGAGAGGGCCATTTTCTGTACTCAGGCCACCAATACAAATGCTCATCTCTTTTAGAAACATCATCACAGGCACACTCAGAAATGATGTTTAACCACCTCTGATTATTAATATAGTTATAATACACTTATATATGTATGAAATGCATATAAATTTTCAACTGTTCTTTCATAAGCAGGACTGTCCTGTTATCTAGTGTATGGCCTCTCCGATTTTTTGGTTTTAAATATCTGTTCTTTTACAAAACTGGCAGTGCTGGTATTTAGTAGGCTTTTTAAAAAATCTTTACTTGCCAGAATTAAAAAATTGATAACCCTATATGGGTTTCTTGAATGTCTAGAACATTTTTCTTTTAAGGGATATCTGAAAGCACTATTGGTTTGAGATTTAGGAACAAAAGGGCACAGTAAGAAACTCTGCAAATGTGAACCATAGCCACTGGGTGGCGATGCTTGCCCATCCATTTTGTGGCTCACACTAATGGAGAAAAAGGATAAAACAGCCTAAAAGCCAGGTTTGGCGAAAGGAGACCTGGATTTACAGTCACTACTGGGCTTTTACACTTTACTATTAAGGCCTGGCTGATTTTATATACTGGCTGTATGCTGCCAAGTACTTACATTTTTGTCCAAATTGCTATTCAGGAAAGATGGTTCTACAGCAAAATACCAGCTACCCCAAAGTATTAAAATGTCTGTGAACTGTTAGCCAAACTAAATCTTCCCACAACCCATAAGGACATTTTCCCGTAGACGTTCTAATTTCTTTGTTACTTGGGGTAGCTGATATGATAGTCCCTAGTTTAGGAAAGAGTGAACTTAATTATTAGTCTTATATATTTTAATTTTTATTATTAATGTTTAATTATACAATTAATCTATGACTTTTACCTTTGTAGAAAAATTAATAAATAAAACACTATACATGGCTACAGGTAAAGGCTCCTTTAACCACAGCACCACATATACCTGGTGCCATGGAAAACCATTATTTTATTTTTGTTAGTTGTGTTTTTAAAAATTGGGATAATATGTATTTCATTCTGCAACTTCATCTTTTCACTCAAAACTATATTGGAGATACTTTTTTAAAAAAATTAATTTATTTTGTTTATTTATTTTTGGTTGCCTTGGGTCTTCGTTGCTGTGCGCGGGCTTTTCTCTAGTTGCAGTGAGTGGGGTGGGCGCTACTCTTCACTGCAGTGTGCAGGCTTCTCACTGCGGTGGCTTCTCTTGTAGTGGAGCATGGGCTCTAGGCGCGCGGGCTTCAGTAGTTGTGGCTCGCGGGCTCTAGAGCGCAGGCTCAGTAGTTGTGGCGCACAGCCTTGGTTGCTCCGTGGCATGTGGGATCTTCCCGGACCAGGGCTCAAACCCACGTCCCCTGCATTGGCAGGCGGATTCTTAACCACTGTGCCACCAGGGAAGCCCTGGAGATACTTTTACAACAGTTTGTTTGGACTTACCCCATTCTTTTCCACTCTTGGATATTACTGTGAATAAACTACATCTTGTTTAACCATTCTCCTTTTTTCATGGACATTTGAGTTGTTTCTATTTTTTTCTATTACAGTGAATATTCTTGTACATGTTCCTTTTGCACTTATTTAAGGGTATAACCTGAGTAGATACTGATAACTGGAACTGCTGGGTCACAGAAAATGCTCATTTAAAAAATTTAATAGATGCTTTTAATTTGTTCTCTAAAAGTTGTGCTACCATAGTATATGGGTGGATTCATTTTTCCATATACCAAACACCTGATACAAACTTTTAAAATGTTTGTCAATCTAATACCTAAAGCATATCTCATTACTGATTCACTTTGTATTCTGTAATCTCTAGGAAGGTTGAACATCTATGGTTACTAGCATTTCATACTGAGAATTGTTTGTTTATTCATATTCTTGGCCACATTTCTATTGGGTTGTTTGTCTTATTAATTTATGGAAGTAATTGATATATTATGCATAGAAACCCTTATGTGTTGAAATATTTTATCCTTTTTTCTTAATTTATGGTGTCTTCTGTCCTACGCAATTTTATTTTCTTGTAGTCAGTTTTACTAACTTTATTGTTTAGAGCTTCTGCTTTCTGTGTCTAGTTTAGGAAAACTACTACCCAAGATAATAAGGATATTCTGTAATATTTGTATAACACTTAAGTAATTTTTTACTTTTTCTATGTAGATTTGGAGTTGATTTTTATGAGTGGTATGAGACAAGATTGTATATTTCTTGATATTTTTTTCAAACAGATATCTGATTGTCCCCAAATTATTGGCTATTAACAGACTTTATCTGAAGATTTGAAATGCCATTTATAACATATGATAAATTTCCACATACATGGATCAATTTCTGAATTCAATTTTTGTTTCTACTGATTTATTCTCAAACTAATATGACAAGATTTCACCTGCTACAGCTTTACAATATGCTTTGATTTTTATTCAAATGTCTCTTCTTTGTTCTTTTACAAAATTGCCTTTGCTATTCATAACATTTACTTTCAAATAAATTTTAAAATCATCTTGCCAAGTTGCATTAAAAAATCCCACTGGGATTTTTTTTATTGGAATTGCATTAAATTCATGAGCTAATTGAGAGAAACTAACTAGGAGAAATGACATTTTACAATCTTGAGTCTTCCCGTGGCACGTAAATGTGGTATACTCTAATATTACCATTGGTTTCAGCCATCTGCTTGATGAATTCAGCTCACTGCTTCCAGGTAAATTCTTCTTTCAGTTTTCTGAGAAAACGGATCTTCCAACTTTCTAGGGCAGTAGTCTCCAAATTATTTTGATTATGTATCTCTACGGGTAAAATTTGTGAGCATGAAAAAATATATATATAAAATATATATATAATATATATTTATATAAAAAATATATTTATATAAAAAATATATAAATCATTTGCACATATTATTATACTAATATGTACTTTATGAAATATACAAAGAAATTATTTAAATAATGAGATAAAGATTAACTAAACAATAATTTTTAAACAAACATCTTATTGTGTTTTTTAAACTCTTTGCTCTCATTAAAAATAGTAGTGGTAGGAAAATACCAGTAGGTAAGATGATTTTTGCAAAAACAATGTGACTACATATGTTTAATTTAAAATAATTTAAAATTATTTTTCATGAAACAGGAATGTGAGGGCTGGCTTTTTAAGCAATATGGGGTAAAATTTATGTAAAATAAACTGCATTCATCCAAACTATAGTTTGAAAAATTTTGAAAAACGTATTCAGCTGTGTGAGCACCACCACAACTGAGATACAGCATAATTCCTTCCCCACCAAAATCATCCTCATGTCCTTTGCAGTCAACCCCTTTCTCCACCCCGGTACTAGGAAATTGACATGGTTTTTGCCACTATAAAATAGTTTGTCCTTTCTAGAATTATATATATGAACAATAATAAAATATGGGCTCTGATGTGTGTCTTCATTGACTAAGCATGATGAATTCGGAGGTTCCACGTACCCGTAATTCGTTCTTTTTTACTGCTGAGTACCATTCCATTATATGGACATACCACAATTTGTTTATTGATTCACCTGTTGATTGACATTTGGCCTTTTCCCTGCATTCAGATATTATGAATACAGCTGTTAAGAACATTTGTGTACAAGTCTTTGTGTTCACATATATTCCTTTTATCTTGAAAAAAAGTTCATTGAGAATGTTTACATCTGTGTTCATGAGGGATATTGGCCTGTGCCTTTCTCTTCTTGTGATGTCTTTGTGTGGTTTTGGTATCATGGCAATGCTGTCCCCATAGAATGAGTTAGAATGTATCTCCTTCTCTTCAAGTTTTGGGAAGAGATTGCATAAATTTATTTTTACCTTAAATGTTCAGTAGAAATTACCAGTGAAGCCATCTGGGCCTGAAATTTTCTTTATGGGAAGATTTTTAACTAAATTTCCAATTCTTTTATAGATATAGGGCTATTCAAATTATCTATTTCCCTTGAGGAAGCTTTGGTAATTTGTGTCTTTCAAAGAATTTGTCCATTTCTCTTAAATTGGCAAATTTAGTGCCAAAAACCTGCTCATAATTTTCCCTCATTATCATGTATTTTGCTCGTTTATTTTTGAGTCATTTCAGGCAACAGGATAAATCCAATCCTTGTTACTTTACCTTGGCCAGAAGCCTAAGTCTGGACATTTACACTTAACTCTGAGGTGGAGAGTTACTGGACCATTTTTGTTGTTGCTGTTGTTACGCGGGCCTCTCACTGTTGTGGCCTCTCCCATTGCGGAGCACAGGCTCCGGACGCGCAGGCTCAGCGGCCATGGCTCACGGGCCAAGCCGCTCCGCGGCATGTGGGATCTTCCCGGACCGGGGCATGAACCCATGTCCCCTGAATCGGCAGGCGGACTCTCAACCACTGCGCCACCAGGGAAGCCCCCATATAGAAGATTTTAAAGCAGATTAGAAAATTGTTTCCAAGTTAAGTTTTCAAGTATGAGAGTTTTGTACTCCCATTGTTTTGGGCAACAAAATTCAATCAATCCTTATTATTCACTAACTCCTCACCTACAATTTATAGGTAAATTTAAAAGCAATACTCACCCTGCTTTCCCCGCTTATTAGCAGACACAGTAGAGTGGCAAAAAAAGTTGTTTTGCCTGCCGTGCACGTTCCCAGCTGAGGTAGAACAAGGTGACACCAGCTCTCCCACTGTAAACAAGTGTCCTTTTCCTGGTCTATTTAATGCTACACTTTCCACATTTTGTGGGTTTTCTTTTTTTTTTCTTTTTTGATGATTTTGCTGTTTAAAATGGCCCTCAAACATAGCATTGTCTAGTATTCCCAAGCACAAGGGCGCGATGTGCCTTACATAGAAAATACTTGTGTTAGCTAAGCTTCCTTCACACAAGAGTTACAGAACTGTTGGCCATGAGTTCAACTAATGAATCAACAATATACATTAAATAAGGTGTCTTTAAACAGACACACACATAAAACAAGGTTATGTATTGATAGTTTTACCAAAATGTGAAGAGGCTGGCAGAAACCTAATCCTGTATTTCTCCTAGGAGCAGTATTCAGTTTTGCTCAGTGTTTGCTAAGAATTTATAGACCATAACTCTTCCGAACAGAAAGAATCAACTATTACATAATGGAAATATTTTCAAACATCTCTTTTAAAAATGATGTCAAAAAAAGCAGGTACCATCTCAACTAACTGCTGGATGGTTATCTTTACCTTGAAATAACATCTTTTTTAGCAGCTTCTGCTAGGAAGCATATCTTTGTGAGCCACTTACAGAAAAAAATGTCAGCGAATCGTGACACTTGTCTTTTTGCAAAAGAAAATGTGTATTAGAACATAACTTCAAGACAGTAAAGAATGAGAACGCTGCCTTCAACTGCGTCTGAATATTCCTTTAAAATGAGAAACAAGGCAGCTATGTTAAATCGGAGCAAGGTTTCTATTCTCCTTTTGGCATATATAAAATATGTAACTTTGCTTAAACAACACTATAGTAATATTCGACTACTTGCTGGAGTAGCTGATGGACAGTAGTAGTAGCTGTCCATCTGATGGACAGCTCATGGTTGGGTTGGTTATGTCACTGACCCCCATCAAAAGGTGAGGACACGTTGTTACAGTATTATAACAACTCGTTGGCCTTAAAGGCAGATTCACCGGTCACCGGAGTTGTGACCTCACCGCTTTAAAGGTACAAACTGCAATCATACGAAACTATAAAATTAAATAACAGCAAGAAAGTAGTCCACGTTCGGGGGCGGTGTCGGGGCGAGACCAGACACATGCAGCCACGCATCTAAGACTGAAGATGGACGAGCACTTCTGGCCTTGAACAGAGCAGGACTAAGAGACTTCCAAACAAGCTCACTGTGAAGCTGAACTATTCCACGGCACCGGAAACGGCAACTCCCACTTGGGGCGCTGCGGACACACGAGTCTAGGCTGCCTTCCAGGAAGCCAAAAAAAAAAAAAAAAAGGAAAAGAAAGAGAAAAAGAAGGGATAGTGGAGAGCAGGGCTTCGGCCGCCGCCCACACGCCGCGCCCTCGCCTCTTCGCGGTTGCGGCCGCCGCCCTCGGCCCCCGGGCCACTCCCAGGTGGCTCAGCCCTCGGACCCCGCGGCCGGCCGGGCGCTGCCCGCCGGCGGGGACCTCAGGTGCGTACCCCGCCCCCGCCGCAGCCGCCATTAAGAGCGGGTGCTTTGCTTGGAACTTTCTCGTCCCGCGGGCCTGACGGAGGGGAGGCCTGGGGAGACCGCCCGCCCAGGCGCGCGGGCTGCAAGCAGCCCCTTCGCAGCCAGCCCGACCGGCCCCCCTAACCGGCGCCCCGCGGGCAAGGCCCGAGGAGTGGGGGTGGGGCAGTGAAGTCCTGGCGCGGGGGCAACGGTAGCACGCACGGAACGCGCATACCTCTTCCTTCTGATTGGCTGAGCGGAGGTGGTGGGGGCGGGTGCTGCAGACTCTGGGCTCTGTAAGGCCTGATGTACGTGAGGTCACGCTCCAGCTGGCGTACGTGGGGATACCGCGCTGCGTGCGGACGCGCTTGATTGGTTAGTGGGGGGGGGCGGGTCAGACGCTGTTGCCTGGTAACTGCGCCCGGCTCCACGGCGGTGTCCCGACACCGCCCCTCACGTCGCGCACGTTGCCGAGTGGCGCGCGGTGTGGGGTTTGTCGTGGGTGTGGTCACTGGGGCGGCCACCAGTGGCCGGTTTGTTGGCAGAAAACCAACCTAAAGGTCAGAAGAAGGCTCTGGTCCTAGACTACAGTCCCTCACGATTATGATTTAGAGATAAAGGAGAAAAAAGGTTTGTAGGGCTATATTCCCCGTGCTTCGAACCCAATCTTTGCTGTTTAATAACAGCTTTATTGACATAACGCCATGAAATTCACCTTTAAAAGTGTATAATTCAGTGGTTTTTGTTTATTCACAGAGCTGTGCAACCATCACCAGTAATTCTATGAACGTTTTCGTCACCCCCAAAGAAACCCCATATCGATTAGGCAGTCATTCCCCTTTCCCATCCCCGCCCTGGACGCCGCCAATGTGCTTTGTATCCCTGCCTATTCCAGGTATTTCCTAAGGATAGAATCATCAAAGGGAGTGTTTTGGGTCTGGCTTCTTTCATTCTTTCTTATAGCTGAATAATAATTCATTGTATGGATATACCACATTTTCATCTTCCATCAATTGATGAATGTTTTTGGATTATTTCCACTTTGGGGCCATTATGAATACTGCTGTTGAACATCAGTGTTCAAGTTTTTGTGTGGACATTTGTTTTCAACACTTGGGTACATACCAAGGAATGGAATGGCTGAGCCAAAAATGCCACCGTTTAGTTTCCTGCTGGTAATTTGAAGTAAGCAGATGTCTAAATACGGGATTGGAAATTGGCAAATTGGATATTGCTCATAGCTGCAGTCGAAGAGTTGAGCAGCCTTTTCTCTTCTTTTCTTCCACCTGGAGAGGAAGGCTTGATCTGTGTGACCGGCCACCTTGCCTTCAGTGGACACAGGGCTTGGCGCCAGGCTACTGCAGGTGTTAATGCATTTGGAGCGGGTCAACTTTCTTTCTGCCTTCCTGTTGTTTAGTGCCCCACAGCTCTGGGTCTTTGCCCACACCTGCTGCCTGGAAGCTCTCTTCTCAAGCAGAACTTGCTAACATGCTTTCAGTCTCATCCCCCAGGTTGTTGACTCAGAACCATTTCGGGGGGTTCTGGCTTTCATTTTGCCTTCATTGCCTGCTATCCTGTATCTATGCAGGTCTGTCTAACTCGAGATCGCAGGATGTGGATTTTACTCACATAAAAATCACTTTGTTTCCACCTTGTCTTTCCTGCCAGCAGTGTATGTTTTCATATAGCACGTGCTCATTACATTTTTTTAAATTTTAAACATTTGTTTGGCTAAGCTAAAGTTCTTGATTATTTGTTAAGCTTTTTTTTTTTTTTTCATTTAATTTGGCCACGCTGCACGGCTTGTGGAATCTTAGTTCCCCGACCAGGGACTGAACCCGTGGAGTCCTAACCACTGGACCCCCAGGGAATTCCCAAGCATTTAATTTTGACTTTTTTTTTTCATTTTTTGACATTGAAAATACATATTATGTCTAATTCTTTTCCATACTCCTTGGTCATTCCAGAAAAGTCCTGGTTGTCTTGAAATTTGTTATTATTCTTTTTCTAGGATATTTTTTCCCAGCTTGAGATATAATTGACATATAACACTGTATTAGTTTTAGGAGTACAACATAGTGATTTGACATATGTATGTACTGTGAAATGACTACCACAATAAGTTTAGTCAACATTCATCACATCACATAATTACAATTTTTTTTTCTTGTGGTAAGATCTACTCTCTAAGCAACTTTCAAATATACAGTACAGTATTGTTAACTATAGTCATCATGCCCCAGGACTAGTTTATTTTATAACTGGGAGTTTGTACCTCTTGACCACTTCAATACATTTCTGTTGAATGTTGAATAGGTACATCTGCATTTGTAGTTTCCACTTACTGTAGGCCTGGGCTGAGTCAGGGAGAAGGTGGCACCTTGGGAACTTGCTAATTAAAATCAAGGCCTCAGGGACCTGAAAAATTAACCTTTGAAAAGGTAAATTCAGAAACAGTTTAAAAAATAAAGCTGGTGTCTATTTCAAGATTTCAGAGGTTTGATAAATGGAGTGGATGACATTCCAAAATTTAAGTGGTGGAAATGAATTCTAGAATAGGGATGGGCAAATTTTTTTTGTAAAGGGTCAGATAATAAATATTTCCAGCTCTGAGGACATGTGGTCTCTGTCACATGCAACCCTGCCTTTGCAGGAAAGCAGTCAATGGACAAGATGCAAGCCAGTGAGTGTGGCTATGTTCCAATAAAACTTTATTTATAAAAATAGGTGGTAGTCTGGTTTTGATGTTTGCTTTTCATTAGTAAAATGTAACATTGAAAAGGAGAGAAAGTCCTCAAAGTTTGCTGGGAAAACTGTGAGATTTGAGAGTTGTTTCAGTTTACATCTCCAGTTTTAAAAAAGCAAAAAGTTAAGCACTATATAAAATCTGTGATCTAAATGAACAAAGCTGGTGCTTTAGATTTCAGTAGAGAAGTTAATCACCATATAGGCTTTGGGGGTTTGAACTCTGGTACAAGCTCTCATTGTCAAGGATTTTTAACTATTAGAATGCAATGATTTTGTTTCTCAGGGAAATGTCCTCAGGGTGGGAAACCACATGGTTAGCTTATAACCATGGTTCATTAGTTTGGATGTGCTATTGACACATGGTGTGTTCTAAATCATAAAATGTAAAAGACAAAGTTCCTGCCTCCATTTGCTGTTAAGTAAAGGGTGCAAACAAAGCAATAATTTTGAAACATACATTTTTAAAATTATTGCTGGTAGCACAGTTGACACCAACCGATAATAGCTTTTTTGAGTTCCACCTAGTTTCATTCTGCCTGTTATTTTATTCTCTGTTAAAGTTTTGGCATCACAGTCCTCTCAGAGATTACTGTGGTGTAATTACAGATTAGGTGCAAGCATAAGAGCCTGGAATATGCCAGTCCCTTAAGTGGGCTCAGATCTCTGGTGGCTCTCAGTGTGAGCATCTCACAACAGTGTGTCTGGTTCTACTGTTTAAAAATGCGTATTTTTCATACATCATGGCCCCTACACTACATCATTGGATGATTAATGGAAGAAACAATGACCCATGTCAACACTGCAGGGAAAACTGGCTCTGCAGGATTTAGCAAGAGGTCACAGAGAGGTCACGATGAATCCACTATTCATGTCATCAACATGAGAGTCGGCATACTGTGGCTTTGAGGGTTCCAGTAGCTGCTAGGTGACCAGCCAAGTATGTGATAAGGCTTTAGAGAGACTGCACAGTATTAAAGTTATGGCTAGACGACGTGAAATCTAAAGACATATCTATCGATGGCAAAGTTCTAAGAAAAAAGGGAAACCACCACCAAAGAGGGGATGGACTTGTGATAGACAACGCAGAGCCCGCTAGGGGTGGTTGACAGATTTCAGAACTACTTACCTGAAAAAATGTGTGGTGTCGGCAAAGTTGCATCTGCTGATAAAGAGCTAGAAAAGCCTCTCCCCTAAACAATGAAAGAAATCATGGAAGAAAAATGTTCTCTCTGGGAAAGATATGTACTGCTTCCTCGGATAATGTTGACCATGCTTGAATTTGCCTTTAGGTATACCTACTTCCATTGTAAGACTCAACTCCGCTGAATGAGACATAGTCTTTTTTTTTTTTAACAGTGTTTGAATTAGTTAACTCTGAAAGATAATGGTCAAGAATATATTTCTTCATCACAGTTTTAAAAAACAGTAAGGTATTAAAGAGCTTGGTTCCAGGTTTATCTTTAGAACAGTGCAAATTTACCCACGTGAGTCCTTTTTTAAAACAAATATTTTCTTTATTTTAGATAAAAACTGAACACATGTTCACTATATTTAAAAGCTTATTTAAAAATCTTTGTGAGATTTCTGTAACTTCCAATGGGAAAATTATTTTAATATTTCAACAAGTAATGCAGCTGACACGTAAAGATAAAAGAAATTGGAGTGAAACTCTAGCTTTGCCAATATTTTGCATAAATAAAAATTATTTCAAGTTGGACCTTTTAATATGAAGTAATTTAATCAGAATTCTTTTTTTTTTTAAATAAATTTATTTATTTATTTTTGGCTGAGTTGGGTCATCGTTGCCGCGCGCGGGCTTTCTCTAGTTGCGGTGAGCGGGGGCTACTCTTCGTTGCGGTGTGCGGGCTTCTCATTGCGGTGGCTTCTCTTGTTGCGGAGCACGGGCTCTACGTGCAAGGGCTTCAGTAGTTGTGGCACGTGGGCTCAGTAGTTGCGGCTTGCAGGCTCTAGAGCACAGGCTCAGTAGTTGTGGTGCGTGGGCTTAGCTGCTCCGCGGCATGTGGGATCTTCCCGGCCCAGGGCTCAAACCCATGTCTCCTGCATTGGCAGGCGGATTCTTAACCACTGCGCCACCAGGGAAACCCCCAATTCAGTGGTTTTTAATATATGCATGGAGTTGGGCAGTCATCACCACAGTCAATGTTAGAACATTTTCATCACCCTGAATAGAAACCCTGTACCCTTTAGCTACCCCACCTCCCAGCCCGAAGCAACCACTAATCTACTTTCTGTCTCTATAGATTTCCCTATTCTGGACATTTCATATGCATAGACTCAGTAATATGTGGTTCCCTTGATTTTAAAACGAGGGGGCCCATAGAAGTTCAGAGGTGAAAGGAACCTTCATAGTAAGTGATTGATTTAGTCATAGAGGAGGAACCTGAGGGCCACCGCCCACTGGGGTCCCAGAACAGGTTGGTGGTCTGGGGAACCCACAACCTGGCTTTCCTGGCCCCTGCTTCTGTGAGGACCAGCCCATCATGCCTCATGCCCTGTAAGCTTGCGTCACCAGCCTAAGTTGGTGTGTCCTCTGGTGTTCACTGTTAATGCCACTGTGTGATAGCAGTTTCTTTCTGGCAAAGGGAGCAGGAGAGGATGCAGCCACCGGGTTAGGGGTGCAGGGAATGTTCCATGAACAGCGTTGACTAAGGACTATCCAGGGAGGACTTCCCTGGTGATCCAGTGGCTAAGACTCTGCGCTCCCAATGCAGGGGGCCTGGGTTCGATCCCTGGTCAGGGAACTAGATCCCACATGCCACAACTAAAGATTCCGCATGCTGCAACTAAAAAGAGATCTTGCACGTGGCAACGAGGATCCCGTGTGCCGCAACTAAGACCTGGCACAGCCACAAATAAATAAATTTTTTTTTTAAAAAAAGGACTATTCAGGGAAATGACCTCTTGGGACAGGCAAAGAACAGTTCAGTGAATTTCTGTTGTAATCCAGATACAGCCGTTTCTAGAGAGCAGAAAGCCCCAAACGAAATGCATCCTTCCCCATCAAGTCTGACGGGACTCAGTCCCCTCCAGCGTTCTTACCATCAAAAAGTACTAAGATGCTCTCGAAAAGTTCTGGTAATGAATAGGACCTCTCCTCGCCTGTGGCATCCCCACAGGCTGTTGGTATGGTGTCCCTCCCATTTCTTAACACACACTGAATGTGATTGACATAACAGATCTACAGCAATTGAAGGTGAGAAGTGGAAACAGCAGTAGGCAGGAAGTTGCCCAGCGTCTAGCTTTTCATGGACAAATCAACATGTTTGTAACCTGAGAATACATCTGCTCCTTTTTCTCTGTCTGGGATAATAAAGGGAAAATAAGAATTATGAATGAAAATATTCTGAGCTCCCAAAGAATCAGGATAGGGTATAATCTAAGTGCATAGTCTGGTAAGTGGCAAAAAGAGCGTGCCTTTGCTGTTTCATGCTTTGTGATACCCATTTCTTCGGCCTGCTGTACTTAGTGATCATCATGGAATCTAGATGCTAGAGGAAAGAGTTTCTAAGACTTAACACGTGTCCTTGGTGGTGCTGCTTGCTGCTTTTTCTGACTCCAGCTCTGTGGGAATAGAGTCCTTGTTATGACAAACAACATTCACAGACTTCTATCTGTTTTCAAATATGGGTATGATAACAAGTGTCAAAGAGTGTCAAAGTCTTGATATTAAGATAATTATTTAAAAGCTTCAAATTGGGACTGCCCTGGCAGTCCAGTGGTTAGGACTCCGCGCTTCCACTGCAGGGGGCAGGGGTTCGATCCCTGGTCGGGGAACTAAGATCCTGCAAGTCTCGCAGCGTGCCTAAGTAAATAAATATTTTTTAAAATAAATAAATAAAATAAAATCTTCAAATTGAAGTATATTTCCTCACCTGTTCATGCCCAGGTCTTGCCTGTTAATTTATGTTCCTGGTATGATGTCACACTCTCATGTTCTATTTCACAATAGGGAAAGTTATAAAAAAATTTTAAGTCAAACAGTTTGCATCCTAATGGCTCTGTACATGCTAGTTAGTCTCCGTTCTTTCTTTCTCAGGAAGACCTCAGCTCTAACCTAAGAGATCCTCAAGGATCCTCAAGTGTCTTCAGAAGATCTAGATAGATGAGTAGTTATATTTTTAGAATTCCTTTTCAGCCTGCTATATCCATCCAGATTGGCTAGGGTAGGCGATGGTTAAAAACACCACCAGATTTTGGTGCATTCAAGGAGCAAGGATTTATTCCTTGCTTGCCCTAGAGGTCTCTTTTTTTTTTTTTTTTTTTTTTTTTTTTTTCCTAGAGGTCTCTTGTGATTGGCTGTGGGTCTGATCCACAGTTTCCCCAATCTGGAACCCAACCATATGGAACGTGGCAGATCCATTGCAGAGCAAGGAGTGTGGCAGGAACCTCTGCGTGGAAGTGACGTCATTTCCCTGACATCCTTGGCCAAGGCAAGGCACGCGGCCACATACCTTCAAGTGGGCAAGGAATTGAACCACAGGCTCTGAAAGAAACGTTTGCGAATATTTCTGAATAGCCTTATAGGACCACCGTACTTCACCCCCATAGATCCTTAGGCTTCCTCCCAGATGCATATTTATGTTGATCTGTTTATCTTTTGCTTACAGACATAATTAAGCCAGATACTGCAGGGGCAGGACACAATGACAAGTGCTTACATTGTATGCTCTAGTTCAAAGAACTCTTTTTATGATGTTAGAGAAACTTTTGCAAAGAAACTTTTTAATGCTCACTTGATTTAGAGTCTGGGGAAAATTAGAATGAGCTTTCATGCAGAAGTCCTAGCAGGAAAAGGAAGGAAGGGATTTTCCCTTCCCATCTGTAATACACAAAGCCACTTCTCTCCTCTTCCTGTGTATGTGGACCAGAATATGGTGCCAGACATGGTCGTGCTGAAATCTGACAAAACGACACGGGATCCATAAAGGACCTTCCTTACCTTCCTTCCTCCTCGTCTGGGAAATAGTTAACATGCCTCTCTAGCATACCTGAATTTATTTTATGAGAAGGTGATATCTAGGTTTAGTGGAAAATACACTATGGAAAGTTAGCATTGCTCTACAGAGATCTTAGGCAAAGCACTTACTGTCTCTAAGTGTTGGTTTCTTCACCTTTAAAGGAAGGGTTGAACTAGGTCACCTGTGAGGACCCTCACAGCTCTAAACATGTTGAGCAGGACACTGAATTTCTACCACTCACTTTCCTAATACTTCTCTTTCCTAGGGATCATGGCCCAAGTAGCAGTGTCCACTCTGCCCATCACAAATGAGGAGTCCTCGGAGAGCAGGATGGTGGTGACGTTCCTCGTGTCTGCCCTTGAGTCCATGGTGAGATGGCTTTGCAGTTCTATAAAATGTCACGTGGTTGGATCACTGCCGAGCATCAGAACGGTGAAGCACTTCACCGACACTTTTGATGTTCAGCTTCAGTGTTACATCCTATCTGTGTGCACATATCCTTTTTTATAGGGGATGATGGGCTTGTCAGATAATTAAGAAATTTTTTTCTTACATTATGGATGGAATTGTATAAATGTAATCTCTCTAGACCTGAAAATTTAACGAAGGTCCCTCCGTTACCTTGTTTGAGAATACTTTTTGTTTAAAGTCAAAGGTAAATTAATAATCCAGGGGCAAAAAAAATAATAATAATCATCCAGGGGCTTCCCTGGTGGTGCAGTGGTTGAGAATCCACCTGCCAATGCAGGGGACATGGGTTCAAGCCCTGGTGCAGGAGGATCCCACACGCCACGGAGCAACTAAGCCCGTGCGCCACAGCTACTGAGCCCGCGTACCACAACTACTGAAGCCCACGCGCCTAGAGCCCATGCTCCGCAACGAGAAGCCACGACAATGAGAAGCCCATGCATCACAGTGAAGAGTAGCCCCCACTCACCGCAACAAAGACCCAACCCAGCCAAAAATAAATAAATTTTTTAAAAAATTAATAATCCATTGATATGCATCTGTTTTACATCCAAAGTATAAAACTTACCTTGTGGGTGAAAATTTGAGGGGAGATTTACATAACCTCAAGGCATCTGATCACAACGTATTGATTAAAAAACGGAACATCAGTAACTTTATAAAAGTAGAGAAACCTGACAGCCACCCCCTTAATCAAGTGACCAAGGGGAACATCAGCAGTAATGGGATGGAGGGACCTCCTGAGCTGCCTGGTGGGAGGAACTGAGGAGGGGCAGTGCCGCGTCCTGGCATTCCTGCCTCCAAGGAGGAAGCATAGGACAAACCCACATTTACGGACATCCTACAGAATAACTGGGCTGCACTTCCATAAATGTCAGTCTCACGAAAGACAAAGATGGAGATCTGTCTGTTCCAGATGGAAGGAGACTGGAGAGACAGGACAGCCAATAGAAAGTGCGACCCTGGACTGGATCCTGGACCAGAAAAAAATCTAGAGAGAGATTTACTTTTTCTATAAAGAACATTATTGGGTCCACTGGCAAAATACCAAACACACAGGTAACTCACTCACATACACACACGCATACCTAGACCCATCATATTTAAACTGTAGAAAACCAACTATAAAGAGAAAATTTTAAAGCAACTTAGGGTAAACTGAATAACGGCCCCCAAAGATGTCCTGTCCTCATCCCCAGAGCCTGTGAACGTTACCTTATTTGGCAAAAGAAAGTTTACAGATGTTTCTAAGCTAAGGATCTTGAGATGGGAGATTATCCTAGATTATCTGAGGGTAAATAAAAATGTTAAAAAAAAACAACAACCCTGGAATGAATTTTTTTAAAAAGCATCAGACCTATTTGAAGAGAACTAGAAATATCTTACCCCAGAACTGACCACATTCCTTCTTTTGACAAATATTCATGAAGCAGCTCCTATATGTCAAGGTCTTCTAGGTGCTGGGGCCAGAAGACTTGAGAAGACAGATAAGGTCCCCCTCACATAGATTTCATGTTCTACTTGGGGAGACAGACAATAAACAAACTCTGTGTGTGTGTATCAGTAAATATAATATTATTTTAAAATGAGGGTCAGGGGGACTTCCCTCATGGTCCAGTGGCTAAGACTCTGCACTCCCAATGCAGGGGGCCTGGGTTCGATCCCTGCTCGGGGAACTAGATCCCACACACATGCCGCAACTAAAGATCCCACATGCCGCAACTAAGACCTGCACAGCCAAATAAATAAATAAATTTTTTTTTTAATAATTAATAAAACAAGGGTCAGAAAACAGAGGTTTAAGGGAGAGAACAGATGGTTAAGGGCGGTGGTCTGGGAGAAGTTCTCTGGGCAGTTGCCCTTTATGCAAAGACCTAGATGAAGTGAGGAAGTGAGTCAGGCCAGTAACCGGGGGCAGAGTGTTCAAAGCACCAAGAGCAGCTTGTGCAAAGGCCCCTTGGCAGGAACAAGTTTGGTGTTTTCAAGGAATATCAAGAAGTCCAGTAACACTGGAGCAGAGTGAGGAAAGAAGATGTGGTCAGAGGTCAAGTACAAGAGGGTGCGACTTCCCTTGCAGTCCACTGGTTAAGACGCTGTGCTCCCAATGCCAGGGGTCACGGGCTCAGTCCCTGGTCGGAGTAACTAAGATCCCGCATGTCACACGGTGCAGCCAAAAAAAAAAAAAGAGGCAGCTAGTGACCAGATCATATCAAGACTGGGACTTTTTCCCTCAGGTAGTGGGAAGGCATTGGAAGGTTTTGAGCAAAGGAGTGATGGCAGTGGCGGGGGGTGTTTGTGTCAAAAGTCGATGACTGTGGAACACGAGTGGAAGCAGGGAGACCAGTTTGCAGGCCATGGTTCACGTGGGAGGTTTTGGTGGCCTGGACTAGGGTGGGAGTGGCGGAGATAAGAAGCAATGGGACCACAAAGATCTGATGAAGGTAGAGTTGCTAGGACTTACCGACGGATTGGATGGGAGCTATGACATTTTCTTGAGAAAATCAAGTTTTGTGTGTGTGTGGTAGGATATATATATATACACACGACGTAAAATTTACCATCTTCACCATTTTTAAGTGCACAGTTCAGTGGCATTAAGTACATTCACACTGCTGTGTGACCCTCACCACTGCCCATCTCCAGAACTTTTTCATCTTCTTAAACTGAAACTCTGCCCTCATTAAACAGTTATTCTCACTCACCCCTTCCTCGAGCCTTCAGAAACCGAGGTGTGTGTGTGTCTGTGTGTGTGTGTTTTAAAAAAATGTTATCGTACTTAGGAATACTTTTACTATTTACAGAAAAGCTGGAGACTTCCCTGGTGGTCCAGTGGTTAGGACTCTGCTTTCACTGCAGGGGGCCCGGGTTCGATCCCTGGTTGGGGAAATAAGATCCCACAAGCCGCATGGCCTGGCCAAAAACATAAATAAATAAAAGCTGTAAAGATCATACAGAGAGCCCCCACATACTCCTCACCCATAACTTACATATCTGTGGCACGTTATATATAACTATGGTACATTTGCCGAAACTAATAGATCAATACCGTACATCACTATTAACCAACTCCAGACTTCACTCGAATTTCATCAGCTTTTCCACTGATGTCCTTTTTCTGCTCCAGGCTCCACCCTGTGATCCCACATGGCATTTAATCATCCTGTCCCGTTAGGCTCCTCTGATCTGTGACAGTTTCTCAATCTCTTTTTTTTTGCGGTACGCGGGCCTCTCACCGCTGTGGCCTCTCCCGTTGCGGAGCACAGGCTCCGGACGCGCAGGCTCAGCGGCCATGGCTCACGGGCCCAGCCGCTCCGCGGCATGTGAGATCTTCCCGGACAGGGGCACGAACCCGTGTCCCCTGCATCGGCAGGCGGACTCTCAACCACTGCGCCACCAGGGAAGCCCTCCTATTTTTGATGACTTTGACAGTTCTGCAGAGTTCCGGTCAGGTATTTTATCGAATCTCCTTCCGTTTGGGTTTCTCTGATGTAGCCCTCCTGTTTAGACCAGGGTTATGGAGTTTTGGAAAGAAGACCGGAGAGGTGAGATGCCTCATCTTCTCATCACATCGCGTCAGGGGTGCGTGGCACCAACGTGTCACTGGTGAGGCTCATCTGGATCACTGGGTCAGGGTGGCACGATGGTATAAAAGAATTTATACCCTTTGAGTCAGGTGAGCCACTGACATGATTCCAGCCCATGGAAATAAACGTGTCTGGAAATGTTTACATCCTTGGAATTTTTTTTTTTTTTGAGGTACAATTGACATACAAGTTGGATGTTTATTGCAGTGTTATTTGTACCAGGAAAATAACTTCAGTAATGTTATGGTTAACCTATGGCATATACATAGGATAGAATATTATATATTCATTCAAAAATCAGGTTTTTCAGGATTATAAATGCTCAGAAACAATGAAAAGTGAATAAAGCAGAATGCCAACCTATATACAGTAGAATGTTTCTAATTTTGTTTTTAAAAATTGTGTGTGCATATTTTAAAATGTGAATAGTGGGTAATTTTAGGTAATGGAATTAGAGGTGATTTCTTTTTCTGTGTACTTTTCTGTATCTGCTAAAATTTTTGTAACAGTATATATCATAATGAGAAAAAAATGCTTTTAAAAAGATATTTTCTACCAATGATGACCTAAGTAAGACTAAAGATTGATAACTTCACCTAATACCAGATTCTATACTTTAGATAAAGAGCTGAATTTTTGGTTCATTTGACACAGAGATAGATTTGCCATGAAGTTAATGGAGCTTAAAAGCTTCTGAGCACCTGCCTTGCACTGGCCACTTCCATGGCCTTGGGGGATCCTAGCAACATATGCACATATGTTTTTGTAAAATTTGCTGAAGTGAGATCTTTTCACCACATCAGTTAAGGTTGCTGTCTCCTGTTCTGCCTTCCTCTTTCTGTCACAAGCCCTGTGTTAACTTCCTCTTGCTGCTATAACAAATTACACAAACTTAGAGGCTTTAAACGTCACACATTTATCTGACGACGGTTCTGGAGTTCAGAAGGCAGAAAGTGGGTTTTACAGAGCTAAAATCAAGGTGTCAACAGGCTGTGCTCCTTCTGGAGGCTCCCAGGGAGAAACTGTGCCTTGCCCTTCCCAGCTCCTCGGGCTGGAATTCCTTGACCTGTGGTTCCTTCCAGCAAGGGCACCAATGTGCCCTTGGATTCCCTTGTCATCCCCTTCTGCCTCCTTCTTTTTATACTAGGATCCTTGTGATTTCATTAGGGGACCCCTGTGGCCCCACCCAGATAATCAAGATAATCTCATCTCGGGCTTCCCTGGTGGCGCAGTGGTTAAGAATCCGCCTGCCGATGCAGGGGACACGGGTTCGAGCCCTGGTCCGGGAAGATCCCACATGCCGCAGAGCAACTAAGCCCGTGGGCCACAACTACTGAGCCCACGTGCCACAACTACTGAAGCCTGCGTGCCTAGAGCCCATGCTCTGCAACAAGAGAAGCCACTGCAATGAGAAGCCTGCACACAGCAACGAAGACCCAAGGCAGCCAAAAATAAATAAATAAATAAAATTAAAATTGGAAAACCTTTAATTAAAAAAAAAAGACAATCTCATCTCAAGATCCTAACTGTAATCACATCTGCAAAGTCCCTTTTGCCTGTAAGGTAACATAACAGGCTCTGGGGATTAGGACGTAGACATCTTTAGGGGCCATTATTCTGCCCCCCATAAGCCACTGTGTCAGGTGATGTTTGAGTGGAGATGGGCATTTTGGGAGTCTCAAGAAGGGGAAGCTGGGTTGGAGATTACATTTAGTCTTAGTTTAGTGGTAAGTATTACGTGGCTTGATGTTATTTCTGTGTCTGGGTAAATTATTGCTAGATGTCCTGGTATAGGAATGGTTTCCAGGAATAATCCGATTGTCAACTTTTCCGGTAACTTGACATCAAGGGACAAGACCCGAGGTCATATTGTGGTGTGAACATGTTCCCAACTCCAAAAGTATGTGGGTAGTAGAGGAGAAACAAGGTTTTAAATGTACAGAGCCAGCAGCTAGTCTGTGGAAAATTCTTCCAGTCGTTAAATGGGTGTAATTGTCAACAGAGGATTTGTTTTTCATCGATGCGTTGTCAAAACGGAAGTTCCCTCTGGTCAGGAAGATACTCAGTAACATAGTGTATTCAGTTATAAATACACCAAACATTCTTTTAAATTGTTGAAAGGAACTACATAAAGTAGAATTTATCAGAATTCTTGTCTGTAGCACCACGAAGAACAGCAAGTGTGTCTGTGGTATGAATTTTCATGTTTCATTCATCCTGATCATCAATAATAAAAAGGTAATCAATCACATTGGAGGAAACATTAAATTATCTCTATTCTCTTCATAGAAAATGATATTATGAAATTTTTGTCACAGGAAGAGGCAGATTCTGCAGCCAAAGATGTAGGGAAAAAAGGCACATGAGACAGGCGTGTCAAGATTCTGCACTCAGTTCCAACATGGGTGTTTTCCCCACACTAACAAGCAATTCTTAGACACCAGCTGGGTGTCCTACCATTCACCTCAATCCTGACACTGTTTACCTAGAGAGAGCATCAGATTCCACAGGTTAAGGGCTCAGTCCTACAAGACTGTCTTCCCTACCCCTCCCCCAACTTCAGATGCCATTGGCAAGCCCGCATCGTCACCTGTGCGTCTGACCAACCCACTATAGATTGGAGGGTCCCACGTGCCCCTCCTCGGGTTCGATTAATTTGCTAGAGCTGCTCACAGAACTCAGAGAAACATTTGATTTACTAGACTGTTATAAAAGGATATATATAACTCAAGGACAGAAAGATGGGAGAGATGCACAAGGCAACGTGGGGAAAGGGGAACAGAGCTTCCATGCCCTCTCCAAGTGCACCACTCTCCCTAAATCTCCACTTGTTCATCAATCCTTTTGTCTTTTCCTTCATTACCTAGGGATGATGGATTAAACCACTGGCCATTGATTCAATCTACAGCCCCTCTCCCCTCCCCAGAGGTCAGGGGGGTGGGACTGAAAGTTCCCACCTTCTAATCACCTGGTTGGTTTTCCCAGCAGCCAGCCCCCATCCTTAGGCTGGTCCCAAAGTCACCTCATTAACAAAGCAAAAGACACCTTTATCTCGCTCTTAGAAAATTCCAAGGGTTTTAGGAGCTTTGTGCCAGAAGCAGTGGAAGACAACCAAATATATACATTTCTTATTATAAATCACAAACATCATCACAGGTGCTGAATAAAAATCTTCTTCTCGTGGTTTTATGATGTTAATGGTATTTGCTTGATAAAATTTGTGTGTTTTTTTTTTCTTGGTGGTTTTTCTCATTCTAAAGAAATATTTGTTTTGTACCTAATTTTGTACTTTTCTTCTTAAGGCAGACCTCACAGCCCCCACAAAAATCCAGATCTGCCCTTGCAGATAACATTTCATTCTTTTTTTTCCCATTTCAGTGTAAAGAACTGGCCAAGTCCAAGGCGGAAGTGGCCTGCATTGCAATGTATGAAACAGACGTGTTTGTCGTTGGCACAGAGAAAGGACGTGCTTTTATCAATGCCAGAACGGATTTGCAGAAGGATTTTGCAAAATACTGTAGGTGTTAACAATTTTATCCTTTGTATTCATAAATCTTAGAATTTTGGCAGGCAAGACTTATGTATTATTTTCTTCTAAGACGTCATCAGCATTATCCTGAAACTGGTTCTGACACATCCCTTTGACGTAGCAAAACACTGACTCCAAGAAGCATGGTCAATGTATTTTACACTGTATCCTCTGCAGGGCCCTGGTTTTGTAGAATACATTTGAAGAACATAGAGGAAACTGTCTTTCATTCCTAAAATAAAACCACAAAAAAAAAAAAAAAAGGGGCTTCCCTGGTGGCGCAGTGGTTGAGTGTCTGCCTGCTGATGCAGGGGACACGGGTTCGTGCCCCGGTCCGGGAGGATCCCACGTGCCGCGGAGCGGCTGGGCCCGTGAGCCATGGCCGCTGAGCCTGCGCGTCCGGAGCCTGTGCTCCGCAACGGGAGAGGCCACAGCGGTGAGAGGTCCGCGTACCACAAAAAAACAAACAAACAAAAAAATAAATAAATAAAAATAAATAAATAAATAAAACCAAATTGAACAAAAATACTCTTATTTTACTCCTTCCCAAAGGAAAGGGAAAAACTCCTTCAAGGCCAATTCGGTTTTTCTTTCAGTTAATAGCCATTATACTCCTTTGTCTTTTTTTTTTTTTTTAAATGTAGGACTTTCAGGGCCTTCAGTGTACCAATATGTGTTACAAGGAGCATTAGTGAGCATATGTGGTCATCTGTGAGCTAAACTAGTCTAGTGCATTAGTGAGCATATGTAGTCATCTGTGAGCTAAACTAGTCTAGTGCATCAGTGAGCATATGTGGTCATCTGTGAGCTAAACTAGTCTAGTGCATTAGTGAGCATATGTGGTCATCTGTGAGCTAAACTAGTCTAGTGTGTTAAAACCTACACGCTGTATAATGATTATCTCTACCACTGTAGGTCATCTGCCAGGTATTGAATTAGCAATTTTGTATTCCCTGGAACCAAGAAAGGAAAAAAAAAAAAAGTTTATCAGAGGGTGTGTGTGTGTGTAGGGGGATATGGGTATAGATATATAGATGTCTCCAAGGGTTGGCAAAGGATGTATATATCCTCTCTCTATATGTATACAGTTGACTCTTGAACAACATGGGTTTGAATTGTACAGGTCCATATATATTTGCACAGGTCCATATATATTTGCACAGGTCCATATATATTTGGAATTTTTTCAATAGTAAATACTACAGTACTACAACATCTGTGGTTAGTTGAAAGCACAAATGAGGAACCGTGGATACGGAGGAAACGTGGATACTGGAGGCCGACACTAAATTATACGCAGATTTCCACCAGCACCCCTACCTCATGTTGTTCAAGGGCCAACTGTATACCATTTTACTACAAAACAAACCTATATCTATAAAAGATCATATATATATATATATATATATATATATATATATATATATATATAGGAGAGAGGGTGATTGATTCGGACTGACTTTTAAGACCAAACTTAGGGTCTCTACTATCAAGAAGATTAAAAAAATGAAGCAATCTTTAAATAAGATGGTGAGTATGTAATTGATGAACAAGAAGGGTATGCTCAGATCAATGTCAGCTGCCAACTGGATTTCTAATCATTGAAATTGAATCACAGATTTTTAAAACATTTTCACAGTGCATGCTAATTTTTCATATATAAAGTTATTCATATTTCTCTGAATATGTTTTCTCTCTTTTTTCCTTGATAAATCTTGTAAGGCATTCACCTATTTTAATTAAATTTCCAATAAGACAACTTTTGGCTTTGTGATTTTGTCTATTGTTTCTTTGTTTTCTTTGTCATTTATTTCTGCTCTTTATTATTTCCTTATTTAATTGACTTTAATTGCTTTGCTTTTCTAGCTTCTTGATTTGGTAGCTTAGGTCATTGAGGTTTTTAAAAAAATATTTAAAGGGATCATTTTTCCTTTAGGTTCTGCTTTAGCTGTAATCCTCAGACTTTGATATGTTGTGTTTTATTATGATTTTGTTCAAAGCATTTTCTAAGAACCCTAGTAATTTCTTTTTGACCCATGGTTACTGAGAAGCGTGTTGATTAATTTCCTAATATCTGGAAATTTGGGGATTATTGATTTCTAGTTAAATCCCATTGTGATTTCTAGTTAAATCCCATTGTGATTTCTAGTTAAATCCCATTGTGATTTCTAGTTAAATCCCTTTTGAGTTTACCAAGCCCTAATTTATCACTTAGCACATGATTTATGTTGGTGACTAGTCCATGCACCCTTGAAAAGAATTTAGATTCTGCAGTTAACAGACCAATCAGGTCAAGTTGTTAAATGTTATTCAGTTCATCTGTATCATTTCCAATTTTCGCCTATTATCTTATCCGTTATTGATAGAGGATTGTTAAAATAGCCAACTATATTGCATATTTGTTCCTCCTTTTGGTTAGTACATTTTGCTTCACACATGTTGAAGATACGAATATGAACGTTATTAGATATAAATTTAGGATTGTAATGTTTTCCTGCTGAATTGACCCTTGTTTTCCTCACAAAATATTCCTCTTTGTTTCATTTATCCTCCTGATCTTGAAGTCTCGTTTGTCTTGTATTAATATAGCCTCACCAGCTTTCTTATGACTAATATTTGCATAGCACATCCTTTTCTATTCATTTACTTTCAGCTCTCTGTACTTTATATTTAAACTATGTCTCTTGTAAACATGCAGTTAGGTCTTTTTTGTAAAAACCAGTCTGAAAATCTGACTCTTGGATTGTTTCATCCATTTACATTTAATGTCATCATTTATATGGTTTAGTTTAAGGCTTCTATGTTGCTGTTTCTTTTCTATTCATCTCATATATTCTTTGTTCCTTTGAGACTTTCCTGCGTTATTTTATTTCTTATTTTTTTAATAAATTAATTTTATTTATTTATTTATTTTGGCTGCATTGGGTCCTCGTTGCTGCATGCCTGCTTTCTCTAGTTGTGGCCAGCGGGGGCTACTCTTCATCGTGGTACACGGGCTTCTCATTCTGGTGGCTTCTTTTGTTGCAGAGCATGGGCTCTAGGCACGTGGGCTTCAGTAGTTGTGGCATGTGGACTCAGTAGCTGTGGCTCCTGGGCTCTAGAGCACAGGCTCAGTAGTTGTGGCACATGGGCTTAGTTGCTCTGCGGCATGTGGGATCTTGCCAGACCAGGGATCGAACCCATGTCCCCTGCACTGGCAGGTGGATTCTTAACCACTGCACCACCAGGGAAACCCCCTGTGTTATTTTAGATCGAGAAATTTTTTGTATTATATTTTATCTCCTCTATTGACGTTTTAGCTCTTTTAGGTTTTTTTTTTTTTGGTTATTCTTGGGATTATAATATGCCCTCCTAATTTGTCACAGTGAACCTAAAATTACTATTTTTCTACTACACCTACAATGTAAGAACCTTAAACAGTATAATTCTGTTTACTTCTGTCTAGCCCTAATATGTTAGAAATCCTGCAACACCTTATGATGTTTGTTTTAAGCAACCACTTTCCAAAATTTTTTAAAATAATCTTTTATATTTACCTACATATGTACCCTTTCTAATACCCCTTTTTCCTTCTTGTAGCTCTGGATTTCCATCTGGAATTATTTCCCTTCAGCCTGAAGAACTTTCTTTAGCATTTCCTTTAGTGTGGGTCTAATAGTAAGAAACCCTCTCTGATTTTGTTTATCAGAAAATGTATTTACCTTGCCTTCATTTGTGTGTGTGTGTGTGGTTTAAAAAAAACCATAAAATTTACCATTAAACCACATTTATGGGTATGGTAGCTCAGTAGTGTTGAGTATATTCACATTGTTGTGAAACAGATCTCCAGAACTCTTTCATCTTGCAGATCTGAAGCTCTATATCCACTAAATAAACAATTCCCTTTCCCCCACTCCCTTGGCCCCTGATAACCACCATTCTCCTTTGTTTCTGTGAGTGTGACTATTTCACATACCTCATCTAAGTGGAATCATAGAGTACTTACACTACTAATGCCTGGATTATTTTACTTTGGGCATAGCGTCCTGAGGTTTCAGCCATGTTATAGCATGGAATGGGACTCAGTCTGCCTTCAAACACCTCTAATGAATTTTTCAGTTCAGTTATCGGATTTTTCAGCCCCAGAAGTGCCGTTTGGTATTTTTATAGTTCCTCTTTGTCAGTACTCTCATTTTGTTCATGTATCATTTAGTTGTCTTTCTATACTCTCTTTTAGTGCATTGAGGATCTTTATTTTAAATTCTTCGTCAGGTAGTTCATAGATCTACATTTCTTGAGAATTGGTGTCTGGAGTTCTATTTTGTTCCTTTGAGTGGGCCTTGTTTCCCTGCTTCTCTGTATGCCTTGTAATTTTTCTTCCCCCCTGGGGAAAAAAAACAACCACCATTTGAAAAAACAACCACCTCTCACAGTCTTTGCTTACTGGCTCGGTGCGGGAGAAGACCACCCATCAGCCCTGCTGGCTGTTCTAGAACCTCTCAAACCTTTTTGAATCTCTTTCGCCCCCTGGTGTCTCCCACAGAACTGCAGCTCTGAGTTAAGTCAGTGCTCTGAGTCAGGCAAGATATAAATCAGTTCCTCCAGTAACCCCCCAGACAAGCCAGAATGTTGGACACACAGTCCACTCTTTTGTTTCCACGTCAAGGGAGGAGCCTCAGTCTGGGGGTTCCTTCGCAGCTGCTCTGCACTATGCCACGTAGAGGGAGAAGCATGGATAGGCACAGCAAATGCTGCAAACCTTCCTACCCCTGTGCTAAAATCTCTTCTTGGTTTTCCAATGGCTGGGGTGCCATAGCGTCTCAGCTGGTCTGCAGAGTTCTCACAGAGGTGTTCTGGTCCGTATATTGTTAATTTGGTGTATCTGTGGAGGAAGGAAGGCCCATTGCTTCCTAGTCTGCCATCTTGCCAACATCATTCTCCTTGCTTTCATTTCTGAAGAATTTTTTTTTTTTGAAGTATAGTTGATTTACAACATTATGTTAGTTTCAGGTGTATGGCAAAATGAATTCAGTTATACATATATTTATATATTCTTTTTGAGATTCTTTTCCATTATGGGTTATTACAAGATATTGAATATAGTTCCCTGTGCCACACAGTAGGTCCTTATTGTTTTTTGAAGACTGCTTTTACTCGATATAGAATCTGGCTTGACAATTTTTTTCCTCCAGCCCTTTTTTTTCTCTTTTGACCGCATCGCGTGGGTTGCGGGATCTTAGTTCCCCGACTAGGGATTGAACCTGCGCCTTAAGCAGTGCAAGCATGGAGTGCTAACCATTGGACGACCAGGGAATTCTCTTCCTCCAGCCCTTTCAAAGTTTCATTCCATTTCCTCCTGGTTGCCACTGTTTGAGATAACAAAGTCAGGTTCGAATTCTTATTTTTGTTCCCCTGAAGGTAATGTATCTTTTTCCCTAGCTCTGTCTCATCTTTGGTTTTCAGCAGTTTGGCCATGAAATGCCTATTTATAGCGTTCTTTGTCTTTACCCTACTTGGTCTGTGGAGCTTACTGAATCTGCATGTTGACGTCTTCATCAATGTTGGACATTTTTGGCCATTCATATCTCTTCAAATATTTATTCTGATTCTCTTCTTAATTTACACAGAGAAGGAAATTTGCTATTTAATGTTGTTTTTTTTTTGAATTATCTTTGGCTGCATTGGGTCTTCGTTGCTGCACGCGGGCTTTCTCTAGTTGCGTTGCGCGGGCTTCTCGTTGCGGTGGCTTCTCTTGCCCTGGAGCACAGGCTCTAGGCGGGCAGGCTTCAGTAGTTGCAGCACGTGGGCTCTAGGGTGCGCGGGTTTCAGTGGTTGTGGCTCATGGGCTCTAGAGCGCAGGCTCAGTAGTTGTGGCGCACGGGCTTAGTTGCTCCACGGCACGTGGGATCTTCCAGGACCAGGGTTTTAACCCGTGTCCCCTGCATTGGCAGGCAGATTCTTAACCACTGGGCCATCAGGGAAGTCTGGCAGATGGATTCTTAACCACTGCATCACCAGGGAAGTTCAGAAATTTGCTATTTATTGTCTCACAAGTCATCAAGGCTCTGTTCCTTCCCCCCCCCCCCACTTTTTCTTTTTGTATTCAAGTTTCAGATTGGATAGTTTCTATTGGCATTTCTCTGAGGGCACTGATTCTTCCTTCAGCCGTATCCAGGGTGCTGTTAAGTCCATCTGGTGAAATTTTCATTTCCGATTATTTTCCATTTCTAAAATCGCGTTTTCTTTCTTCCTTTCCTGGTTAGCATTTTCATTTCTCTGTTGCAATTTCCCTTATATTAATTTGTTGTGTTCACCACCCCTATAAAAGGTCTTTCATGTGTTTATAGCAGTTGTTTTAGTCCTTATCTGGTAATTTTAACATCTGGGTCATTTCTGGTTCTACGTCTATAGATTTTTTTTTTTCTGTCTTGGTCATGGGTCACATTTTCCTGCTTCTTCACATTCCTACAAATCCTTCATTTTATACTGGGTATTATGCATGATATGTTGTAAAAATCTGCTAAGTAAAATTGCATTTTGTTCTGGCAGGCAGTTAAGTTACTGTCAGGTCACCCTGTCCCCATGTGGATGAGAGTTGCCCTTGGCCCTAGAACATCCCTCTTAGTCTCAGAAGGCGGCCCCTCCTCCTAAGATGTGCCCCTTAGTTTCACAAGGTGTTAAACAAGCTTCTCGAGCTTGGTGGATCTTGAATACCAAACCCTGTCTTTCTGGCACCACACAGCTGTTTAAATCTCTGCTCAGCAATTTACCTTCCAGATGTTGCTTTTCCTTAAAGCCTCACCCTGTGCTTGCACAGTTTGGAGACGAAGCAGGAATTTGAGGGAAGATGCTGTGATGATACTGGGTCTCCTACCTCTGTGACTCATTTTCTCCTGAATTTCCCTTTCAGTGTTTAACCACAATGGCAGTCCTGATATGTGACATAGATTTCCTCGTTTCACTAAGACTGCTGCTTTTCGGTTAAGCTCTATTTCTCCCTGAGTCCCACAGGAAGTCAGGAGTTCCCATGGGGGAAAAGCCAGGTCAGTGTGCATCTCATCCCGTATGTGTGCTTCCCTTCTTTCGAGGACGGCATTCCTTCCGGCTTTCGCCTGTTTCTGGTTGTTCTTCAGTGCTTTCAAGTAGTTATCTTCTCATTTTGTCCAGAGCTTATCGTTCATTGTTCCTGGCAAACACACAGTTCTCTGCCATCGCTGGACAGTAATACTGGGTGTCATTCTTGAACGTGTGATGGTTACTTCTCTAGAAGCTGTCTTGAAAGTTAGGAAAAATTACCATGGGATTGCATCAAAAACACGTTTACCTGCCTTCTGAAGTTAGAAACCAACTCCCTGCTGTATAAGCATTCACAAATTTAATCCTCAAAACAGAAGGAATTTAGAATCAACCTGGGTTAGGGTTATAGGTGCTTAATATTAAAGCAATATAAAGTAAACCAGGGACTGGCGAGCTTTCTCTGTAACGGGAGTGATAGTAAATGTTTTAGTCTCTGGGTCATTACAGCCTCTGTTGCAGCCGCTCACCTTGCTTTTGTAGCACGAAAGTAGAAGCAGGTGATATGGCGGTGAATGCACCTGGTCAATAAAACTTTATTTACAGCACTGAAATGTGAATTTCATGTTATTTTCTCAGGTCATGAAGTAAGTCCTTTTGAACTTATTTAACCATTTCAAAATATGAAAAACCGTTCTTGGCTCACAGCTCATACAAAACACAGGCCGCGGGCAGGATGTGGCCCCAGGCTGTAGTTCACTGACCCCTGGACTAAACCTGCAGGCAGTACTGTCAGTTATTCTGTTTACCTCTTATTTTACCTGTGGGCCAAAATTGTTTGAATGACCAAGCACACACAGGTTTTCACCTGCTTCCTTCTTTTAGCCCAATTGGTTCTGATAGGTGAACATGCCTCGGAATTGCTTTGCAGAATTGTTTACACAGAGCTATATACATCCTGTACTTCCTGGATGTCTGAGGGTTTTCAAGAATAATTCTGTCTGCGCATGATTTTTGCCTTGCATCTGACCCTAGAACGTAACTCCATTGTACAAGCCGCTCTGGCCCAAGAAATCACTTTGACGTTTTCAAGTTACTGCCTCTCTACTCCAAGTCCACCCTTCTTTGTCCCGCCTTGTGACACTGGAACTGGGCCCTGTAAACATTTCTCCCTTGGCAGCTGGCCTAGGTAGGACCTACCTTGGAGGCTTTCTCAGGAGGTCCCTGGAGGAGGAAGACACTTCTCTTCCCGTTTCCGGTGGGCTCACACCTGCTTGTACCTGTAGCACACGGTGACCAATTGCACTTGGGATTCCCAGGGGCAGCATCCAGCTGGCTCCCCTGCATCCCGGCCAGCTGCCCAGCAACTCACACAGAAGTCCCAGAAAGTTCCAGAAGGAAGCTTCCCAGAGAAATCTTAGGGGCACCACACCCACCGGCAGTTTCCCAGGGAGTTAGTTCCACCAGTGCCTGAGAGAGGGGCCTCCTAGAAAGTTCTGCTGGCATCACCCCATGGGTGGTTTCCAGAGTTCTGCCACCGCCCCAGGGAACAGCTTCCCTGCAACAGCGAATCTGGCGGCACCCCAGGGGCCACTTGCCAGTGGTTTCCACTAGCACCTCTAGAGGACGGGTCCATGCTTGCCAGCCCCAGTTTATGGCACCCCTGCAGACTCTGCCTCCTCCCCAGAGAGGCCTGGATCTCAGCCTCGGGGGGACTCTCTTCCAGGATTAGTTTCTCCCTCAGCCCTTGTGGTGGTCGATTCTCCTGCTGCCTGTTACTTGTGTGTTGTTTAGAGTTCTCATTACCCCTTAGCAGTTCATCCTTGTTACTACGATTCTGTTTTGGTTTTTTTTTTGGCTGCACCAAGTCTTAGTTGTAGCATACAGGCTCTTAGTTATGGCTCGAGGGATCTAGGTCCCTCACCAGGGATCAGACCCGACCCCTCGCATTGGGAGCACAGAGTCTTAACCTCGGGACCACCAGAGAAGTCCCACTATTGATTCTTTTATTAAACTCTCCCTGTTCAAATTAATGTGTGGTTTCTGTGTCCTGACTAACCCTGATGAAAACAAACGGTTTCAAAACTTTTGCGGTAGCAGCTGACTGGGGGGCTGGTCCCAAACCTGCCCAGTGCTGAGGGTCTTCCTACACAGTGACTGTCACTTGCAGACTGGATAGCAAATAATTTTCTTTTCTTTTTTTTTTTTTGGCTTCCCTACTTGGCCTGCAGGATCTTAGTTCCCCAACCGGGGATGGAACCCGAGTCCTCTGCAGTGGAAGCGCAGAGTCCTAACCACTGGACCGGCAGGGAATTCCCAGCAAACAATTTTCTGTTACCATTTCCTTTGAACTACTAATATTTCCTTATATGTTGAATTATTTATTGTTTATCAGTAGATTCATTTCAGAGGTGATCACTATGTTATTTTATCCTGTTCATCAGAAATACCCTGTTCTTTGTTGTGTTTTTTTTTTTTTTTTTTTAATTAAAAGGTCTTGTTTTAGACTTCCCTGGTAGCGCAGTGGTTAAGAATCCGCCTGCCAATGCAGGGGACACGGGTTCAAGCCCTGGTCCGGGAAGATCCCACATGTCCCAGAGCAGCTGGGCCTGTGTGCCACAGCTGCTGAGCCTGCGCTCTGGAGCCCGTGAGCCACAACTACTGAGTCTGCACGCCACAACTACTGAGCCCACGCGCCTAGAGAAGCCACCACAGTGAGAAGCCCGCGCACTGCAACGAACAGTAGCCCCTGCTCGCTGCAACTAGAGAAAGCCCGCGCGCAGCAACAAAGACCCAACACAGCCAAAAATAAATAAATAAATTTATTTAAAAAAAGATCTTGTTTTATGTCTATTCCTTTTTCCTTTCAGTACCAGAAGCATGGACGTTAAGGAAACGCACAGTACAGATACTTGGATACTGACTTTGTACTGATCACTCGTTTACAGGCATTGCCGAAGGGCTGCAGGAGGTGAAACCCCCAGGCCCTGCCAACGGGATGCAGATTGATTCGGGAGAAACGGAAATACTCAGAAAAGCTGTCGAGGACTATTTCTGCTTTTGTTACGGTAAAGCTCACTTTAAGCATTAATTCTCTGAATAGTTCACTACAGAAGATGGTATTAGAAATCATTTTATCAGCGTGACTATTTAGACCGTCTCTAACATTGGAAGAATCCACATTCACATCAAGGGAAGAGCCAGTAAAGTACCAGATCAAGTCTTCTTCCGGAAGACCACTTGGTCTCTTCTGGTCCATTGGAACCTCTGAATTCATCAGCCTGCAGTCTTTGCAGAGCCCCCTCCCCATGGTCATGCAGTTATTAGATGTTCATGGTTGGTTCACACACCAGCCTCATCCTCGTTGGTCTCCCCACCTACCCACATCTTCCCACAGGCATGGAGACAGGGATTTTTTTTTTTTAATACCTACACAGTGCTTAAAAAAGCTAGATAACAAGGAAGTCTGCAGGTGTTGTACTTGTGATAGAAGCATCTTAGGGCCTGGATCATCATTCCTAGACAGCTGCAAACATCTGTGTGACCTGCAGGTCCCTGTGAGCATTTGGATTTGTGGGACTCCTACAGCATAGGGGATCTTAGGGTCTCAGGCTACACTTCCATATGAGAAATGGAGCTCCAGCACCTCGGGGCTGGTCAGCCAGTGCAGAGACACCGACGTATCCCCAGGTGGACTCAGCTTTCTACAGGCAAGTTGGCCCAATCTGTACAGTGTGACACAGGAACAGCTAAGCTTTGGGCAGGGCTCTCATCCTCTTTGGCTGCAGCCTGAGTAACCTCAGGCTGTTCCCTGCAGCCCTGGGTGCACCAGGGTGAGCACCCTGAATTGTGCAACCTCCAAGAGAATGGAGAAAAAGACCTATTATTTTCTTTCTTTTGGAAGTAGATTAGTTAATTAATTTACTTATTGAAATACAGTTGACTTACAATATTATATTAGTTTCAGGTGTACAACATAGTAATTCAATATTTTTTTAAATAAATTAATTTTATTTATTTATTTTTGGCTGTGTTGGGTCTTCGTTGCTGCGTGCTGGCTTTCTCGAGTTACGGCAAGCGGGGGCTACTCTTTGTTGCGGTGCACGGGCTTCTTATTGCGGTGGCTTCTCTTGTTGCGGAGCACGGGCTCTAGGCACGCGGGCTTCAGTAGTTGTGGTGCGCGGGCTTAGTTGCTCCGCGGCATGTGGGATCTTCCCGGACCAGGGCTCAAACCAATGTCCCTGCATTGGCAGGCGGATTCTTAACCACTGCGCCACCAGGGAAGCCCCTGTGATTCAATATTTTTATAGATTATGCAACCTATTATATTCTCTTATGTGAAGATTTAAAGGAAAACATTTTATACTTTTTCTTTTGGCCTTTTGGTCGGAAATTTTATTAACTTGAGATATAGAGGCATAGGACACTTTAAGCTTTTAATAAATTTCAGAACCAAATATCACCACCTGTGTTTTTGACACTAAGTGAAATTGACTATCAGGGATTTATGCTCATATTATTTAAAGACATCCTGCTGCTTCTTCTAGGCAAAGCCTTGGGGACGACAGCGATGGTGCCTGTTCCTTACGAGAAGATGCTGAGGGACCAGGCAGCCGTAGTGGTGCAGGGGCTCCCAGAAGGGGTCCCCTTTCAACATCCTGAGAACTATGACCTTGCAACCCTGAAGTGGATTTTGGAGAACAAAGCGGGGATTTCATTCCTTATCAACAGGTGATAGGCTCTACCCGCTCCTAACAGCTGATACACTGACTTAATTTCAGTTAGTTAATTCTGTCCCGTTATGTTTAGAAGTTGGTTATTCAGATGTTTAATCTGTCCGTCTTGTGTGTTCATGTCAGGTAACAGTATTGGTTTTCTTGCAGACCCTTCCTGGGTCCCGTGAGTCAGCTTGGTAAGTGACAGCTTCTCATACTTGGTGACTGCCCTTGACTGCTAAACCAGTTCTGCTTCTTAATTAAAATGCAAGTTTGGCACATTCTAAAGCTTGTTTATGCTTTGTCTTTCCTGCCTTGAGGAGGCCACCTCTGATCCCCGGGCCAGGGGTGGTGGGGATGTTCGCAGGGACTACAGCTCAGGGAAACACACATACCCAGCCTGAGAGCCGGGACGCCACCCTCCCGTCAGCTCGCATGCCGGCGAGCGCCTGCGTCCAGCCCTCGGCGGGCAGGAGATCTACCTTGTCCATGTGCACAGGACTGTGAGGCTGCTGGAGTGACTTCCTGGTCTCTGAGCACCAACCACAGGCCAGGCGTTGTGGGATTCAGGAGTGGTCTGGGCTGTGTGACCGTTCCCGTGCTTCTGAGATACATGATCTGTGAGGAGGAAAGAGACTGTTCAGAGAACCAGGGGTGACCCGTGGAGGAAATCCCTGAGAGCCCCCAGAAGGGGTTAGAATTGTATGGTCAGAAGAGCTTCCTGGAGGAGCTGGCCCCCAAGATAAGCAGGATCTCAATAGCTTGGTTCCCCCAGGAAGCCCATTCCACGTGGTCAGGCAGAAAGTTATGTGCAGGGTGTCTGAGACCATGTTTGGGAAACCAGGACCCCTCATTAGCTCCTTAACTGATGAAGGGACCAAAAAAGAAAATAGTAAGTTTACCAGGAACATTTAGAGATCCATCTATGCCCACCTCCTTATTTTCTCAGATTATTATTCTGGATCATAGTTGGAAACCTTGGGCCATAGCTGTTCATGAAAGACCAGGTCTAAAGAGGGTGTTATGCTGAGCCTATATAGGTACAGAAGCCAGGTGGCAGGGGTGGGTGGAGGGTCTGTCCACATGGACTACCTTGGGGTACAGAGGGCAATGAGACACGCCTGTGCATGGGCTACTCACAGAGCAGGTATTTCTGGAGCAGTTGTGAGTTCCTGGGGTCCCCCAGCTCACATTAAAGGAGGGACTGGAGGGTGAGGGGTGGCAGGTGACCAGGTAACTGTTGTCCCAGGTGGCTTGTATTGTCATTATAGAAATAACGGCAATAGCTGCTGCTGACACTTATTTTGTGAGAGGCACTGTTCTAAGCACTTTGCATGTATTAATTAATCCTCACCCAACCACCATTTTGAGACGAGGAAACTGAGGCACGAGGAGGCTTAGTAACCTGCCAGAGGTCGCTCCGGCACAGGTCTGCTCCTTGGCCCCCGTTGTGCCCACACAGATGGCCCAGGCCCTGGGGGCTGCTTTGAGTTGGTCTCTCCTCCGCTGCTATTCCATGATGACCTAGAGCCAGGAATTCTGTTCTCTTTGTATTCGCTTTCCCTTTATACGCCTTTGAATGTTGTCATATTTCAAGGTGCAGACAGAGGCTAGCATGTGTCTTCTTACTCATGCACAGGTGAACCTGGGTTGGTAACAGATGCTGAGAGATCAGTGACATCACCAAGTGAAAGGTAAGGGATAAATAAAAAATTAAGTCCACATCTAACCCAAATGTATTAGTTTTTAGGCTATGGAATGTCTTATTTTGTTACATATTCTTTATTCAAAAGGATGCTTGGGATTATGAGAAAATATTCATTGACACCTTTAACTTTCTTAATAATTTGTTACAACATTAAAGTTGTAGCTTTGCATTCAGTTTGATGGGGGGAGGGGAACCTATGATGGTATGGAGATCTGGGAATTAGATTCAGTGTGTCCAGATGCCTTTGGGCAGTTCTCACCCTGCCCATCTTGACCAGCATTCCCTTCTCCTTTTAGCTGTGCCCCCATCAATGTGAAGACTGAACCCATGGAAGATTCTGGTATGTACACTGATGCTTGTAGAATCAGGTGTTCAGCAGGTCATTATTTGACTCCTTTCTTTTGTTTTACTTAAAAATGGGACTTTCAGTAAACCAGGAATAGAGGGGAATTTCCTCAACTTGATAAAAGAAAATTTACAAAAAACCCACAGCTAACATCATATTTCATGCTGAGAAACTAGAATCCTTCCCACTAAGATCAGGAGCAAAGCAAGGATGTCCCCTCTCATCACTCCCTTTCAACATCATACCGAAAGTCCTAGCTAATGCAATAAGTCAAGAAAAGGAAATATAAGGTATATGGATTGGGAATGACAAACTGTCTTTAATTTGCAGATGATGTATTGGTCCATATTTGGGTAGAGAATCCCAAAGAATCAACAAGATAATGGAGATAGGTCACTAATGAACCTCAACGGGGACCTTATTTGCAGAATAATCATATTTTACTCAAATATCTAGAAAAAAAAAGCCTTCTAATTCAATAAATATTAGGTACTAAGATGTTATTAAGTAGATATATTTGTAGACAAAGTTATTATTTTAATTATATGGAAATTAGAACTTGACTGCTAAATGAGTAAAAAGTCTTGAATACACATTTGGAATATGAATTTGATTTATGAATAAAGCAGTGTTTTTATTTTTGGACATAGCTTATTTTATTGCTTTCTTACACTCTGTCATTTCTAAATGTTCTACAATAGACGTACATTACTATGACAATGTATATTGGGAAAAAAAATCCCTCTTTGATGGTGAGAGTAGTTAACCCCCATCCCTGCTCTTCCACGCCTCAAAAAAAAAAAAAAAAAGGGCATTAGAAGGAAAAATGTTAAAGGTTAAAAATAGAAAAAAAATTTTTTAACTCAAATGTTTAATCAAGGGATGGAAAAATATTGAAAGCATTAGAAGTAGAAATGTTAGAAAACCTAAAATAAGTACATAAAACTGAAACTCAAACCTCAAAAAGATAAAGATGAACACAAGCTGACTGTACGGGGTAAAACGAGAAGTTAATAATGTTTAGAAAAGCAACATAGAAATAAGAAACAGTTCCAAATGTAAAGTTAAAGTTAAATCTGAGATAATGTAAAAGAAAAATATTCAATATTAAGAAAAGATGGAGAGAGAAGGCGAAGAGAGATGTTACCTCCAGTGAAATGGAGGTCAGAGCACGAGCTTTGCTGAAGGTGTCAGATGTGGTTTATGCTTCGCTGACTCCCCAGTCCCTTGGAGCAGGAGTAGCTTGAATCCACCCTTGTCATACCCCAGGGTCACTCCTATCCACAGATAAACACGTGCTTGGTAGAAGCTCCACCTTCAACGTCAGCCTGAAAAGAGCGCCTGTCCATTGTAGTTATTCTAGGTCAAACCAACACAAGTCAACAAAAAGGAGCCAGATATTTCAGCCAACAGAATTCAGCTGTGGCGTCTTCATCCCACTTACACATGACGGGCCTTACACGCTTGCCCCTTTAAATCTTAGCCTTGGATGCGTTTCCAAGCTCAGATACATTCTGCCTGCATCTCTGTTGGTAACAGAGAATTTAAAACCCCCAAGCCACAGTCTCCTCTCAGAAACCGGGAAAACAAATGGGGTGGGAGTGAGGGGTTGTCGGCTCTCCCCGGGGGGCCCTTTCAAGGATCCGTGGCCCTACCGCCTTCCCTTCCCTCCTCACCAGCTATTGGGTGGTTGAGCGTTTCCCGCCAGCCTTAAAATAGGCCTCTTTTGTTGAGGCCTCTCTTTGGAGATGTGATTCCCTGTAAACAATCCCTAATGTGACTTTCTACCATGGATTTCATGATACGAATTGCTTCCAGGTGCCTGCAGGCTTCTGTGACCATCCATTGGCCTTATTTCCTGTGATGTTTGTGTAGCCCTTGCGGCACAGAACGGTTAAATGGTTTTAACTTCTGAATTTCCCCCCCCTCCCTCATATTTTGAGGGAAGGCTGAAGCAGTTCTGCATCCTGCACCGGCAAATCTGCTTTCAGTTGCCTGCATTGAAAAGAAATTTTTCTTTGACAGCCCAACTGTCATATATTTATCAAATGTTTGTACTTTAAAGTTTTACTATAAATTACAAAAGTCATACATATTTTAAATAAAAATTCAGTGTAGGAAGTGGTAATAAGTAGTGTAATAAGTAAAATTCCTCTTCACTCCTCCCCTCTCAAAACTCCAATCTCTCTCAAATCTCACTGCACCTCCAATTCCATCCCCATTTTAAGGGCAACAGCTCTTAACCAATTTGTGGAAATTCTTTCAGATCACTTACAGACATGTAAAAAGCTTTTTGCTTTTTTATGCACAAGTAGACCTCCATTTGTGAGCTCTCCTTTAATCTTTCCACCAGACTACCTTTCTGTCCCACTTCTGAGCAATTTCCTCAACTTGCTCAAGTGCAGTATCCATTTCACTGATATGGCCATCGGCCGTGTCCATTCTGTTCCTCAGTTTAACAAATTTTTCTTTTTTTTTTTTTTACAAATTTTTCTTTTTGACAGTCACATTTGTTAATACCCAATCTTACTATCCCTATGCCAACAGAGCTGTTAAAGGTTTTCAGAAGACTTCCCCTCCAACTTGTAAATTAACGCTGAAATGCCGAGCTAGTCACAATTTTTGTTTTTGCTTCTGTTAACTTTCACAGTTAAATTATATGTATACTTCAGTATCAGTTATCTATTGCAGTATAAAAGAGCACCCCAGAACTTAGTGGCTTCAAACAATAATTTAATCTTTCTTACAATTCTGTGTGTTGGCCAGGCCGTCCTTCTGGTCTGGGCTGGCCTCACTCCTGGGGCCGAGGCCTCGGCTGCCAGAGTTGGACCTACCTCTCCTCTTGGTCTCACATCCTCCAGGCTCATTCACATGGCAGCTCTGTTCCAAAAACAGCAGACACTGATGCACAAGCACCTTTCAAGCCTCTCCCTGCATCCCACTGGCCAAAGCAAGTCACATGGCCAGGCCCAGATTCGAAAGGTGGAGTAGCTTTCCACTTCTAGAAAATAGGAGTGGGAAAGTTACATTGCAAACAGGTGTATATACTGGGATGGAAGACATTTGTGGCTAATTTTTGCCATCTACTACACCTTTCCCTGATAAAGCCTTTTGGTTTTACCAATGTAGTTTCCCCAGGTTTTGAAATTCATTTTGTTGTAGTAAGTAAATTAAGATTATCTGTGCCAATTTGGGCCCCATTACAGCAGAATATTTGCAATACTTATATTGCATATAAATGCATGTACATATTCATCCATCTTGAAAGGGAAACTTTCCCCAAACTGGGAATTAGACCTTTCTCCTTCCCTTCTTTTCCTCCTTCCTTCCATCCATCTCTCCTCCCTTCCTTCTTTGCTTTATGTTGTTATATTATTATTTTATATTTATATTTTTATATGGATAAACCATTTGTTCCTACTGCATGAGCTACAAGTTCTTTTGCTGATGGCCGTGTTGCTGTGTTAATCCAAACAGAACCTGGAAGATATACTAACCAGTCATATCTCTGTTCGTAAGTCTAGCCTAACACATAATTTTATAATTTCCATTGCATTCAAAGGCATTTCACCGAAAGCAACAGTTATGTCAGTCAAGAAAGAATCAGAAGATCCTAATTACTATGAATATAGTATGCAAGGTAATATCATTTTATAATAATTTTCTTCTTTAGAAGTTATCTGTGATGGAAAATTTTAATTAGCACCCATCTGAAAAACAGGAAAAGAGTTGTAAAGATCCATGTACATTTACCCAGGATCTAACACACTGCCATTAGGGTAAACAATTTTACAGTCATAAAATAGATGGTATTGATACTTAGCCTGAATCCACATGATTCTAGGCATCCGTGAATGTAAAGACATTTCAGGCTGCATTTTACTAGAGTTTGTCTGTTAAATATTATTTTGTGTGTTCTAAAATATTCCCGCCTTAATTCTCTTCTGTCCAGTCTGTCCCCTAGGTTGCTGAGAAAATAGTAAGTGTTAAAAGAGATGGAGATGAGCTAAAAAATTCAAGTGCCTTTTCTTTTTTTTTTTTTTTATTAATAATTTATTTTTGGCTGCGTTGGGTCTTTGTTGCTGTGCGCAGGCTTTCTCTAGTTGCGGTGAGCGGGGGCTACTCTTCATTGCCGTGCGTGGGCTTCTCATTTCAGTGGCTTCTCTTGTTGTGAAGCACGAGCTCTAGGCACACACACACTTCAGTAGTGGTAGCACGCAGGCTCAGTAGTTGTGGCTCACGGGCTTAGTTGCTCCGCGGCATGTGGGATCTTCCCGGACCAGGGCTCAAACCCGTGTTCCCTGCACTGGAGGCGGATTCATAACCACTGAGCCACCAGGGAAGTCCATCAAGTGCCTTTTCTTAATAGTTGTTTCATTGACAGCATACAAGTTCAACAGGGAGAAGACAATTGTTACCAAATACACAAACTTTCCAAACATGGCACAGGTGGGTGCTGTGTGCAGTTAGGTGGCTTGGTTCTCTACCCAAAGACCAAAATCCTGCTGGACCCCAGCGTGATGTCAGTTTGACGATATGGTACCATCATGTCGCTGTGACTGCCGTACGGTGTTCAGATTCTTTCTCCATCTTCCAGCTCCACTGGGAATGGAGACAGAGTGCAGGACGATTTGCAGTCACATCCTCAAACATTATCGGATCGGAAATGTTTCCTACAAAATCTTAACTTTGAAAAATTTTCTGCAGCGTTACGTAGCTCTGAAACTTCCGCTAAAAATATTGTTTCAAAACATCTAAAGGCAGAGACCAGTGGAAGTTCTGTGGTAATTGCTCTGTCCTGGGCCAACCCCACCCCACCCTCATGCGCCCCCGCCTGGCCTGTCCCTTGTGACCAGTCTCCTTCCCTCTGGGCAGAGGATCTCTTTTCAATCTCTTTCAATCTGTCCACCTCTCTCCCCCACTCACACTGTCTGTGACTCCTTACCACCCGTAAAGTCCCAGTTTCCTTCCACGTTCCTACTGCTCTTTCTGGTCTCCCCTCCTATTTCATCTGCCTCCATCACCCTCCCTGGGCTCTTCAGACACACAGCTCGGTCTGTGATTCCTTGAACGTGCCCTGAATCCGCCTTCCACGGGGCTTTTATATAAGCTGATCCCTCCCTGTGACTCCCTTCCTACCCTGCAGACCGCTGAGGAGTTCCCCTGCTTCTTTCTGGGCACAGTCAGAATCTCAACTCCTGCAGGGAGCTTCCAGCGTTTAGTGTGACCTGCTGTGTTCTCTCTATGCTTTTGCCAGGACTCCCTCAGCTAGTGGCAGGAAACACAGCATCTTACTCCTGCCCTGGAGCCCCAAGCCTGGGCTTTCTACATACTGAGCACTCGAATGTGCTTGCTGAGTTGAATGTGACCCTCATGAAGAATCAGTGTAACATTTGTTTCTAAATTACTGTTGTTTTGAACAAACTACTTTTAATTAAATTACGTTTTGGCTCCCAAGAATATATTTTTGAACTTAAATGACCTTGGTGTTGATCAAATCGTGTACAGTCAGGGATAGGATACTTACAGATTCTGCTCCAAGAGGCATCAGTGGAATGAACAAGTTAGATGTACCTGCAATTGATCTATTTTAATTTTTCAGAAAGAAGTACATTATTTGAAGAAAAACATTTACATTAAATGTGTGAATTTATAATCTTTCTCCTGCTTGGCTTGGAAATGACAGAACTCTTCAAGAGATCTTTGTAGAACAGCTTCCTTCTTGATGCCAAAAAGTTCCAAATTGCCTAACATCAGGGACTCTATTCCATAGCACTGAATGTTTTTGTAACCATTTAGGTTAAATACTCACATGCTGAAGTATTGATGTCTATATCCTTTAAGTAAGGGAGATATTTTTTAATCCAAAAAGACGATCAGTGTGACTTGCTCAGAACGGCGATTGGCCCTCGGGGAGCCCCAGTGAACATGGCCCCACCAGTGCTCGGAAGCTACCCCCACCAGGACCTCATGATCCATCTGCAACACAGATCTCTCGGAAGACCTCCGACACACATTTACACGTGCACACATAACATCTTGGCCCACGGAAGTCCCATAGGTCTTCTACATGTGCAGGGACCCCATCTCCAGGGTCCCCAGAAATGAAGAATGCACAGTACAAGCTGTGCTGAGACATAGTGCACCCAGGCTTCCTTGATGCTGATGGATGTCAGAGCATCAGTACCATTCTGTTTTCTTCCTGGCTGACACTGCATGATATGGGAGAGAAGCCTTCCAGGCCCAAGGGAACATGGATACAAAAGCCCAAGATCAAGGAATTAACAGTCTTTCTCGAATCACACCACTCCGACACTGACTCTTCTGCTTCCCTTTTTCACATTTAAATCGATTACATGGAGCCCAGCTGGATAATGCAAGATAATCTTTTCTGAAGGTTAGCAATGAGCACACTTAATCCCATCTGCAACCTAATTGCCCCTTGCCATGTAACATAATCTGTTCACAGGTTTTTGGATATCTTTGTGGGGGGCAATCAGCCTATCGCAAACAAATCGAGTAACCTAGATGAAATGGACAAACTACTGAAACTGACTAAGGATAAAACACAAAATTTGAACAGTCATATAACAAGAATTTGAATTAGTAATTCAAAAACTTCCTACAAACAAAAGCACAGGACCAGGTGCCTTCACTGGTGAATTCTACCAAGTGTTTAAAGTCCTTCACGGGACTTCCCTGGTGGCACAGTGGTTAAGATTCTGCCTGCCAAGGCAGGGGACATGGGTTCGATCCCTGGTCTGGGAAAATCCCACACACCGCGGAGTAAATAAGCCTGTGCACCACAACTACTGAAACCTGCATGCCTAGAGCCCGTGCTCTGCAACAAGAGAAGCCACCCCAATGAGAAGCCCGGGCACCGCAACGAAGAGTAGACCCTGCTCACCGCAACTAGAGAAAGCCCACACGCAGCAATGAAGACCCAACGCAGCCAAAAATAAAATAAATAAATTTAAAAAATAACAAATAATAAAGTCCCTCACAAACTCTTACAAAAGATAGAGGAGGGAACACTTCTAAACTCATTCTGTTAGGCCAGTATCATCCTGATACCAAAACCAGACAAAAACAACACAAGAAAACTACAGAAATATATCGCTTATTCATAGACGTACAAACTTTTTCAATAAAATGCTAGCAAATGAATCCAGGAACATATAAAAAGGATTACACATCATGACTGTTGGGCTGCACCCCACAGGCCTGCAAGCCTTGTAGTTGCCCAGCCTCGAGACCAAAGAAAGCCCAGCGACGGAGACATCAGTGGCTTATTGGACAGGGGGATCTTACACATCTGAAGCAAAGTCCTGGAGCAACACCCCACCGTGCGGCAAACAGCAGGCAGCACGTAACCGCAACCTTCACTGCTTGGAGGAGAAGGAGGCTACCATTTATAGAGGGAATCAACATCAGGTTGGGTCATCAGTTACCAGGAACACGGCGCTCGGGCAGGGGGCAGGCATGTACCAGTTACTAACTAAGCCCTATAATTAGGAGGACTGGGTAGTCATGTGAGTGAAGCAGGGACTTGTCGAGCTGGGCATGTACAGAGAACAGAAGAGCAGCCATCTTGAATGGCCTGACCATACAATGATCAAGTGGGATTGATCCTAGGAAGGAAAGATTAGTTCAACATATGAAAATCTATCAGTGGAATAACAGCATCATGAATAAAGGACAAGACCCACATGATTATGCCCATAGATGTAGGAAAAAGGCATTTGACAAAATCTAATACCCTTTCATGATTAAAAAAAAGAAAAAAAAACACTCAAATTAGGAATCCAAGGGAACTTAACGTAATTAAGAGCATCTACAGAAAACCTACATAGCTCATGTCATACTTAATAAGACGGAAGGCTTTCCCCCTAAGACCAGGAACGAGACACTTGCCACTTCTTTTCAACATTGTACTGGAGGTCCTAGGCAAGGCAATTAGGTAAGATAAAAAAGGCATCCAGATTGGAAAGGAAGATGTAAAACTATTTCTGTTTGCAGATGACATGATCTTGTATATAGAAAATCCCAAGGAATACACACACAAATTAGAGCTAATAAATTAAGTTTAGCAAGGTTGCAGGATACAAGGTCAATATACAAAAATCAATTGTGTATCCATATGTTAGCAATCAAAAACTGAAATTTAAAAAAATTCCATTTACCACAGCATCAAAGAGAATGCAATACTTAGGAATAAATTTAACCAAAGAAGTGTAAGACTTGGACACTGAAAACTACACAACAGGGACTTCCCTGGTGGTCCAGTGGCTAAGACTCCATGCTCCCAATCCAGGGGGCCCAGGTTCGATCCCTGGTCAGGGAACTAGATCCCACATGCTGCAACTAAGAGTTCGCATGCCACAACTAAAGATCCCGCATGCCGCAACGAAGACCCAGCGCAGCCAAATAAATAAATAAATATATTTTTTTAAGTGGCTGCACTATTTTATAAAACAAACAAAAACAAAAAACTACAAAACAGTGTGGAAAGAAATTAAGGAACTAAATAAATGTAAAGACATCCTGTGTTCATGGATTGGAAAACTTTCCTACGATATATATGGAAATGCAGGGGACCCTGAAGAGCCAAAACAATCTTGAAAAAGAACGAAGTTGGAAGATGTGTACTTCCTGATTTCAAAACCTACTACAGGGCTTCCCTGGTGGCGCAGTAGTTGAGAGTCCGCCTGCTGATGCAGGGGACGCGGGTTCGTGCCCCGGTCCGGGAAGATCCCACATCCCACGTGCCGCGGAGCAGCTGGGCCCGTGGGCCATAGCCGCTGAGCCTGCGCGTCTGGAGCCTGTGCTCCGCAACGGGAGAGGCCACAGCAGCGAGAGGCCCGTGTACCGCAAAAAAAAAAAAAAAAAAACCTACTACAAAGCTGTCGGAAAAAGAACGAAGTCGGAAGATGTGTACTTCCTGATTTCAAAACCTACTACAAAGCTCTCATTATCAGTATTCCGTGGTACTGGCGTGAGGATAGACATATGAATCAATGGAATAGAATGGAGAGTACAGAAATAAACCAATATTTTTGTAGTCAGTTGATTTTCAACAAGGGTGCCCAAGACTAGTCAATGGGGAAAGAATAGTCTTTTCAAAAAATGGTACTGGAACAACTGGATATCCACCTGCAAAAAGATCAATTTGGACCTCTACCTCACACAATATAAAAAAAGATGGGGCTTTAGTGGTTGAGAGTCCGCCTGCCGACGCAGGGGACACGGGTTCGTGCCCCGGTCCGGGAAGATCCCACATGCCGCGGAGCAGCTGGGCCCGTGAGCCATGACCGCTGAGCCTGCGCGTCCGGAGCCTGTGCTCCGCAACGGGAGAGGCCACAACAGTGAGAGGCCCGCATACCGCAAAAAAAAAATAAAAATAAAAAAAATAAAAAATAAAAATGGGTGATTTGAATAGGCATTTCTCCAAAGAATATATACAAATGGCCAATGTGCATGTGGAAAGATGCTAGATTAATCACTAGAGAAATGCAAACCCAAATCACAAAATATCGCTTCATACCCACTAGGATGATGTTCGTTTAAAAGGCAGACAGGGAACTTCCCTGGTGGCACAGTGGTTAAGAATACACCTGCCAATGCAGGCAACACGGGTTCGATCCCTGGCCCGGGGAGATCCCACATGCCGCAGAGCAACTAAGCCCGTGCTCCACAACTACTGAGCCTGCGCTCTAGAGCCCACAAGCCACAACTACTGAGCCTGCGTGCCACAACTACTGAAGCCCACGCACCTAGAGCCTATGCTCTGCAACAAGATCAGCCACCACAATGAGAGGCCCGCGGACCGCAACAAAGAGTCGCCCCCCACTCACCACAACTAGAGCAAGTCCACGCGCAGCAACAAAGACCCAACACAGCCAAAAATAAATAAATAAATAAATATTTTTTTAAAAAAAGGCAGACAGTAGCAAGTGTTGGTGAAGATGCGGAGAAATTAGAATCCTCGTACATTGCTGCTGGGGATGTAAAATGGTACCGCTCCTTTTCAGAATAGTTTGGCAGTTCCTCAAAATGCTAAATGAGGAGCATATGATCCAGCGGTTCCACTCTTAGATACATATCCAATTCTACATTTTCCCAAGAGAAAATATATGTCCACACAAAAACTTATACATTATTCTTAATAGCCAAAAGGTGGACACAACCCAAGTATCCATAAGCTGATGAATGGAGAAACAAAATGTGGTCTATCCATACAACGGAATATTCTTCAGCCAGACACAAAAAGGTACATATTGTATGATTCCATTTATATGAAATGTCCAGAACAGGCAAATCCATAGAGACAGAAAGTCCATTAGTGGTTACAGAGTCTGAAGAGAGCAGGGAGTGAGGAGGGACCCCCAGTGGGCACAGGGATTCTTTTGGGGGTGATGAAAATGTTCTAGAAATAGTGATGATGGTTGTACTACCTTGTGAATATATGGAAAACCACTGAACTGTACACTTTAAAAGGATGAATTTTATGGTATGTGAATTATATCTCAGTTTTTAGAAAGCAAATTCAATGTAAGATTAACCTGTGTAATCTGTATAAAATAAAATTTGTGATTAATTTTGACTTGACTTGAAAGCACTGATTATCAGATCATTTTGAACACATTTGATACCCATTCAGTACATAGGATTTTTGTTGTCAAAACTCTAGACCAGGCATATTTTTGCTATAACTGTGAATAAATTTACCTGAGAGCCCTTGTCCTCTTGGTAAATTGATACTGGTCATCTTAGCACTCATTTCCTTTTTCAAAAATTATTATTGTGGAAATTCCCTGGCGGTCCAGTGGTTGGGACTCGGTGGTCTCACTGGCGAGGCCCTGCGTTCGATCCCTGGTCAGGGAATGAAGATCCCGCAATCCATACGGTGCAGCCAAAAGAAAAAAAAAAAATTATTATTGTGGTAGAATATACGTAACATAAAATTTGCAATTTTAACCATTTTTAAATGCACAGGTCAGTGACATTAAGTACATTCCCAGTGTTGTGTGACCATTACCACCATCCATCTCCAGAACTTTTTCATCATCACAGACAGAAACTGTCCCCACTAAGCAATAACTCCCCATTCCCTCCCTCTCAGCCCCTGGCAACCCCCATTCTACTTTCTGTCTCTATGAATTTGCCTATTCTTGGTGCCTCATATAACTGGAATCAGACAGTATTTATCCTTTTGTGACTGGATTATTTCACTAGGTGTAATGTCTTCAAGTTTCTTCCATGTTGTAGCAGGTGTCAGAATTTCATTGCCATTCACTTATTTGTAATTTTGCCTTTTTTCTTTATGGAATGGCTATGAATCCATATCTCTAACCCAAATTTGATGATGAAATTTGTGCTCCAAATTAGGTCCTTCAAAAAATTCCTCATTTGAAGTATTTCAAAGGTCTGTTCCTCCATGCCCACTTTCCAGAGCGTGTCAGTATTTTAAGTTAATCTACACTGAATTTACTGTGTGTGATATTTAGTTCTGGGGTTTTTTTTTTTTTTTTTTTACTTTTTGGAATGGAAGAGGAGGAAAAGAATGTAATCTTGATCTTGCTTAGGCTTGAACCTAACACGAGGCAATTTGTTTTTGTTTTTTTAAATTACTTACCTCAACTTCTGTTTGGTAAAGTCATGTAATGAGATTCAACATGGGTGCGTGACTTGCTTTTATATGTAAGTAATTTGATCTTTGTCACATTTGTGACTGTGTGTTACACAGGCTGACCAGTTTGATGATGCAACGTTGAAGTCACGTGTTTTTCTAGAAATGAACCAAAGATGGCCTCTGTATATTGGCCCCGAGGTGGTTTATTTTTTCACAGCAGGATGAGACCTGTCAACTCAAAATCCTGCCAGCCCCCAATTCCAGCTGCCTGTGTATGTGATATGCTGAGAAGGACACACCGTCATCTAGGCAGTGTTCTGGCTGAGAATGCAAGACCTGAGTCTTAACCATGAGGAAACGTCAGACAAACTCAAAATGAGGAACATTCTAGTGGGGAGGGGAAGGGGGGGAAGGAGGGGGCTCAAATCTTCAGAAATGGAATGCCATAAAAAACAAAGACAGACTATGGAACCATTCCAGATTAAAGGAGATGTGACAGCTAAAGACAAGACCTGACCCCCCAAACCGGATCCCCTACTGAAAGGGAAAGGCTATAATGAACATCTGGGCAACTGACAAAGTTGGAATACGAACGGTAGAATAAATAAAATTGTCTCACATGTTAAATTCTGTGAGTTTATACTGTGATCGTATAAGAGAATATCCCTATTCTAAGGAAATAGTCACGGAAGCGTTCAGAGATAAAGGTCCATAATGTATGTACCTTTCCCTCAAATGCTTCAGGAAAAAGAAGTGTATGTATATACATCTATCTCTCTATATAGACTGGGGGTGGGGGGAGGGAGAGACAAAGATTACCAACAGGGTAAATTGTTAACATCATGTTATCTGAGTAAAGGGTAGATGGATCTTCTTTGTACTATTTTATTTTTGCAACTTTTCTGTGTTTAAAACTATTTCCAAATATAAAGCTTTTTTTTAAGAGAAGACATTTATGAGACAATTGAGGAAATTTGAACAATGCCTAGCTATGAGATGATGGTAAAGAATAATTGTTCATTTGGAGGGGTCATTGCAATATCATGGTAATGTTAAAGGAAGAGACTTTACTTATGTAGCTGCCTGTAGTTATGCAATATTTGCACACTGAATTCTGGGATTTACTTTAAACTACCAGTGCTGGGTGGGGTGGGCACGGATAAAACGGGATGACGTGAGTTGATGACTGTTGGCGCTGAGGGACGGGCACATGGCTTCATGATGCCATCTCTCTGCTTTTCTGTATTTGAAATTTTTCCAAAGCACAGATAAAAACAAAGGAAAAAACGTAAAGAAAGGATCGTTTGTGTGAATTTGATATTAGGGAGTCGAAGTATTGCATGTATATTCCTGTGGGGGTCTTGAATTATTTGCATTGTTCTTAAATGATTTCTTTTTTAAAATTTGTATTTCTGCCTTGTTTGCTTTCCTTTCAGAGAGCCATCATTCTTCTGCCAGCACTGAAGTAATAGAAATGGAATTACCAGTAGAAGGTTAGAAAAATAAGGCATTTTCTCTCTCTCTCTCTTTTTTTTTTTTTTAGTTTACAGTATTTTGAAGAAAATATACCCTTTTTTTTTTTTGCGGTACGCGGGCCTCTCCCTGTTGTGGCCTCTCCCATTGCGGAGCACAGGCTCCGGACGCACAGGCTCAGCGGCCATGGCTCACGGGCCCAGCCGCTCCGCGGCATGTGGGATCTTCCCGGACCGGGGCACGAACCCGTGTCCCCTGCATTGGCAGGCGGACTCTCAACCACTGCACCACCAGGGAAGCCAAGAATATACTCTTTTAAACACACATTTGAAAATACAGAAGACAACATGCCTTCTTAGAGAACTGGCCGAGTCCTCATCCTAAGATGTCATATTAAGAACTCTGTCACTCTCTTACTCTTTTGATTTGTAAATGATTCTACTTTAAGTGCCTGGGTATAGAGGTTAAGTGGTAAGAAAACTTTGCACTGATGCCCTTTGTTACTTTATTTCATTTTGTCTTCTTGATGGGCTTGCCAAAATCTTTTGAGCAAAGTTGAATAGAATTTTAGGAAATTCTTGAATTAGAGGTAAAACTTGATATATACTTCCCTCCGTTTGTATATAAACCCTGAGCATAATATTTAAGGCCTAAACTCTTAAAGTGGTTTATGTAAGATAAAATTAATAAAGGAGATTTCCTCTGCAAACATAGAAGTATGAATGTCTTTGTCAGTTTACAGGCAAATTGATCTTGTTTTTAGGGGTTGTACATCTGTCTCAGTACCAAAATGATTTGTGTTTTTCTTTTACATCAAAAACTTTCTCCAAGGAGCCGAGTTGCAGTCATTTTCGATAGCTTTCCTGATTTAGGGAGTCTGGAGTTTTTTGTTGTAGAGGATGGTTCTTCTAGTCTCTGACCTAGAAGAATTTTGGTAGATTTTGCCAGAGAACATACTACGATAGAGTCCAGTCTTAGAATTGTTCATTCACTCATAAAATTAAATTCAAATTCATTTTGAACTTCATTGCCTTAGAACCAAGAAGACAAGCGGACTCTGTCGTTATTTAACTCCTGTTTATTTTTCTAAATTATGTCTTTTCATTGTGGTTGAAAAGAACCACATAACATACAATTTACCATCTTAACCACTGTGAAGTGTGCAGTTTGGCAGTGCTGAGTATATTTACATTGTTGGGAAGAAGATCTCCAGAACTTTTCGTCTTGCAAATCTATCCCTATTAAACAACAACTCCCCCATTTTCCCTTCTGGCAACCCCTATTCTACCTTCTGTCTCTATGAGTTTGACTACTTTGGTATCTCATATAAGTGGAATCATACGGTATTTGTCTTTTTGTGACTAGCTTATTTCACGGAGCACAATGTTCTCAGGGTTCATCCATGTTGTAGCGTGTGTCAGGATTCTTCCATTAATTTTTTGTTTCTTTTCTTTAACTCAATCTCTGACCTTCTCTGGATGTAAAGGAGGACAATTATTTTGAATTGAGTTTAAATCTGTTCCTCCCTTATGTCATTTTACTCTCCTTTGTAAAAGCCTGTTAAGGTATTGTTTGGTCATTTTTTAAATGGATGGATAGTACAATATTTGGAAAGAAGAAGACCTGTGTAGGAGTCAGTTGTAGAACGGGTGCTGAATTAGAATCAGAAAGTTTTCATGGGATGTTGGCCCTCGAAATAGTTCATATCTAAACAGATTTTTTTTATTACGATATTGTGGGAAGCCCATTTACAATAGAGCTGAATTTGTTTGATTTTTAAAACCTTTTTATTTTATGTCAGTCCTTTTATTTTTATTATTATCTATTTATTTATCTGGGGCAGGATGGGGCCACACTGCACAGCCTGTGGGATCTCAGTTCTCCAACCAGAGATTATACCCTAGGCCACGGCAGTGAGAGCCCAGAATTCTAACCACGAGGCCACCAGGGAACTCCCTAAAACCTTTTTATTTTAAAATAATTATAGATTCACAAGAAGCTGCAAGAATAGTACAGAGCAGTCCAATGTACCTTCACCTGTTTTTCCCCAAAGGTTACATCCTACATAACGATGGTACAATATCAAAACAGTTTGCATTCTAGTCTTTTGCTAACAATTAATGTAAGATTTGACAAATCTTTCTAAAATGAGCTAGAGTTAGGCGAGGTAAAGCTAGCCAGGCTTTTGTCTATACGTAGAACTTAATGTATATGTCATAATTCTTATCCACCAGAAAGCTCAATTAGGTACTTTAGGTGCCTCATATAAGTGAAATCATATGATATTTGCTTTTTTGTGATTGGCATATTTCACTGAGCACGTATATGTCGTGTACATTACATGCATCCATGTAATAATAGACCACGAATCACCTGGGGGCTGCTGGCAGGATAAGAAAGGAGCAAATGGCTTTTTTTGAATCCTAGTAATTCCCGATGACAACCACAAAACACTAGGACCACACGTATTCCATTAGCTCAAATAGAAGGATATTCTGTGTCCATCACTGCGAGTAACTTCATATTATTTGATAATATCTGAAAGTTTCTTATCTCCTCTTATCCCTTATAAGATTATCCTTTATTACCCTATTATCCTTTTTAAAATTAAAATTACCTTTATGTTTATACCTCTATGTTTAGTAAATATAAAATGTGCTTAAAATGCCGGGATAAGCGACTTTTTGGGTATAGGAGCAGTAAAATGTTGGAACATGAGAATACATAAACAACGAATGCCATTTTAGAAATTTTGTTTTTCAAGATTCTACTCAGCTTGCCCCTTCAGAAATGAGTGAGGACCCTGAAGCTGAGGTGAAAATTGAAGGTTGGTTGCCAAAAACCTCGCCACATTCACACGGCTAAGTACGGTTTTCATTTTTTCTGAAAGGGAAAAGATTGAACTCAAAGTGTGTGTACCTATGACCAGAGCAGCCCATATTCCCATCAGGTACCCAGTGCTCTAGGCTTGTCAGACAACAGAATTAGGCTGTGCAAATTAGCCCTGGCCAGAGTAGGGTCAAACTGTGCTTGGTCCAATGAGGAAAGAATGAAGCCAGAAGGAGGGGAATGAAGTGGGGAGGGGGAAACTGAAAGGGAGAGGGGAGAGGGGGAGGATGAAGGGGGAGGGGGAAATGAAGGGGGCAGGGAGGGAAGAATGAAGGCAGGGAGAATGAAGGGGGGAGAGGGGAAGAACGATGGTGTGTCTCCTTGTGTCCCTTTGAGGTCTTGCTCTTCACGTGCAGAATCTCAAACACCCAAATGGTTGGTCTTTCACAGAACACAGGGATTGAACTTCGAGTCCCTCAGAAAGGACTAGACAGGCTCATTTACATTTCCCATTTAAGTGAGCATTGCGTGTATCATTTGACCAGAAATCATGATAACGTCAACTGTGCTTTTACTATATAACCCCATCTGAGCCTTTCCCTGACTGTCTGTTAGCTCATTTCTCATAGGACATCTGCTTCCTAAGTGTCCTCTTGGACACATTCGTATGTCTTCTTTCCCACCCCCCACCTTTAAGCCGAGAATAACAGCAAAGGAAAAATTTTTTTCTTTTTTTTTTGGCTGAGTGGCATGCAGGATCTTAGTTCCCTGACTAGGGATCCAACCCCTGCCCCCTGCACTGGGAGCTTAAAGTCTTAACCACTGGACTGCCAGGGAAGTCCCAGGAAATATATATATATATATATATATATATATATATATTTTTTTTTTTTTTTTTTTTTTTTTTTTTTTTTTTTTTTGCCGTACGCGGGCCTCTCACTGTTGTGGCCTCTCCCGTTGCGGAGCACAGGCTCCAGACGCGCAGGCTCAGCGGCCATGGCTCACGGGCCCAGCTGCTCCGCGGCATGTGGGATCCTCCCGGACCGGGGCACGAACCCGTGTCCCCTGCATCGGCAGGCGGACTCTCAACCACTGCGCCACCAGGGAAGCCCCGGAAATATATTTTTAAACACCCTTCTTTTTAAATCAAATTAGACTGAAGTATCAGGGGCTATGAACTAAATAAAAGCCCTGGTGCCCTTTCTCCTTTGACATCGACATTAAACTACAGAGACTCAAACATCAATTATTGCCAAGCCAGCTAAATGTTCTCTGGAGTTTAAAAAATTTAGCCTGGCCTTCTTTTCTTTTGGCCATGCCTCCTGGCTTGCACAGTCTTAATTCCCCAACCAGGGATTGAACCCAGGCCCTGGCAGTGAAAGCGCCAAGTCCTAGTCACTGGACCGCCAGGGAATTCCCTAGTCTGGCCTTCTGATCAAAGTGGCAATTTGATAGTTTTAGAGGAGAAGTAGCCTAATGTGCTATAAGTTCTAAATTTCAATTTCTGTTTAAGGAAACACCAATTCATCCAATATTACAAATTCTGCAGCAGGTGTTGAAGATCTTAACATCGTTCAGGTGACGATTCCAGGTATGGAATTCTATCTGACTTTATCATAATTTAGATTATGTTTTTCATTTTGTTATATTTTAACCACTTTGTGACATGGGTTAGTCTCTTGGAGCTATTTTTTTTGCTAAGTTCACCCTGTCAACTAAGGAAAGACAATTCAGGAATATAAAATATGCTTCCAATTGCCGCACACTGAATATCTTGCTATATTGTACATTGTTTATCAGATATATTGCTTCTCACAGCCCTGCCCTGGTGCATTACCTGGAAAATACCCCTTAGGGCAGCCAGCTCCAAGCACTGGCTACCATTGGATTGGAACTGGCCACAGAGGTGAAATGTATTTGCTGCCCATCAATTAATCTTCTTTTCTGAATAGGTGTATATAAAACATATCTGGAGAGATACAAAAGAATCTAATAGCATAGATTCCTCCAAAGAAGGAAACTTGAGAGCTAAGATAGGGATGGAAGGGAGACATTTCATGATGTACTGTTTTATATCACCTGAATTTTGAACCACATAATCACTTTTCGTTATTCAAAATTAAATAGAATAAAAATTTCAAGTATTAAAAAATTTTCCCCCCTAATCCTAGTACATACATCTTATTCATTTTACTGGCTGTATTGCACTGGCTAGGATCTCTATTATAATGTTGAAGAGTAGGGGTGAAAGTGGACATCCTTATCTTGCATGATATTGAAAATGTTCTCTAAAGTAGTATGTCTTATATTTACATAGTCATAATTTGGAAAATTCTCTGTCATCTATAATGCCTTAAATTTACAAATTTCCAAAATGCTTAATTATTGCTAAAACTAAACTGAATGATAAGCCAGGTAAAGTGCTTTCACATGTGCTAACAGGTGTTTCCTCCAACAGCTTTTCAGGGGAGCAAATACATGAATAAACCTGGTTTGCTTGTTTTTTTAATTTTTTTAGATAATGAGAAGGAAAGATTATCAAGCATTGAAAAAATAAAACAACTAAGAGAACAAGTCAATGACCTCTTTAGCCGAAAATTTGGTACGTTTTTATATTGTTACATAACCAAATTTTATACATTTGAAATATTTCCTTCTAATTGATTACTTTATCTAAGAAATTGATCTTTCTGTGAAGGAGATGTGATCAAAATTAGTGTGTATTTTTACTGAAGAAGAACTTTTACATGGAAACACTAATTTCATAATAATAATAGCTATCTTTTGGCCAATAGGCACATGAAAAGATGCTCAACATTGCTGATTATTAGAGAAATGCAAATCAAAACCACAGTGAGGTACCACCTCACACCAGTCAGAATGGCCATCATTAAAAAGTCTACAAATAATAAATGCTGGAGAGGGTGTGGAGAAAAGGGAACCTTCCTACAGTGTTGGTGGGAATAGAAGTTCTGGTGCAGCCACTGTGGAGGACAGTATGGGGGTTCCTTAGAACACTAAAAATAGAACTACCATATGATCGTGCAATCCCACTCCTGGGCAAATATCCAGACAAAACTATAATTCAAAAAGATACATGCACCCCTATGTTCATAGCAGCGCTATTCACAATAGCCAAGACATGGAAACAACCTAAATGTCCATCGACAGATGAATGGATAAAGAAGATGTGGCATATATATATATAAAATGGAATACTACTCAGCCATAAAAAAAGAATGAAATAATGCCATTTGCAGCAATATGGATGCTAGAGATTATCATACTAAGTGAAGTAAGTCAGAAAGAGAAAGACAAATACTATATGATATCACTTATGTGGAATCTAAAATATGACACAAATGAACCTATCTACGAAACAGAAACAGAATTACGGACATAGAGAACAGACTGCTGGTTGCCAAGGAGGAGGGGGTTGGGGGAGTGATGGAGTGGGAGTTTGGAGTTAGCAGATGTAAGCTTTTATATATAGAATGGATAAACAACGTCCCCCTGTATAGCATAGAGAATTATATTCAATATCCTATGATAAACCATAATGGAAAAGAATATTAAAAAAAGAATGTAGGGCTTCCCTGGTGGTGCAGTGGTTGAGAGTCCGCTTGCCGATGCAGGGGACACGGGTTCGTGCCCCGGTCCGGGAAGATCCCACATGCTGCGGAGCAGCTAGGCCCGTGAGCCATGGCCGCTGAGCCTGCGCGTCCGGAGCCTGTGCTCTGCAACAGGAGAGGCCACAACAGTGAGAGGCCCGCGTACCACAAAAAAAATAAAAATAAAAAAAGAATGTATATATATGTATAACTGAATCACTTTGCTGTACAGCAGAAATTAACACGACATTGTAAATCAACTATACTTCAATAAAAAATTTTTTTAAATAGCTATCTTTATCAAATCATTATGTTGTACACCTAAATCTAATACAATGTTATATGTCAATTATATCTCAATTAAAAATGAATTTAAAATATTTTTAAAATAATTATAATAGCTATCTTTCACTTACTGACTTTTTACCATAGCTGAGTATTGTTTTTAGTGTCTGACTTGTGATTCATCATTTAATCCTCACAAAACCCTTTTCAGGTAGATACTATGATAATGCGTATTTCATGGGGAGAGAAACAGTCTGCTACACTACCTGTTACCAATTTCAAAATCAATAAAATTATTCATACACCCTAGCGTGGCTGGAAAATAAAGTAATGGCTGATCACCAATGTTGTTACTTGATGCGATTAATTTTAAAATCTTGACATTAAAGACAAAGCATGGTTTCGGAAAAGCCAGTGACACACAACTGGTTTTACACTCTTTGTATCATCACAGGTGAAGCGATTGGAGTGGATTTCCCTGTTAAAGTTCCCTACAGGAAGATCACCTTCAACCCTGGCTGTGTGGTCATCGATGGCATGCCCCCGGGGGTGGTATTCAAAGCCCCTGGCTACCTGGAAATCAGCTCCATGAGAAGGATCTTGGATGCCGCAGAATTTATCAAATTCACAGTCATCAGGTACGTGAGAGTCCCCTGCCTGGTCAGGAGAATGAGCTGCTGATCGTAACTTGCTCGAGGTGGAGAAGCTGGGGGGCACAGGGATGCTAACCCCAGGACGCGGGCTGTGGGTCCCTGCAGTCAAGTGCTATGTCATGCTGCCTGTCACACTCAGTTCATCGTATTCTGCTTCTGGGAGCTGTGTGTCCTCGCTCCCTTTTCTTGGTGATCGTGGGCAGCCTGTTTTAGTTTAGCCTCGCACTGACACTCACAAAAGTTTGTCAAATAGAACTAAATGGACAAGAGAGGAAGAGTGACCTCTGTTGCACTCACCAATGTCTCTTTCTCTTCAGACCACTTCCCGGCCTTGAACTCAGCAATGGTGAGTATCCTGGGGGAGAGAAGATGGTCCTAGCCCCTGCTGTGCCACGTGCGCTGTCTCAGTGGACACTCACCACCAGAAAGAGCAAAGCATGCCACTCTTTATGTGCATTTTGTTTTTCCTGCTTCTTTTAAAGCCCTTTAATTCTGTTGCTCGAGTTTTATTAGCCAGGCGTTTTTTTCTCATATAACAATTTGATGGAGCTTGCTGTGTGTGATAACATACCACATTCTTATTCAAGAGTCCTTTATGGGGTCGGCGGGGGCGGCTCATATCATAATACTGAACTACTACTCTACCTTATTTGGTAAATAGTACCTGCCTGGCCACCCCTGACCTCCCCACAGTTCAGAACCAACAGGGCCTGGCACAGCAGGACTCCCAGAACCCACTCCAGTTGACTTCTGTTCTGATTGGGCAATGTCCCAATTGTTAAATTTTTTTTTTTTTTTTTTTTTTTTTTTTTTTTTTTTGCGGTACGTGGGCCTATACACTGCTGTGGCCTCTCCCGTTGCGGAGCAACAGGCTCCGGACGCGCAGGCTCAGCGGCCATGGCTCACGGGCCCAGCTTCTCCGCAGCATGTGGGATCTTCCCAGACCAGGGCACGAACCTGTGTCCCCTGCATCGGCAGGCGGACTCTTAACCACCGCGCCACCAGGGAAGCCCCCAATTGTTAAATATTTTTAATGTCTCCCCTAAAGTCCTTGCAAGCAAGTCAAAATCCTATTGGATATTAAAGCAGAAGGTGTAACCAACAAGGACCTCCTGTATAGCACAGGGAATTATACTCATCTTGCAATAACCTATAATGGAAAAGAATCTAAAAAAGAACAGATATATATATATATACTTATATATATATGCATATGTATGTATAACTGAATCATTTTGCTGTACACCTGAAACTAATACAACATTGTAAATAAGTATATTTCAATAAAATTCTAAAAAAGTAAAGTACCTATAGAAAGAAAAAAAAGCATAACATGTAACAATGTTCCCAAGAGTCATCTAGGGAACCTCCTCATTTAAATTTGGAAACTAAAGTGTTCTTTTAAAATCCACAATTATTATTCCTAAACTCCTCTGGTTGTTAAATAGCTTTTTACGTTTTTAATAGCTTTATTGTGGCATAAATTTACATACCGTAAAATTCACTTGTGCAAACTGTACACAATCCAGTGATTTCTAGTATATTTACGGAGTTGTGCAACTATCATCACAATCTAATATCAGAATACTTCCATCCCCCCACCCGAAAGATTCCTCCTACCCATTTCTGGTCATTTCCCATTCCCACCCCCAGCCCCAGGCAGCCACTAAATTGACTGCTTGTCTCTGCCTACATTTTCTTAAAGTGAATTTTTATACCTATGTTCTTTCAAAGTAAAGCTCACCTGCGTCGTGGCCCATTTCTTTACATTGAAAACAAGTAAGTTCTGTGAGGGTCTGTGGCTATCACCGGTGTCTTTTGGGACTCACAGCAGTTCAATCATACGTCTTCTGTGCTCATTCCCTTCTCTGTTATTTCAAACTTCTCTTGAAAATCAAATGAAAAAATATATGTTAAAATGCAGATACCCTTTCAAATCATTCTCATTTAAACCAGATGGGCAAGCATAGCCACTTGCTGAACCTCACCAAAGTTGTCTTTCTTTTGGCTTATCTACCTTTTAATTTTATCTATTTATTTATTTATTCATTCATTTATTTATTTATTTATGGCTGCATCGGGTCTGTGTTACTGCACACGGGCTTTCTCTAGTTGCAGCGAGCGGGGGCTACTCTTTGTTGCGGTGTGGTGGCTTCTCTTGTGGAGCACGGGCTCTAGGTGCGCAGGCTTCAGTAGTTGTGGCACACGGGCTCAGTAGTTGTGGTGCACGGGCTTAGTTGCTCCATGGCATGTGCGATCTTCCTGGACCAGGACTCGAACCCGTGTTCCCTGCATTGGCAGGCGGATTCTTAACCACTGAGCCACCAGGGAAGCCCCTTGGCTCATCTACCTTTTAAAAAAGGGAATTAGTGGCCAACATTGAAAAACCGGGGACTTTTTCATAAAAGTCCATTTCCAGGTTTTCTTTAGCAATCTGAAGATCTGGGCAGGCCAGGGCCATGCTCCCTCTGGCAGTAGTTCGCTTGCCCCGAGTGTCCCCCGTCCTCACCCCACACCTCTGCAGGGCTGGGGTGCTCTCCAGTTAACCACGCCCCACCCCGCCACCTTATCCCTTGCATTTGTCATCATGCTCTTGCTGGTGTTAGACTAACAGTCGATTTAAGAGAAAACTGAACTGTTTCTTGTCTCCATGTTTCTATCAAAAGTGGGAAAAAGAAAGATAGACCAAGAGGGCCGTGTATTTCAAGAAAAGTGGGAGAGAGCATATTTCTTCGTGGAGGTGCAGAATATCCCTACGTGTTTAATATGCAAACAGAGCATGTCTGTGTCCAAAGAATACAACCTGAGACGCCATTATCAAACCAACCACAGCAAGCACTATGACCAGTACACAGAGAAGATGCGCGACGAGAAGCTCCAGGAGCTGAAGAAAGGGCTCAGAAAGTACCTCTTAGGGTCATCAGACATCGTGTGTCCCGAGCAAAAACGAGTGTTTGCAAATGTGAGTCCAAAGGAAAACCCTGCCGTCCAGCCCATAGAAGACGTGGCTGGGAACTTATGGGAGAAATTACGTGAAAAAATCAGATCATTTGTGGCCTATTCTATTGCCATCGACGAGATCACAGATATAAATAACACCACCCAGTTGGCCATATTCATCCGCGGCGTTGATGAGAATTTTGATGTATCGGAAGAACTTTTGGATACGGTGCCCATGACGGGGACAAAATCTGGAAATGAGATCTTTTTGCGTGTTGAGAAAAGTCTTAAAAAGTTTAATATCGACTGGTCGAAATTAGTAAGTGTGGCCTCAACTGGCACTCCTGCAATGGTAGATGCCAACGACGGGCTGGTCACAAAACTCAAGTCCAAGGTGGCGATGGCTTGCAAGGGCTCAGATCTGAAGTCCGTTTGTTGCATTATTCACCCGGAATCGCTCTGTGCTCAAAAGTTAAAGATGGACCACATCATGAGCGTGGTAGTTAACGCCGTGAACTGGATCTGCTCCCGCGGACTGAACCACAGCGAGTTCACGACTTTGCTCTATGAGCTGGACAGCCAATACGGCAGCCTTCTGTACTACACGGAGATTAAGTGGCTCAGCCGCGGGCTGGTGCTGAAGAGGTTCTTTGACTCGTTGGAAGAAATTGACTCCTTCATGTCTTCCAGAGGCAAGCCCCTGCCTCAGCTGAGCTCTCAAGATTGGATCAAAGACTTGGCCTTCCTGGTGGACATGACCATGCATCTGAACACGTTGAATATCTCTCTCCAAGGGCATTCCCAAATCGTGACACAGATGTATGACTTGATTCGGGCGTTCTTGGCTAAACTGTGCCTCTGGGAGACTCATTTGGCCAGGAATAACCTGGCCCACTTTCCCACCCTGAAATCGGTTTCCAGAAACGAAAGCGATGGGCTGAACTACATTCCCAAAATCGTGGAGCTAAAGACGGAATTCCAGAAAAGGCTGTCTGATTTCAAACTCTACGAAAGTGAACTGACCCTGTTCAGCTCCCCTTTCTCCATGAAGATCGAGAGCGTCCAGGAAGCGCTCCAGATGGAGGTGATTGATCTACAGTGCAACACGGTCCTGAAAACCAAATATGACAAGGTTGGGATACCAGAATTCTATAAATACCTCTGGAGCAGCTATCCCAAGTACAAAACCCACTGTGCCAAGATTCTCTCCATGTTCGGGAGTACCTACATTTGTGAACAGCTCTTTTCCATTATGAAACTGAGTAAAACTGAGTACTGCTCCCAGTTGAAGGACTCCCAGTGGGATTCTGTACTCCACATCGCGACGTGATGAAACACACTCCCGCAGGATCCCGTGGGCTGGAAGCCTAGAATCCTCTAGGCCCGAGGGGTTGCAAGATGAGAAAATGAGTTATTAAATAGATCTGGTTTTCTGTTTTTTCCCACTTTGACTCAGAAATGTCATTTGCAGTTATCATACTTGTTTTTATGACATTTTATGTTTCCCCATAGCCCAGTAAAAATCAAGAAAGTTTTATTGTATTTCTAGTAGTTGACTCTTCTTATGCCTGGCCTGTTTCACTCACTCACATACTAGCTTGACCCTTGTGGGCATTGGGGCTGCATCCCAAAGTTTAAATCAGTCCACAGAGAAATGGAGAGACAGATGCATATATGCACTGGGGGTATATGTGCACACACATCTATCTCCCCGCCACTGGCATGGAATTCCGTGTGACCTCACGTGTTTCCAAGTTGAAGGAGAATCAGTTAGAGACGTGTTCACATACTGTGGCGTCTCTGCCTTAGCTGTCCCTGCCTCCACACGAACCTGGAAAGGTAGGACTTAAAATGGAAAATCCCAAAACAAATAACGTAGGTTTTCAAAGCCTAAGTTGAGGTTTGGGGGCTGTCTTTTTTTTTTATTTTAACCTTTATTTTGAAATCATTTCAAATGTATAGAAAAGTTGCAGAAATGAAAAGAGCCTGAAGAACACTTAATGCCCTTTTGCCAGATTCTCATATTATTAACATTTTACCCCGTTTTATCATTCATTTGCTTTCTCTCCCTCTCTCTGTCTCCCGTGTGTGTGTGTGTGTGTGTGTATAACATTGCCTGTGTGTATAAATGACTGTATGATTATCTGTAATAATGTATATAAACATATGTGCGTAGTTTCTTTCTGAACCATTTGAGGGAAAGCTGCTTACCTCATTTATCCCTAAATACTTTAAGGAGTATTTTCTAAGAAGAGGGTTTCTATAGCCATGATTTAGTTACCAACTCCGGTAAATTGAACACTGAGGCAATACTTTTGTCTGGTCTACCATTCATATTCCAGTTTTGTCAGTTGACCAAATAATGTCCTTTCCTTTATAGAATTTTTCCTCTGGAGGGTTGTCACTTAAAAACATATAGATGCACCTGAAACTAACATGACACTGTAAATTAACTATACTTCAATTGCAAAAAAAAAAGTCACACAAGGTCACAAAAATTTATCAACTCAAAAAAAAGCATATAGATGCAGATACAGATATAGACATAAACTTAGAGATATCTGTGTTCTTAGTATCTATTAGTTGCTGGAATTAGTGACCCCAAATTGTGAATACTTTCCAGATTTGGAGGAATTAATCTGATTAGGGTACAAAAAGGTTGAAGATCCTACCTGATGACCCATTCAGGAAGCAGTGGAGGAAAAGGCATTGATAGAAATGAAGGGAAGCTGCCCGGGGGAGAGACCAACCTCTAGGTGGTCACCTGGGCAGCGGACCCAGCCCCAGCTGGGGCCTGGATGTATGTCCTCAGACACAGGAATGACCCAACCTGGGCAGTTCCTGACCTTGGGAGGTAGACTGCAGGTCCAGCTGGGTCTGGCTGGCTCAGAGGCTCACTTCCTGGGAAGTGAATGAAGGATGGACTGGTTCACAGCGGAAGTCAGGGGAGGCCAGCTTCTGGTGTACCCGAGCAGATGTTGACTCTGAACACGAGAGGCGTGGTCCTGCAAACCCTGCGGGGAAAGACCAGCCCCCACGTTTTTAGACAGGCAACTGGGGCTCAGAGTGATTAAATGGTCTGCCTGAGGCCACGCAGCCAGGAGAGGATTCAGACCCAGGTTCATGTGACTCCAAGGTCCATGTTCTTCTTCCTTTTCTAAGCAGCCACCATGCTTACGTGGAGCCCTGGCAGGCATCTGTCATAGAGCTCCCGCTCATCATTGTCACGTGTGGCTCCCGGGTGGTTAGCCCATCAGGTAACAGGGAGGTGACCTCAGCGTTCAGTCTGGGCTGCCTTCTGTTGGCTGGACCATTCATGGGGCTGTTCTGCTTTGATTCAACTCCCAGGGTTCCCAGGTTCCTTCTCTACCTGTAGTGTGTGCTGGGCCAAGTGGCTTGACCAGCATGGTCACTCGTATGACTGAGCCAAGACTGGGAGAAACCCATTTCCTCTTATCTCTAAGTGACCAGCTTTGTCCAGCCTCATATGCTGCTTCCCACACAGGAAGAGAAGCTCTCCATGCTACCCATGGCCTTCGAGACAAGCTGCATCTTTTATGAGATTTGCAGCTCCTGTTTGCATCATGGTATCTTTGCATTTGGGGACAGACCCACCAGCAAAGACTTGGAGGCCATGGGCTAGCAGCAGTGCTGGGGTGGGTGGTGAATAATCGCTTTCTGGTACAACCTCCTAACTGGGCAGGCTCTCAGTGAATAATCAGAGGCGCCCCTCCCTATAGCTAAATTATAATTCTTTGTGTGTGTGATAAACTATTGTCCTTCACTGAATATTCACAGCTCTATTAGCCAAGACCCCCACTATGTCTCAGGGAGTAAAAACTGGGTAGACGTCTAAATTTCTGTGCCCTTTCTGTGCCTTAGTAATGGCCCCAGGATGGCTATTTTCAACTGAATCTGGAATGAGAGATCAATTATACTCTCCTGTTTATATTTGCCAGTTTAAAAAAATGTTTATTCAATTTATATAAACTAAAATAAATAAGTAAATAACAATTCACCCATTTCTTCCACCCCCACCCACCCTCCACTTATTGCAACCACCAATCTGTTTAATGTATCCAAGAGCTTGGTTGTTTTTTGTTTCTTTCTTTGTCTTTTAGACTCCACATATCAGAGAGATAATACAGTATTTGTCTTTCGCTGTCTGACTTATTTCACTTAGCATAATGCCCTCAAAGTCCATCCATTTTGTTGCAGCTGGCAAGATTTTATTATTTTTTATGGTTGAATAATATTCCATTGTGTATTTATGCCACAATTTCTTTATCTGGTCATCCATTGATGGTCGCTTAAGTTGTTTCCATATCTTGGCTATCGTAAATGATGCTGCAATGAACATCAAGGTGCAGTTATCTTTAGTGTTTTCATTTTCTTCTCATAATACCCAGATTCTAATGGAATAACTGGATCATATGATATTTCTATTTTTAATTTTTTTGAGGAAACTTCATACTGTTTTCCATAGTGGCTGAGCCAATTTACATTCCCACTAACGGTGCACAAGTCTTCCCTTTTCTCCACATCCTTGCCAACACTTGTTATTTTTTTGTCTTTTTGATAATAGCCAATCTAACAGGTATGAGGTGCTGTGTCATTGTGGTTTTTATTTGTATTTCCCTGAATGAATGATGTTCAGCGTCTTTTCATGTACCTGTTGGCCATCTGTATGTCTTCCTTGGAGAAATGTCTATTCAGATCTTCTGTCCATTTTTAAATTGGATTGTTTGTTTTTGATATTGAGTTATATGAGTTCTTCATATATTTTGGATATTAACCCCTTATCAAATATATGATTTGCAGTTATTTTCTCTCATTCTATAGGCTGCCTTTTCATTTTGTTTATTGTTTATTTTGCTGTGCAGGAGCCTTTAGTTTGATGTAGTCCCACTTGTTTATTTTTGCATTTGTTGCTTTTGCTTTTGGTGCAGATTCAAAAACTCATCGCCAAGACCTATACTAGTAGTTTACTGTCTATGTTTTCTTCTAGGAGCTTTATGTTTTCAGGTATTACACTTAAGTTGGTCATCAGTTTTTGTGTATTGTGTAAGATAGTGGTCCGGTTTCATTCCTTTGCATGTGGCTGTCCGATTTTCCCAGACAGTATTTACTGAAGACTGTTCTGTCCCCATTACATATTCTTGGCTCCTTTGTTGTAAATTAATTGACCATATATGCATGAGTTTATTTCTGGGTTCTCTACTCTGTTCCATTGATCTATGCACCTGTTTTAATGCCAATACCATGCTGTTTTAATTACTATAGCTTTGTAACATAGTTTGAAATTGGGGTGTGTGATGCCTCAAGCTTTGTTCTTTTTTTCTCAAGATTGCTTTGGCCATTTGGGGTCTTTTGTGGTTCCATACAAATTTTAGGATTGTTTGTACTATTTCTGTGAAATTTCTGTGAAAAATACCATTCAATTTTGATAGGGATTGCATTGAATCTGTATATTGCTTTGGGTAGTATGGATATTTTAACAAAATTAATTTTTACAATCCATGAGCACAGAATATCTTTCTATTTTTTAAGTCTTCTTCAATTTCTTTCATTAATGTCTCATAGTTTTCAATATACAGGTCTTTCACCTCCTTGGTTAAATTTATTCCTAGGTGTTTTATTCTTTTTGATCCAATTGTTAATGGGATTGTCTTCTGATAGTTTCTCACTCTGATAGTTCATTATAAGCATAAAGGAACGCAGCAGATGTTTGTGTTGGTTTTGTATCCTCCAACTTTACTAAAGTTGTTTATTAGTACTAAGAGTTTTTAATGGAGTCTTTAGGGTTTTCTACATATATCATGTCATCTGCAAATAGTGACAGTTTTACTTCTTCCTTTCTAATTTGGATGTCTTTTATTTCGTTGTTGTTTTTTTTCCCTGATTGCTCTGGCTAAGACGTCCAATACTATGTTGAATAAAATTGGTGAGAGTGTGCAACCTTGTCTTGTTCCTGGTCTTAGAGGAAAAGCTTTTAGCTTTTCACCATTGAGTGTGATGTTAGTTATGAGCTTGTCATATGTGGCCTTTGCTATGTTGAGGTATGTTCCCTCTATACCTGTTTTGAGTGTTTTCATTCTAAATGGGTGTTGAATTTTGTCACATGCTTCTTCTGCATCTATTGAAATGATCATATGATTCTTATCCTTTGTTTTGTTAATGTGGTGTATCATTGACTGATTTGTGAATATTGAACCATCACTGCATGCCTGGAATAAATCCTACTTGATCATGGTGTGTTATCCTTTTAAGGTATTGTTGAATTCTGTTTGCTAATACTTTTTTGAAGATTTTTGCATCTATGGTAATCAGGGATACTGGCCTGCAATTTCTTTTTTTGTGGCATCCTTGTCTGGTTTTGGTATCAGGGTAATGCTGGCCTCATAAAATATGAAAGAGTTCCCCTCATATTTTTTGGAAGAGTTGGAGAAGAACTTGAGAAGAATATTTGGTAGAATTCACCAGTGAAGTCATCTGGTCCTGGACTTTTGTTTTGGGGGACTTTTTTATTGCTGATTCAGTCTCCTTGCTAATAATTGGTCCATTCAGATTTTGTTTCATCACAGTCTTTGTAGGTTGTATGTTTCTAGCAATTTATCCATTTTTTTCTTGGTTGTCCAATTTATCCATTTCTTCTAGTTTAGCATATAATTGTTCACAGTAGTCATTTATTTATTTATTTATTTTGATTTTTCAAGAATAGTAAACTTAAAAAATAATAAATTTATTTATTTTGGCTGTGTTTGGTCTTCGTTGCTGCACGTTGCTGGGCTTTCTCTAGTTGCGGCGAGGGGGGGCCACTCTTCGTTACAGTACACAGGCTTCTCATTGCGGTGGTTTCTCCTGTTGCACGGCATGGGCTCTAGTCGCTCAGGCTTCAGTAGTTGCAGCGTGTGGGCTCAGTAGCTGTGGCTCGTGGGCTTAGTTGCTCCGTGGCATGTGGGATCTTCCCAGACCAGGGCACGAACCCGTGTCCCCTGCATCGGCAGGCGGACTCTTAACCACTACGCCACCAGGGAAGTCCCCACAGTAGTCATTTATGATCCTTTGTATTTCTTTGGTATCAGTTGTAACATCTCCTCTTTTATTTCTGATTTTGAGTCCTCTCTCTTTTTTTCTTGCTGAGTCCAGCTAAAAGTTTGTCAGTTTTGTTTATCTTTTCTAAGAACTGGCTCTTAGTTTCACTGATCTTTTCTATTCTTTTCAGTCTTTATTTCATTTATTTCTGCTCTAATTTTTGTTCCTTCCTTCCTTCTACCAACTTTGGGCTTCATTCGTTCTTCTTTTTCTAGTTCCTTGGGGTGTTGAGTTAGGTTGTTTGAGACTTTTCTTGTTTCTTGAGGTAAGCATTTATCGCTATGAACTTCCCTCTTAGAACTGTTTTTACTACATCTCATAAATTTTGGTTTGTTACATTGCCATTTTCATTTTTCTCAAGGTATTTTGTTGTTGTTTCTCTTTTTGATTTCTTCTTTGACCCACTGGTTGTTCATAACTTGTTTAATCTCCACATGTTTGTGAGTCTTCCACTTTTCTTCATGTAATTAATTTCTAGTTTCATACCGTCGTGGCTAGAAAAAATATGCTTGATATAACTTCAGTCCTCTTAAATTTGTTTTATGGCCTAACATATGATTTATCTTGGAAAATCCTTATTGATTTTCTGTCTGGATGACCTATCCATTGATGTAAATGAGGTATTAAAGTCCCCTACTATTATTGTATTGCTGTCTATTCCTCCCTTTAGGTCTGTAAATATTTGCTTTTTATATGTTAGTGCTCCTGTGTTGGGTGCATAAATATTTGCAAATGTTATACCCTCTTATTGGATTGACCCCTTTATTGTTATGTAGTGCCAATGTCTCTTATTACAGTCTTTGTTCTATCTAAGTATAGCTACTCCAGCTGTCTATCGGTTTCCATTTGCATGAAGTATCTTTTTCCATCCCTTCACTTTCACTTTGTTATGTCCTTACATCTAAGGTGTGTCTCCCTATACCTAAACTACATTTTTTTGGGTAATCAGGGTGCACACACAAGCTCACCTAGGGCCCTGGCTCACCTCCCCTCCCAACTATGCCCTGTGTCTACTCTTCTTCAGAACTCTTCCGCAGTGAGGCCAGAGTTCAAGTAGGCAGTCTGTCAGACAGTCAGAGGGGACTGGGGTTTCCTCTTGCACTTGGCCTTGCGCACACTTGGTCTTGGGCAAAAGGCCAGTAAAGTACGCAACCGGACCTCAGTTCTTGCATCTTCCCCCAGTAGAGCTCACAGCCTTCAGTCCTATTTCTAGAAATACCAAGGGTGTTGCCCAGCCCGCAGCGAGACTTTGCAAACCATCAGTCCACTCCAAGCAACATTTATTAAGGGTGGCGGATAGCTAGGTGGGGCGGGGCCAAGGGCTGCCGTCTGCCGCCAAACCTCAGGCTCTATACATGTATACACAGGGATAGGGGCTGGAGGTGGGAAGAGCGTCATGTGGGGGCGGCCTCAGACGGCGGAGGCCAGCTTCCGCTTGGTGCTCTCGCTGCAGCGGTGCAGGATGAGGTCTGCGCTGGGCCTCGGGGGCACGGCCGGCTGCGGCTTGGGGCGCTCGGTATGGAGCGATTCCTCCTCCTCTGCTGGAGGACAGCGCCAGCTGAGGCCCGCCCCGCCTGCTCGGCCCCGCCTCTCTTCACTTTTCAGGCCCCACCCCTCAAGGCCCCGCCTCTCATCACCCTCGATGCTGGCCACATCCCTCCTCACCTCCGGCCCGCCCCGGGGCCCGCCCCCAGACTCAGGCCCTGCCCCCAGGCCCCCGCCCTCACTCACTCAGTGCGCTCCCCGGGCTCCGGGGCCCCGGCCGCGCCCCGCGGGGGCGCTGCTGCAAAAAACGAACACTGTTGCGCCGATAGGTGTCCTGGCTGAGGCGCTTCTGTGACCGTTGGTGGATGCTGTGCGCGTTGCGGATGGACGACCTGGGCACAGCAGGACAGGGGCTTTGGTCAGCGCCCCACGTCCCTGCCCTTCCCGCGTCCCTGCCCGAGGGGACTCTCATGGCCACCCCTGGAGTCCAAAGACTAGCCCGGGGAGGTTGAGAGTGGGAAGGAGGCGGGGTGGGGGGGTCCAGCACAGCCTGGGCGGGGCATGAAGGCGACTGTCCCTCACCGACGCGGACCCCTGCCCTGACTCAGAGCCCAGGCCCATTTCCCACACCCCTCACCAGCCTCCAGCCTACCCCCTCCCCAGGAAAGCCCTCCGAACTGCCGCAGCCCTCACGGGCCATCCCGAGGACTCTAGGCATCGGAGCCGCCATCTCCACACCATCTCACACCTCTGCTTTCCCACCGCCCCCGTGCCAGCCCCAGAGTGTGGGAGGGGGCCTCCATCCAGTGAGGGTGCTGCCTACCCCGCCAGGCTGAGCGCCCCTGCACCATCTCCCCTATCCCAGCACTGCCTATCCAGGGCCTGGACAGACAGACGGAAGCCGTGGTGTACCCTCCTCAGCCCCGCCCAGCACCCCCCCCCCCCCCCACTGCCCCGGAGGCTCTTGCTCACCTGCGGGGCGGCGCTCCCCTCTTGATCCGGCTTTGGGCCTGCTCTGTGTCCTGCCCTGCCTGTTGCAGGTACATGGATGGGAAGTAACCTGTGACATCTTCTTTCCTGCAACAGAGGCAGCCCTTGAGGCCTGAGCAGCTGCAGGGGCGGGGCCTCAGACATGGGGTCAAGGCTCCCTCTAAACGGTTGGGGGTCAAGGCAGCTGGGAGGTGGCAAACACGGCAGCCAACACCAGACCCTGCACCTGTATGCCTCAGTTTCCTCATCAATGCCACACAGGCCTTCCCAGTTGTGACGCTGAGAGGGGGAGGAAGTTAGCAGATCCATCTCCCCAGGGACAGGTGTTTGCTACAAAACATCTGCAATATTGTATTTGTCAGTTTTTTCTTTTATGGTGATTGCCTTCTGTGTCCTAAGAAACTTCTGCGTACCTCCAGGTCACCAAGTTCCCTTATGCTTTCTTCCAAAAGCTTTTGAGTTTTGGGTTTTGTGCTTGGTAAAATCTGTGAAATGTTCCAAATAAAGGTGTATGGTGTGAGGCAGGGATCTAGGTTCATTTTTTCCCCCCATAGGGATATCCAGTTGTTCCAGCACCACTTGTTGAGAAGATTTTTCTTTCCATTCTCACTACTACATTTGGTAGTAAAAAAAAAAACAACAGCCTTTGCATAACACAAACCTTACTCTGTAAAACTCTGATTCTTCTTGGCTGGTGGGAGACTCACAAACATTGTCTCAGGGGTGCATAATGGGGGTTAACTGAGTTTGGGTCAAAAAACTAATTCACTTTGCTGTACAGCAGAAACTAACACAACACTGTAAAGCAACTATATGCCAATAAAATTTAAAAAGTAAAAGGTTGAGAAATCCTGCCTCAAAGTCCCCAGCCAAGGGCCACGCTGATGGGGGGGTGTTGTGGCCACAAGCTCACTGGGGTCACGGATGAGCCCTGTGACTCAGGGCTCTGAAATCGTGTGCAAGAGCCCGGGATTCTGCTTTCCCCAGAACCAGGAAAACACGTTAGTATTCCTACGTTCTCTTGGAGGAATAAACAGATGGAAATTGCAATGAAGGATTTTAAAAGGAAAAGGGATGACAGGGTCTGCTCTAGCAGCTATCAAATATAATAATACAATTAATTGTGTTGCTGGAGAATGAATAGATGGACGGGTCAGGGGATGTGACCCCAAGTCACAAAGGAAAGGTGTTCCCACTCAGACAAGGACACTGAACCCTGAGACACGGGCAGGCTGGGATTATCACGAGTCTGCTTCCAAAATGGAAACAGCCCAGAGAGAGGCAGCGGCCTACCCAGAGTCACACAGTCAAGTCGGCACTGAGCCTACGCAGCCCCAACCCCAGGCCAGGCTGACTCTCAGGGCAGGTGCATTGGGAGGGAGGGCACAGCTCTCCTACCTGATGACCCACCAGCCATCCAGGAGCTTATGAATGACCTCGATGGTTTCGCCCTGCTCCAAAGATATCTCATCCTCCAATAGGGCAGTGTAGGCTTTGATGGTGATGTAGGGCTCACCTGGAGAGGGGAGGGGCAGAGTGTGAAGCCCCCCCCAGCACGGGGCTCACCACCCCGCCCCTCCTCTCTGGGCCTGGGGCTTCCTCCAGCTGGAGCCCAGGACCTCTCTCCTCCAGCCCTCCCCCCTCCTCGTGGAGACACTCTGGACTTGTGCCCTCTGCCTACTCTACCCAGGGGAGCTCGCCCGCTCCTACCCACCATCACCCACACCAGAGGCCAGGAGCACCCATGACTGCAGAGACCTGGCCAGGCACCTGCAGACGAGGAGTGGCTAGGCAGAAAGTGCAGAGGTAGAGCACCCATCCAGTGGCACCTGAGCTACTCAACTCCAGTCCACTGTTGGCATGTGGGGCTGCAGGCCCAATACACACGCCTTGCCCAATTTTTAAAGAGGAGTCATAAATCCATATAAAATTGTAAGATCTTTCTATTGCAAAATACGGGCAACCAATACTAAATTTTTTCAAACCCCACGTGAGACCCATCCAGCCCAGGGGCTGCCAGTTTTTCCATTCTAGTCAGCCATAATGCCCCCACCTCCAGGCAGCCCTCCTTCCTGAGCCTCAGTTTGGCTCATCATGCAGCTTCCCACTGGACCCGGCCCCAGGCTGGCAGCCACGCGGTGTCCCAGGCTGACCTTATCCCCCTCACCTCTATCCTACCTCCTGGTTCCCCCTGTCCTGACCAAGGGCACCACCTCCTACCCCACCTAGACCCAACCTAGGGTCTCAGCCCTGCCTCCCCTCCTGCCCAGCCCACAGTCATGTCTGACCCCAAAGCAGTCACTTCTGGCTCTTCAATCCTGCCCCTCTCTCCCACCCCTGAGGCCGAGGAGGGGAGGGGCACCTGCATAGTTGGGTTCTGGGTCTTCTGCCTCATCGGGACTGTCCAGGGGCTCCAAGTAGGACGCCGGGACCCAGCCGCGCTTTGTCTTCATTTGGCAGAACCACCAGCCTGTGCCAGGGATACGGGACGGTAGGTCTGGGCGGGCCTGGGAGCCTCCCTCGGCCATCGGTGGGGGGTAGGGGTGGGTGAGGGCACTCAGACACAGACACACAGGCGTCCAACACTCAGATCCAGAAATGTCACCTTCACCACACTCTACACCAAAATCACACACACCAGTACCCACAGGGTCACAGAACTACAGCTCAGAACCCACATCACACACATGGTGAGAAGTTCACCTGTCCACCCGGATATAACCCCCAGAGATGCACAGTCACAGCCCAGAATGTGTGCAGATCCCCAGAGCTGCCCTGGGGCACACTCTCAGGGAGAGGGTGACCCACAGTGTGGGGAGAACAGTCAGGGCCCCTGAAGGAGCCAGAGCCCCCCCGTGGGCCAGGCGGGGAGGAGGCCTGGGGCTGCCTGGGGGGCAGAGCCTTGGTGGGGGCCTGTAGCCATGGGCCCAGGCGCCAGGGGAGGGCGGTCCAGGCAGGGCGGGGAGGCTGACCACTCTGGCTCTTCTCCACGACATCCACCACGTCGCCTGTGGCCAGAGCCATCTCGGAGCCTGAGCTCTTCTCATAGTCAGCGATGGCGCGGTACGTCTGCAGGATGATGGGGCCCGTGATGTCTGGGTAGAGGGAGGGCAGGGTGAGTGGACATTGTGGGCGCCTCGTCCTGGCTCTCCCCTGTGGGCCCTGTGTAGGCCACCTGAACAGGCACTGGCATCCCATCCCCACCCAGCTCCAGACAGGCCAGGGGTAGACGCACCCTGTATACTGGAAAGCAGCAAAGACAAGCTCGTCTTCGCAGCCCTGCACTTATTGAGCACCTAGTGTGTTCCAGACACTGGTCACACACTTTACACATGGTCTCTTTCTCATTTGATGTGGTTAGCAAGCAGCCCTTCTCAACTTCAAGGTGCACACAAATCACCCAGGGATCTTGCTGAAACATAGGTGCTGATTCCATAGGCCTCTGGTGGGACCTGAGAGGCTACATGTCTAACCAGCCCCCAGGCAGTACTGCTGCTGCCTGTTATGGGCTGAATTGTGTCCCCCCACCCCCAAATTCATATGTTGAAGCCCTAACCCCCAGTACCTTAGACTCTGAGTGTATTTGGAGCTAAAACCTTCAAGGAGGTGATTAAGGTTAAATGAGGTCATAAGGGTGGGGCCCTGATCCAATAGGACTGGTGTCCTTATAGGAAGAGGAAAAGACACCAGGGAGTTGCATGCATAGAGGAAAGGCCACGTGAGGACAAAGCAACAAGGCAGCCGTCTGCAAGCCAAGGAGAGAGGCCTCAGCTGAACCCAAACCTGCCCACAACTTGATCTCAGCCTTCCAGCCTCCAGAACTATGAGAAAATTCATTTCTTCTATTTAAGCCACCCACTCTATGACACTTTGTTATAGCAGCCTGACCTAAGACACTGCTGGTCACTGGACCACACTTTGAGTAGCCCAGAGTACTTGACCGTGTGTCCCACCGACTGGCTGAAATCGCACATTTAGTAGCTGTGTGTCCCTTGTCAAGAATCTCAACTTAAGTCAAGCCTCAGTGTTGTCCAGTTGCAAAATGGGGATAATAGCACAGTTGTACCTATTTCATACTATTATAGAGATGATTACATGAGTTAATACATGGAAAACACTTAAAATAGCGCCTGGCACAGGGTACATGCTCGATAAATGTTAGGTAATGTTATTAACAATTATCATGCAATAAAGACTAGATACTGTCATGCCCCTGAGTCACCCCTAAAGGCCACTTTTGCCCCTAAATCTGTTCATTCATTCAGCCAGAACATCCTCTAGGCTGTTGGGAGCCAGGGTCTGTGCTGGGCGCTGCAGCCATGGAGCAGTGAGCTCCCTTCACTGACCAGTGACCCTCAAAGACCCCAACACTTCAGTGCAGCCGCCAAGACCCTTCACAGCTGCTCTCACCTCCTGCTCTTTTCCCTGCACACACCGAGCTCAGGGTCCCTGATGGTGTCAGCAGTCCCTTAGGGTGACCCTCACTTGGCTGACCGCGGCCTCTCACCTGCAGCGTTACTCTTGCCATCTCTGGGCATCAGGTATGTCTCTGGCTTTTTCACCCTGCATCAGAGAACAGTCTGGGTTAGACGCTCAGCTTCCCCTGGAGAACAGCATGCTCCGGGCAGACCTCCAGAAGAACTTGCCAAGAAAGTTCCCAGAAGGAACGTGGGAAATGGGGGCCGCCGCAGAGAGAAGGTAGCAACTGGACTAGAAGGACAGGGCTTTGAGGAGGACAGGCTCTGCTCAGCCAGCCCGAGGAGGGGCCCCAGCCTCCTGTAGACCCAAAGGAGAAGGCTCGTGGGCCAGCTCCCTTCTGCTGGAGCCTCGAGACGGAAACCAACAGGAGTGGGCGCCCCCAACCCCAGGGCCAATGGGAACTGCCCCGCCCAGGACTGGGGATGTGATCAAGGGTCCAGAAGCACTGGCGGGAGCCCTGCTGTCTCTACGGCAGCCCTGTCCTCCAGGCCTCCCCCAGCACTCAGTACCAGAGGGGGACAGAGAGAAGGACCTTCCACAGCACATTCCCGCGAGATCTCATCAGCATCTCCGATGCTGTCCACGCAGGGCCCTGAGCACAGGAGATCCCTGGGGCGAGGGCAGGCAGAGAATGAGGTGACAAAGGATAGGCAGGGGCCTGAGACAGGCTCAGGAAGGAACAGAGGCCACCGGCCCCCCACATCCTCTCGGGGGCTCCACACTTCACAGTTTGTAAGCAACTCTCCCCAGCACCCACTACTGCATCTGGCCCTCACCACCCGGTCACAGAAGGAGAAGCTGCCTTCAGAAGGCTCCATGTCCCACGGCCAGGCAGTCTCAGAGTCAGGACAAGGACTTAGGACCTTAGACCCCCAGCCCACAGTGCCTTCCCCCCGACCCCCAGCACCTTGAGGCCCAGAGGGGTCCAGGTAGAAACTTGGCAGGGATGCTGGGGGTGTCCAGAGTTGGAATCCTGCCTCTTTGGCTTTCCCTGCTGTGTGACTTTGGGCAAGTCACTTCCCCTCTCTGAGCCTCAGGCTCCTCCTGTCTAACATGGGGATAGTCCCACCCGCTCCAGGCAAGGGTCTGACCACCACCTTTCCTCCTCCCGGCACTCACTGGCTGTCCGTGGGGAGCTTGAGGTCGTCAGGGCGCACCTTGAAGAAGTTGAGGAGGTGGGGGCAGCGGGAGATCTTGCCAGGCAGGTTCATGAGCGAGTTGCAGTACTCGGTGAGGGTGCCCTGGCGGCTCTCGGCCACCCGCTGCCCATCAAACCACCGCGGGGCTGGGCGGACCAGGGAGGGGCACCAGAGGACCAGTGAGCACACTCGAAAGGTCAAGTCCGGAGAGGGTGGGAGTGGAGGGGGCAATCAGAGGGCAGGTGAGGGGAGCTGGGACAGGTGAGCCTGCCCAGGTGACTCAGGCCTGCTCCTCACCTGGCAGGTGGGGGATGATCCTGTTCTCTGGGTTGATGTCCCCTGCCTCGATAGGAAACATCTCCTTTAAGATTTTCTAGACAGAAAAGCAGATGTGAAGGCATCTGTTTTACTACAGCTCTGTAGAACACAAGATTGGACATGACCTAAATACCCTTCCAATTGCTCAGGCGAGAAGCTCCTGGTGGCATCCTGGATTCTTCTTTCTCTTCCACCTCACATCCAATCCATCAGCAAATTCTTTCGGTTCTGCTCCCCAAATCTATTCAGAATCTGATTCTTCTCACTACACTTGCTGCCACCACCCTGGTCTGAGCTTCCACTGGGTCTGGTTATTATAACCTTCTTAGGTCACTCACCCCTCCCCCTCCCTTGTCTGTCCTCAATCCAGCATCCAGAGGGATCCTCTGAAAACCTAAGTTGCATCCTGTCCCTCCTCTGCTCAGAACCCTCCCTGCCTCTCAGCTCACTCAGAATGGAAGCCAAAGGCTCCGCATTGGTCTACAAGGCTCCGCATTGGTCTACAAGGCACCATGTGACCTGCCTCTGCCTGCCTTGCTCGCCTCTCCTGCCCCACTCACCTGTTGTTCACTCTGCTCCAGCCACCCTTGAATGCTCCAGGCCCACTCCTGCCCCAGGGCCTTTGCACGTGCGATTCCCATTCTTCCCCCACACAGATCCATAGGTCACTCTCTCTCTCTCTTTCTCCTTCTTCAAGGAGATATCTCCCACTTCAGTGAGGCCTCCTCCCTGACACCTGTCCTTCCTTGTCCCACCCTTCCCACCTCCCCTCCCTGCTTTATTTTTCTCTGTAATTCTAAGGACCATCTAACATACTATATAAGTTACTTATTTTTTTGTTTGTCTGTTATCCTGACTCCTCCACTAGAACATAAGGTCTACTAGGGTGGGCAAGGATTTGCATCTGTCTTTTATGCCTTTCAGCAGCATTTCCTTCTCACTAAGTAGAAAGTGCCTGGTACTTAGTTGGTGCTCAATAAATAGTGGTTGGATGAATGAATGAGTCGACCAATTAATAAAAGAAGCTAATCCTACAATGGAATAACCCAGAACAGTTTAAAGAGGTGAGATGAAGCCCCACAAAGCATCAGCATGGACTAGTCTCAAAAAATGTAACCTAGTGGGCTTCCCTGGTGGCGCAGTGGTAGAGAGTCCGCCTGCCGATGCAAGGGACACGGGTTCGTGCCCCGGTCCGGGAAGATCCCACATGCAGCGGAGCGGCTGGGCCCATGAGCCATGGCCACTGAGCCTGCGCGTCTGGAGCCTGTGCTCCGCAGCGGGCGGGGCCGCAACAGTGAGAAGCCCGCGTACAGCAAAAAAAAAAAAGTAACCTAGTGACAGTAATAAGATTGAGAAAGAGGCAAAAAGCACACTGATGGCATTTATATGCACTACAGAAAATGCAGGCTCCACACTACTGCATGTCGTGTGTGTGTGTGTGTGCGCGCGTGTGTGTGTGTGTGTGTGTGTGTGTGTGGCCACCCAGGGTAGGAGCTGGGACGGGATATGAGATGAAGGGCGACTTTCACTGCTTTTGTAATGTTTCATCTCCTTTATCTTAAAAACACCTTAGGGCTTCCCTGGGGGCGCAGTGGTTAAGAATCCGCCTGCCAAGGCAGGGGACACAGGTTCTAGCCCTCGTCTGGGAAGATCCCATGTGCCACAGAGCAACAGAGCCCTCGAGCCACAACTACTGAGCTGACGTGCCTAGAGCCCGTGCTCTGCAACAAGAGAAGCCACCGCAGTGAGAAGCCTGCGCACCGCAACGAAGAGTAGACCCCGTTCCCACAACTAGAGAAAGCCCGCGCACAGCAATGAAGACCCAACGTAGCCAACAATAAAATGAATTTTAAAACAAACAAACAAAAAAAACGCCTTATAGCAAACGGCCCAGTGATATCAGCTGTGACTCCAGGTGCTGGGTGTACAAGGCTGGTTACAGTTTTCTTTGCATTTCACTTTAAATAATTCACACAAGAGAAGTGCAGGAACCTGCACGCTTCCTGAAGCCCCTTCCCTGGTTAAGGAGGGCCCTGCGTGTGGAGTGGGGCCTGGGGCACCAAAATAAAAATTGCTTTAGTGCTTTTTAAAGTTAAAAAAAATAATGCCCCCTTATCTGTGGGCTGGGAGGGGACGGGGGGACTCTGGGTTCCTCAGCTCCTGGTCAGCACCTAGGCCGCTCCCCTCCCCAAAGGGCAGAGCTGGGACTGGGTGTGGCATCCCCTCCCTGGACCCCCAACACAGGGCACTCACATGGAATTCGTAGATCTCAGTGAAACGCCGGTAGACCACCTTCTCAGACAGGTCCTGCCATTTCACCAGGAACATGTAGACCTGGGGGAGCGGTAGAGGTGGGGCATCTCGTTCAGCCATGCACCTGGGCAGCCCCCCACCCCATGGTGGAAGCCCACAGGACTGGGGGTGGGAGGGAGAATGCTCTTTGGGGTAACCTGGGCCATAGAAAGAGCACCAAGTTCATGGTCCCCAGGGCAAGAGGGATGACTTCTCTCAAATTAACTCAAATTCATCTGTAAACTGAAGGTAAAAGTAGGACCTCACTGCTAAGGCTGGTATGAGAGTTAACAGAAGGTAAGATACAGAAAGGGCTGACCTCAGACAACACAAGAACTCAGTAAGCTGTTGTATGGTTCCATTTCTATGAAATGTCCAGGGAGTTCCCTGGTGGTTCAGTGGTCGGGACTCTGCACTTTCACTGCCAAGGTCCCAGGTTCAGTCTCTGGTCGGAAAACTGAGATCCCACAAGCCACGCACGTGGCCACACACACACACACAAAATGTCCAAAAGAGACAAATCTATTGAGACAGAAAGTAGATTAGCGGTTGCCAGGGGCTGGGCGGGGCTGGGGGTAAGGGGGCTGAGGTTTGACTGCTAATGGGTATGGGTGATGAAGAAAATCTTCTAAAATCAATTGTAGTGATGGCTGTGCAAGTCTGTGAACATCCTAAAAACCACTGAATTGTACAATTCACGTAGGTTAATCGTACGGCATGGGAATTATATCTCAAAAAAGCCATTATTTAAAAACAAACAAGAACAAAACAAAACAAAAAACCTCAGGAAGGAAAAATAGGCCTGCAAAAATAGTTAGGAGACAAAAAAGAACAAGTTACTGATGTGTGCAATCATGCGGATGAATCTCAAAATCACTAAATTATGCTGAGTGAAATAAGCCAGGCGTGAAAGGCTACATATGATTCCATATCTATGACATTCTAGAGCAAGCACAACTAAATTAAGGTGGAAAAAACCTGGGGATGGGGAGGAATGACTGGGGTGTGAGATGGGGTGATGGTCACGGTCTACATCTTTTTATTATTTTTTATTTTTTACGGTCTACGTCTTGATGAGAGTTTGGGTTACGTAGGGAGATGTACTGTCAGATCTCAGCAAATGTATCTCTGAGATTTGTGGGTTTCATTTTACATAAATTTTCCATCAAAAGAGAAAAAAAACTACAGAAAAACACTGAACTCTAGTTGTGATATGCATGCTGAAGTACTGGGTTGGCCAAAAAGTTCGTTCGGGTTTTTCTGTAAGGTCTTAAGGAAAAACCGGAATGAACTTTTTGGCCAACCCAACGTTTAGGACAGTGTACTGATGTTTGTAATTTGCCTTGAAATGCACCAAAAATAAGATAGATTGATGGGTGGATGGATGGATGGATGCATACGTGATAAAGCAAGTACTATAGGAAGTGCTAATGGTATAATCAAGATAGTAAGCATATGTCTGGTTGGGTTTGGTTTTTTTTTTTTTTTTTTTTAATTAATTATTTATTTTTGGCTGCGTTGAGTCTTCGTTGCTGTGCACAGGTTTTCTCTAGTTGTGGCGCATGGGGGCTACTCTTCGTTGCAGTGCACAGGCTTCTCATCGCGGTGGCTTCTCTTGTTGCGGAGCATGGGCTCTAGATGCTTCCGTAGTTGCAGTACACGGGCTCAGTAGTTGTGGCTTGTGGGCTCTAGAGGGCAGGCTCAGTTAGTTGTGGTGCACAGGCTTAGTTGCTCTGCAGCATGTGGGATCTTCCAGGACCAGGGCTTGAACCTGTGTCCCCTGCATTGGCAGGCACATTCTTAACTACTGCACCACCAGGGAGGTCCCTGGTTGGGTTTTTTGTTTGGTTTTGTTTTGCTGTGAAATTTTTTTCAACTTTGCTGTATATTTGAAGTTTCTCAGAATAAAATCTTGGGGAATAAAAAGAATAGCTACCAACGGGGATGATAAAAATGTTCTAAAAAATTAGATGGTTGTGACAGTTGAAGAACTTGAAATATACCCAAAGCCATAGTGCACTTTAAATGGGTGAACTTGCTAATATTTTACATATTTAGAAGTAAAATTAAATCAACAAGGATTTTTTTAACTTTAAAGTTGGAAACAGACAGAAACAAATGAACTTAACTATATATAAAATGGGTAATAACCTAAATATTAAAGGAAAATGGAAAAGAATCCAAATAGCTTTTAGTTGCAGCACTTTCAGAACTGCAAAGAAAACTTCAATTTGACTTAATAGGTTAGTAGGTTTCTTGTTAATAGTGGCGTGGGTGTAATTATTCTGAAACAAGTTTATGTGTAGTTTAGAATTGAGCAGAAGAGTGAATATACTGATCTCGTTGGGAGCCAGGGTTCCTGCAATGAGAAAAAGGAGCTACAAACGTTAAGTGATGAGAGGCAAGGATGATATGAAATAGCTATTTCCTCCAGTCTGTCCACTGGAAAGGCAGTCATGAGCCATGACACCTTGGTGGCAATGAGCACACCCAGCTTCCAGATCTTGCGTTCTAATATCACTCCCACTAAAAAGAACCAGGGCTCTTTAGTGAAATGGTTGAGTCCAGGACTAGGGCTGGGAAAGTCCAAGTTAAGCTGGCCCACTTTGTGCCATAAGAACGTACCCAGGTACCCTGTCTCCCACTGCCCCCGCCGCAAGAAAAAAGAATGACAGGATATATTAAAAAAAAAAAAAAAAAAGTACAGAAGCCAGCCTGAAGGAGCTCCAGTCACCAAACCTGGGACATTCTGAGCATCAAAATAAGTAATGATGGTATTGGATTATAACTCACTTAATAAAACAGGAATCCATGGATCCATACTGACATAAATAAGGAAGAAGGGAAGACACAGGAAAATGTTAACTAATAAATGCAGAAGGACCAATAGCGTTTAAAAATCATTATTTGGCAATCATTATAGCAATGTGATTCAGGCAAGAGTCATACAGATACTATAAGGTACAGGATATTCACATAGCTTTACATAACCTCCCGACAGTTTAGTTATTAATTACAAAGGGGAAAAGAGTAACTTTACAGCAGAGAAGCTTGGAGGACACGTCCAGGACTCAGTGATCAAAGTTAACATCACCAATAAAGGAACAAATCAAAATCACCTGCCACCTGATACGATCAATGAAAAGAACGTATCAATACTTCTGGGGTGTTCCTGCATTACTAAGATCTAACAAAGTATCAGACACACCCGAATCGAGGGGTGTTCTGCAAAATAACTGGCCCCATCTCTTCAAAAAGTCGAAGTTGAGAAGGACAAAGACCGATTAGGACTGATCTGGATTTAAAGACGCCAAAGAGACATGACAACTCAGATGCAACAGGTGATCCTGGATAGTTTTTGTTCGTTTGTTTTAATTTGTGTGATCTTGGATTGGATGCTTGACCTGAAAAAATTTTCCTACGGAGGGACAAGAGGACAATTGGTAAAATCCGAATAAAGTCTGTGGGTTGCATAACAGTGCTTTATCAGTGTTAATTTCCTCATTTTGACACCTTTGGCTATGTAAAAGAACGTCCTTGATTTTAAGAAATACACATCTGTAATAAATACTTAGAGGTAAAGAAACACAGTGTCTCCAAATGACTCTCAAATGATTCAGAAAATGTATATTCAGAGAGAGAGAAAGCAGGAGGGACAAAGAGACGGAGGGGGAGAGACAGAGAGTGAGAGGAGAGAGGAAATGTGGGTGAAGGAATGTTGGAGTTATTGGTATTTTGGGGGACATTTCTGTAAATTTGAAATTATTTCAAAATTAAAAGTTAAAAAAGCAGGGTCTTGGCACATACACTACAAGTGCCAATTTACTAATTGGATCCCTCCCTGGCCTTCCTCTGGGTTTGGAGACCCCGTGATAGGATGGCCATGTCTGGGCCTGCACTCCTCCAGCTCCCCCAGGGCAGGAGGGGGGACTCCTCTGGTCCCTGTGGTGGTGTCACCCTACAGGAGGGGTCACGACTCTAATGTAACTGATCGCCACCAGGGCGCTCTCCCGAGGACCCTTCCCAGAGGGGCCGCGGGGACACTTGCCGGGCGCGGAGAAGGGACGCCGGGCTGGGGCGGGAAGCAGGGCGTGGGGTGGGCGGGCGGGGGCCGGGGGCCAAGCCGCTGTCCTCGCACCGAGGGCCCGGGTGGCGGCGCGCACCTTTTGAAGGGCGCACATTGACTGCGGCCCCGGCGGGCGGCCTGAGGCCCAGAGCCGGGGAGCCTTGGCCGCGGCCCCGCCCCCTCACCCCTCGGCCGCCCGCGTCTTGGGCCGGGAGTCCCGGGGCTGCGCGGGGACCGGCACCTACGCCCCGCCAGTCCTGTCCCCACGCGCAGGGCGCCTCAGGCCGGTACTCACGTAGTGCTGGCTGGGGACGTAGCGCTTCTCGAAGCCCAGGAGGGCGATGTGGCGAATGAAGGGGTCCCCCATGGCTGGGCTGCGTGCGGCCCCCTCTTCTCCGGGGCGCTGCGGGCTGAGACTTAAATAGGCTGGAAAAAGGAAGTCGCCTCTGTCGCGGCGGAGCCGCGGTTAGGAGGGGGCAGGGAGCGTGCAGATAGGGCTTTGCTTCTTCTTTCAGTTTCTGGGCTTCCTCGGGTTCCCGTGGTGCGGACATGGGTGGCCTCACGCACGCAGTTGTGCGGGGACACGCCCGTCATTGTCCCCTCCGTGGCCCACAGGGCCCCGCAGGAGGGTTTCCTGACTCCCAGCTCTCTCCTCCTGGCTCCTCTGAGCCAGCCACGCTGGCCCCTCTGTTCCAGGTGCTCTCATCTCAGGGCTTTTGCACAAGCCATTCCACCTGGCCCGTCTCCCACACACTCGTAACTCCCACCCTCATCTTCTACAGGTTTCTGCTCAAAGGGCACCTCCTCTGAGAGGCCTTCCTTGATATATATAAACTTCACATAAAATAGCAAAACTTCATGCGGACCCCACCCCTCTTTCCTGCTTTTTTTTTTTTTTTCCAGATCACTCATCCCATTTTTATTTTTACAGTGTCTTTCCCTACCAGAATGTGAGCCCCATGAGAGAAGGGTTTGGCCTGTTTTGACAAGGGCTCTGGCCCCAACCCCTAGAGCTGGTGCCTGGCACACAGTGGGCCCTCTGTAAGTATTCGGATAGTAACTGCATCACTCACGAAGTGATTGATGGAATGAATCCTCCAGGGGAGCGTGTGCAAGCCTCAGGTGTACATCCCGGGTGACTGTGGCTGAGGGCAGGGGCAGCGGGGCAGGCTGAGTGAGAACCGCGTTCAAATCCTGATCAAAGAATGGCCGCTCAGAGCAGATGTGGTTTCCTCCTGAGTGAAAGGGGACTCCCAACTCTGCTGAGAAGGGGGAGAAGGGGATTTGGGATGGAGGGGTGAGGAGGACAGCAGCTTGCTGGGGCAGAGGCTGGGGCCTCTCTCACTAAAGCCTGGGGTGCTTGGCCAGGTAGACGGGGAGCCTGGGGGGCTCAGAGGTTATAGAGCTGGTTCAAGGTCACGCAGCAAGTGGCCTTAGACCCAGGCAGTTCAGCTGCAGGCTCAGGTGGGCAGGGCCAGTTTGTGGCCCAGATCCCCAGATCCCAAGATGGAGAGATGATGGCAAAGCCCATCAGCACTGGGAACACTCTGAGAGCCACAGGTCCTCCTGGACCGCCAGGGGTGAGGGTTGCTCTCTGGCAGGGGATTTTATCTAGGAAGCCCGGCGTCCATCTCTGCTCTGAAAGGTCTGCTTGGCAGGTCCCCTCTGGTCACTGCTGCTCCCCGATCACCCTGAGGTCACCAGCCCTGGGTGTGACCAGCCTGGCAAGTCCTTCCTCTGATCATTTCCATTTACACATCTAGGATCTTCCTGCACAGGACGATGCACTACTTGGCAATGGGCAGGAACTACCGGACACAACACAGGTGAACCTTCCAGACACAATGCGGGGATAGAGAAGGCAGACACAGAGCACACCTTCTGCAGCACGCCATTGACACCAAGCTCAAAAACTGCCCATGCCAGTCAGTGGGGCTGGAAGCCAGGGTGACCTCCAGTGCAGGGGGTGGGGGTGGGGGTGGGTGGGGGCAGCAGTGAGTGGAGGCAAGTAAGAGGCGGCAGGTGACTTGCTCTGTTGATAAGGATGCCATTTCCACAAGTGCACTCACTTTCTGAAAATTAACCCAGCCCCCAGCACGTCAGTTTCACGCACAGCCCTTTTTTGTGGGTGTGTTGTACCTCAAAAGAAAGTTGAAAGCAAAGAACATTGAGTGGGATCACGTGATGGATGGCACTTAATTCCTCACTTAATTCCACATCAGTGGCCCCTGCAGCACAAGGCCCTTGGCTCACGGCTGAGGGGCTGTCCTTTCATTACTCACTAAATGCCCCCTCCCTGAGGGATGCTCTGCTTGTCTCTGGTCTTCCCTGTCCCATGTGGTGCTGCCTTGTGGTCCCCACACAGAGGTCAGACTTGCAGCACTGGCTCACCTGGGAAGGGTAGAGGAAGTGGCTGGTGGGGCTGGCTGCAGTGGTACCCACCCCCCACCCCACCCCACCCCACCCCACCCCCAGCGCCGGGTCTGGTCGTGGCCCGGGCACTTCCTTCCCTTCTTCTCAGCGGTCTTTCCACTCTTGCATAATTGCCCAGTCAGGCTGCTCTGTCCTGCAGACACCAGGCACGACTCAGCGGCCCAAGCCATCAGCTGCTACCTCTCCACTTCCCTCCTATGGTCTCCCCAAACGTCGCCTTGCTCCTTACCGCGCCCAGGCAGAGCGCAGGTGTACAAACCATGAAGTGCTAAGAACTCACGTTTACCTTGTAAGGACCTCCGTAAGCAGGCTCATAGCCTTTTGTTGGGATGAGATAGATTTACTTGAATGCATGGATGAAACGAGTGACCAAATGCTTAATTTTAAAAAATGAACAAAACTGGAGGTAATTAATAAATAAGTTTGTTTTAGCGGGGGAGATACCAACTTAAAAATTTTAGAACTTTCAAATTGTGAAATTATAGAAAACTGCAGAAAAATGAAGTTTAACTAAACATAAAATTTTAGCTAACATTATAGATATCTTGTTATCCATCACCCAGGTATTAGATGAATACCAGAGCCCCCAGAATCACACACACACACACACACACCCACTTCCCATTGAGTGCTAACAAAGGACTTAGCCTGGGTCAGGAGTGCTTTATATTTAGGATCACATCTTATCCTCACAATGAGACTATCAGGTAGGTACTGTTATTCCCCCTACTTTATAGATGGGAAAACTGAGGCACAGAGAGGTAAACAGGTTGCCAGCACTGGTAAGCAAAAAGCTGGGTCTTGACCTAGACAGTCTGGACCCTGGACCCACGCTCTTTTTTTTTTTTGGCTGCGTTGGGTCTTTGTTGCTATGCGCAGGACTTCTCTAGTTGAGGCGAGCAGGGGATACTCTTCATTGCAGTGCACAGGCTTCTCATTGCGGTGGCTTCTCTTGTGGTGGAGCACGGGCTCTAGGCGCGCGGGCCTCAGTATTTGTGGCGTGTGGGCTCAGTAGTTGTGGCGCATGGGCTTAGATGCTCCGCAGCATGTGGGATCTTCCCGGACCAGGGCTTGAACCCGTGTCCCCTGCATTGGCAGGCGGATTCTTAACCACTGCGCCACCAGGGAAGCCCTGGACCCACGCTTTTAGCCACTGGCTCCCCTGAGTGAATGATGACTGGGGTTCACGAAGGAGCCAGGCTGTGCAAACGCCCCAAAGAGGGAGATTCTCACAACAGGCCAGACTGGACAGGAAGCAGGGCTTCCCAGTCTGGCCCAAAGACCTTGGCCTCTCCAGATGCCACCTTCCCCAGATGGACGGGGCTGGGCAGTTCCTCAACCAGGAGATCCCCTAGGCTGGGCCTTGGAGACAGGCTACATGGAGAAAGGTTTGGCCTGAGGGCCTGAGGCCCAGGCAGTGCCCTCTGGGATCTCCTTTCAGGCTTCCCTAGATGGGTACAAAGCAGCCCTGGCTACGGGACACTTCTTCCCAAGTCTAAATTAAGCCCCTCCCGCTGGTCCCCAGCTAGGCAGTTCTCACCTGGCGCCTGGAAGAGGGACCCTGGGCCGCTGCTGGCCTGTAGGCTGAGGGCGCCCTCGGCAGCGAGGCCGGCTGTGCGGGGGCTCTGAGGGCAAGCAGGGGTCTGCGTGGAAATGCCGGCCACGCACAACCTGCCTCCCAAGGGACCCTGAGCCTTCCTTTCTCAGCAAATCAGACCAGGAGTGGGCTCGGGCTGGGTCGGGGATAGACCTCGAGGCCTCATCAGAAGAACCGGGAGCCTGCACTCAGGACCGGGGCTTAGGACACACCCGAGCCACACGTGGGAATTCCTTCTCCCCCGGGCCTGATGACACTGCTGTCCAGTCCTTGGCCTAGGGACACAGGAGTGAGGGCTCCAGAGCTGCACATGCACAGGAATCAGACTGAGCCTTTGGTCTGTAGGAGGCCACGTACACACCAACTGCTGGTTATGAGCACATGGCCCGGAACCCAGCCCACACTGACCTCCTCCCATACAGGGTTGTGTGCCCTTGGGCAAGCTCCGGGCCTGTTTTTTCATCTGTAAAATGGCATTAGCAACCGTACCTACTCAGTGGACTGTTGGGAGGATTTAGGGAGATCCGAGACAGTTTCTTGCCGTTTAAACCAGGCCCTGAAGGAGGGAAGTGTCTCACGGATGAGAGCTGGCACTCCAGGCTGCTTGGGCAAACTGTGCAAGCCTCAGACCCCAGGGCAGGCTTGCGCTCTCTGCCGCAACCGTCACGGGAGCTCAGTGCGTGGCTCAGCCAGTGGCCTGGCCCTGGGAGAGCTCAGCAGTTCCTGGGGCCGTAGGCGTGGGATGGGGACTTCCCAGACCAGGCTGGGGAGGACAGCAGCTAAGGGCATGGACAGCAGTTTGTTCTGGGGGGCAGGGCTGGGCCTGTCCCCTCTGCACTCCGGCGTCTGGCAGGGGTCTTGACACCAAGAGGGCCCTTAACAAATACCAGATGGACAGAAACTCTGCAAGCTGGTCCCACTCCAAAGCCAGGAGCCCAACGCTGGCCCCCAGGGACTGCCTGTGCCCGCTCTCCCGCCCCACTTCCTCCCCGGGGCCTGATGTGTCACGTGGCGAGAGCTATTTGAAGCTCACCTACCGACCATCAAGGCTAAATCCAGCAGCGTGCTGCCGCCTCACGGGGTTTTGTGGCGATTTGTCTAGAGCTTGAAGCTAATTCCAGTAATGAGAACTCCCGCCTAAATCCAGTCACCAGGGCTGGGCCGCCATTTCCACATCTCCCCAGCCCAGCCACAGCGCAGAGGAGCAAGCTGGCGGCGTGATGAAGTCCGCCTGGGACCTGCCCAGGGCTCGGTACCTCTGCTACTGCCCAGGGGTGCAGAACAGTAAAGACGCACAGGCCTGGGGTGACAGGCTTGTCACCTGTAGACAGATGGCTTGCTTACAAAGCTTCCTGGCAGGGTCCCATCTTGCCTCAAGCACCAGGGGTAATGATGCCGCTCCCGGGACAGAAAGCTCCTCCTCTGAAGGCCCAAGAGCCAACACTTGCTCCGGCTTTTCGACCACATGCCACAGGGTGCCTGCTCTGACCTTGCCTTTCTGGAAACCTGCACTTGCTATCCTTCGTTAGGGATTATTTTCCCTAGAGGATGTATTGACAGATGGGTCGTTGTCAGGGAGAAGACAGTTTGTCTAAATTACAGAACATGCAGATCTACAGATCCTTTCAGGATTTAGCTAAATCTTCTTAGGAGCCTTGGAGGTGGGCTTTCGCTTCTGCTGCCTCTGGTTGGGGATCGTTCAGTGAATGAGTCGGGGCTACTCGTTTACTGAAACGAGTGGGAACAGCTCTCACTAGGTTCCCCCAGGCACTGCCAAGCACATGGTCTTCGGTGAGGGTCATCATTGCTTTCTACAGCTTGAGGCACTGTGGGTTTTAAACAGGCGCCCCGAGATCATGCATGAAGTTGATGCTACAAAAGGCCCATCAACCACCCGCTCTTGCTTCTGAGATGGAAACCCGGCAGGAAACACTGTTACAAATGGGCATTGTATCATAGCTTGTTTTCAGTGCTACCTTTCCTGATACTTCCTCAAAATACAATCACAAGGTACGGGGTGGGGTGGGGGTTGGGGGTTGGGACAGGACAGGAGGGAGGTGACACACAAGACCATTGCTGACCAGAGCAGGGGAGCTGGGAAGCCAAGGAGCTTTGCCGTTTTTCACCCAGCACCCGGGGTTACAAAGCCCCTCTGGAGCAGCAGCTAGGTCCACCCGTTGTGACTCGTCAACGGGCCACCATACCCTGAGGAACTTGTGATTTCAACAACCTGCTACAAGCCGCTTTCCTATCTGCCTTTTGAGCCAAGGAAGCTGGCGGCCGTGAGGGGAAGTACAGAGAGCTAACCATCCCTTTAGTAGGTAGTGGAGTAAAACAGAACCCAAACTGCAGAGGGTGGAGAGCAACTCTACGGGGGTCTAACCAGAAGGCTACACAGCCCCACTTGCGCTCATCCTCCTGGACTCAGAACTGCGTAGAACAGGGACCTCAGAGACTGCCTCAATTCCCCGAATCCTGTCTCCCTCTTCTTCCCTATCATAGGGAAACCGAGGCATCCCTGGGAGACCACCACATCTTTCAAAATACATAGTCCAGAAAGTGGGGCTTCCACTTAGCAAGGCGAGACCAGATTGTGACAGTTACCTGTCCACTAATGGTTAAGCCAACCAGGATCGTGAGTTTATTTAGACTGGGGCTTGGGGTGTGGAAACTGGAGAGGTCTGGTCTCTCAATCTCCCTCTCCAACGGACCTTTCCGGTTCCTGGTGGGGAGGAAAGAGAAAAGGCAGAAATGAAGCTAGCGGATGCCCACACAGCCAGCCTGCCTCAAAGGGGCACTGGCTGCCTGTCATAGTAGGCAGCTCTGTCCTGGCGACACTGGGCGCCACAGACCCGGGCCCAGTCTCGCCCCTCAGTCTCGGAGGTAAGACTGTGCCAATGACTTCATTTCTTGTCTTTATTTCCTCATCTCTCAAATCCCAAGGTGACCTGGGCATAGGGCGTGAATGCACAGTGAATAAGCCGAACCGCACTTCCTGCGTCACAGATGATTCAGATCAGTGAAAAGATGAAAAGGTCTCTTGGGATGTGCTAACTGCTCAGCAGGGTTAGCCTATGTGCACCTGCAGCCTGAGTGGTGGCAGGCTGGGCAAACGCAGATTTCTCTCAGCACTGCCGACAGCCATGCCCACAGCAGCTCTGCCAACTGCCCGAGGGCAGAGGCTGCCCCACGAACAGAGCTCAGCTCTCCCCGCCACCCAAGGCCCAGAGCTGGGCACAGGGTCGTTAGCACTTGGCCCAACCCCACCAAACGGGGTTTAACTCATACAATCCTGCGATGGACACATTTCTTTGGTTCTACCGTTTTTCTGTCGGCAATCTTACTTAATCTTAACAGCTGTCCAGAAGCAGAGCTTGGATTTGGTCACAAGGCCTATGTTCCCAGTCATTCTGCTGCATTTCCTGGTAAAATAAGGTTTAACCATCAACTATCATGGAATCAGGACGTGTTCCAGAAACACATCAGAATTACTGATAAGACCTGTGTGGACTGTCGTTTGTTTTTTCAGTCCGGTCCTTACTGATCTAATGAAGACCTTGGTGGCCGAGTTTTAACACCCCTCACCCGCTGCAGAATCACGTTATCTATCCACTGTCTCATTTCTGGATGCACCACCTATTCACTAACACAGGCGGTGGAAGGCTTGTCTTGTAGGCGGTTCCTGGTCTCCGAATGAGCAAGCCAGGGCAACACTCCAGCCATCTGTAAACAAGCCCACGGTTCTGAAACCAGGGCTAACCTGACCATCGCAGGCAAGGAGGCAAACTGCTAAGCCAGTCACCTCGCCAGGAAACAATGCTGTCCTACGGAAGGCTTTGCTTAGACGCCCGACTGTGGGAAGCAGAGTTAATGAGGTGTGTTAAAACGACAGTGAGTTAATAAATAAAAATGACTTATTCCTCCTCCAGGCTCTTCCACTCAAAGACAGATGCAGGAACAGCACCCCTTGCCTGAGGTTCAACATTTCTTAAAGGAACCAATAAGCCCGTTTAGAGGAGAGGCAGAACGGGACAGGACAGCATTCTTAAACCTTCTGCGTATCACCAAGAGGACGACACAGCACTGGTTCTGTGCTGTTGTCCGCAGTACAGAAACGGATGCACTTGCCAGACGTTAAGAAACTTTTATATATATATATATATATATATATATATATATATATATAAAAGCAGCTTTCTAACAGTATATATAAAAACAAAAGGCGTGTGTATGCATATATACAGAATTTTCATACTGGATGTATACACTTGCACTGGGAAACAGATCTCCTCGTAAGTCTGTGCTCCCGCAAACTTTCTGTTAAAGAGTTACATGTACAAGCTTAACTCCTTTTAAAAGCAGCCTCTGGATGACTGCGGTTCTCCAGTGGCTGGGATGGGAAGCGTGGGTGGAGGCAGCAAGGCTGTGAACACCTTAAGAACACGGGAAAGGAACGCTGAGACTCTACTGCAGCAGCCGACTCCTCCTAATGTCGGTTGGTGAGTTAGGAACAAACCAGTTTGGCTTTCCCTGAGGTCACATTTGTAAGGGTAAAAGAGAGGCAGAGGGTGATGGTGGAGAGGGACACAGAAGACCTGGAGCCAGTGTGTGGTTTTCATGGGGGAGGGGCTGACATACGGGCTCTACCCGGGGAGGGACCCTGACCTCCAACATCATGCGTTCGCTGCATATGGTTGGCATGTCACAGATAAAAAGCTGGGGGGCTCCAGCCCCAGCTCAGCCCAGAGGCACAGCGGTCTCAGACACACCGTGAGCAGTGGTGTCCTGACAAGGGACTGAGCCTCTGGACCGTGCCCACCTAAGCTCGCCTTGCATTCCGCCGAGCCACCCCAGGTTTCCCCCCCTCAGTCATGAAAACACCTTAGAAAGAAATGAATTAGTGTGTGAAAGGCATGGATGGATTTTATTTATTACCCTATATCTACAGTTTAATTTGAGGTAAAATATAAGCAACACATAAAAATGCCTATTTCTGCTACCATGTAATATAATTCTCCATCGTGAATATTGCGATAAAGCTAATGAAAACTCTATGCCATCACATACTCTAGCTTTTCATATAGCTGGTATTTTACAACTCTTACTGTTTGTGAAATCTCAACACATGTAAGATTCTCCTACAAATGGCGCAGAACATCCGAGGGTGCCTAGTCAGCTTGCTGACCCCTCACTCCCCACACTGGAGCCTCAGTGTTACAAGTAGAATTGTAAAGTAATGAAGGCAATGAAATACCCTTCAGTCTGATCCGAGCTGGAATAGCGTTCCAAAGAATTCCACACCACGATGGGTTACAAGACCGTGAGGCTTTAGTGTCATTCGGCTTTTGCCCAAACACTTATGCCTGATCTGGAACTTCTGCTACACCATGCATTTTATTTGGATGAAAAGTAAATGTGGATGGAAGAGGTTCTCTGTACTCCATCTATAAGCCACACGCTGAGATACTGACCTCTTACTGGCTGTTAGGTGATCCAGATGGTTGGTTTTTGATTACGATAAAAAACATATGAACCATGATAGAGAGCTTAGGAAAAGGTTTAGTCAAATATACAGATACTAACTGTTCACCCAGTCATTAAGGAGAACCGTGAACAAAAGGATCAATTAAGTGACTTTTCAAATAGAAAAACTAAAGAGCTGAACTATCACAGGTTATTTTCTTCACTGTAGAAGCTGAGATGTTCCAGTAGGAGAGATCTTCACTTGATTGGGAAACAAACACCACAGCTGAAGGCTCTGCTGAATACGTAAAAAATCTGATGAGATTCATCCCTGTCATTTTCCCTGTCGTTTTTCCAGCACTGCTGTAAAATCCTTATAATACATTCCAAAGTAAACCAGCCATTCCAAATCTACAGTCACTCTGCTCTTTAATTCAATTCACAGAACTGCTGAAAAAGTAGACATTTCTATCTAAAAGTAGAAAAAAAGGTTTGTATAGAAGGTATTTCTGTTATACAAGTATATTACACAGCTTGGGGCAGTAACAGGTCCGAAAAGCTCTTCTCACCCACTGATACTTTAAGCTAAAATAGGAGAGAAAACAAACAAGCAAGAAAACAGGTTAATCTGATTATAGGAATTTGTGACTCACTAATATCTCAACTTAATTACCACTTAAATCCATGGACTGACAGTACATGGCCAATTCCATGACCAAAAAAGTCTCTGGAGTGTCAGGTACAGATGAGAGCTAACTGTATCCTCTAACTATCATGAAAATATTCAACAGCTGGGGCTTATGTGGTTCAATATGACATGAAAACCAAGTTTCACTGACTCCTGGCCTAGAGCTGCCCCTCCTGGGTAGTAACCTGGCCAAGTTTAAGATGTTCGGAATAACTGGATCAGGCTTGTAACTTAATTATGCAAGATGCACGATGGATTGTGTAGCTCAGCCAGTCTCTGCAAATACTGTTATTATGAGTAGGGGAAAAAGTCAGTCTGTTCACACTGACTCACAGTGAACTCCAACGGCAAGGACAAGATTTAACCTATAGATTAGAAACAAAACATTTTCCATTTGAGGCAAAGCGCTTTACCTTCTCTGCCTGACATATATTGATCCAAGGAAAATCTCTCTGCTTGAATCTTCTAGCTCAAACCACCCAGTATGCTTGTACTTTGTCCTCACGTGCCCTGAAGGCGGGGCCGCCATTTATGGCTGAAGCAGGGAAAACACTTCAGCTTATGAATATGCAGGTGGGTTCAGATAGACACCACATGGCATCCTGGACACAGAAGGTGATTTACCCTAGGAGGGAAGAGGTCTACCACGTAGGGTCTGGTTCTTGCTTGATTTGAGAGCTTCCATCAGTCTCCTTTAATTCTATCAAGTGAAACAAAAGGGAACCGATTAACTGCACTATTAATGCAAGTGTGTCCAATTATAAATCTACTCATACCAAACTGTTCATTACAATGACTTAACAGGAATGATAAGATGCTAAAAACGATAAGACTGTTCTCTAGCAGTGAGTTCTAACTTTTGTTACTTAGATTTTCAAAGTAACAAACATCTTATTAATTATGCATGTAAAGGACCCACAATAGCTATATCTAGGTTAGATAGCAGTCATTCAACTATTTCAGAATTCATTAATAAGAGTCATTGGGGAAAATGGAGGAAAAGAACCCATGAGTCATCTCTAAACACAATGTTTCTGGGCATAAACTACAAATCCAGTTCACCCAGAAACAAAACAACCACACAGGTCCAGTTAAACAGCTTTAGAAACACAATTAATCCTTTGTCTTTGGCACTTTATTTTTGACAACCAGACTACTCTTTTTACCTTCTGTTGCAGGAACCTCCAACTGGCTCGGCTCAGCTGATTCTGAAGAGAAATACATAAAGATTTTACTTTAACATTTTTCCAAAGTTGCTTTCAGTTATTTAAAGAGCCTAGAGGGAGAAAGCTCTCTAGACGTTGTACACAAAGCCCAGGTCTAGGTGAGACAGCAGCCACAGATTCTTGGGATTAAATACACTGTTAACGCAACCAGACTCTCAAAAACCTGCTTTTCTGAAACCTGTTAAATTTGCCCACACAACCGAAATCTTAAATAACAATCTTAATTAACATAGCTCTAACATGAAAGTAGGAGTTTCTTTCTCTATGTCTTTTCCCCCCTTACTTCTGTGGGCTCCCTTCTAATAAAAGCCTTTTGTTACTTTCAATGAATCACACAGCAGGCCTAAACACTTTGTTCCTAAGGAGTTTTTAAAACTACAATGCATGCATTTCCGCCCAACATAATTTTGGTTTATAGCAACCACTGGAAACAAATGGCATAAGAAGCCAAGTTAAAAAACAACCTTCTCCCCCCATCACCCCACAACTGCATTCTTGGCCACTGGTCTCAGGGTTCCTGACCTGGGACGGTGGGAACAAATGGCATGTGGTCCAGTTCTCAGTGAGGACCTATGGCTTGAGCTTATACAGGCTTTCAGACAAAGGAGTCCAAGCAAACAAGTCTGCACGTGCACGAGTGTGTGCGTATGTGTGTACATGTGTGCTGTGGAATTAACTTCCCTTGAAGTTAGGTAAATGTAAGCATGTAAGGCCACACAATTTATGTGACCTGTTTTATTGACTAAGTAGGAATACTTCTATATTTTACCATGCTTAATTTACCTTGGATCACTGGGCTTTCTGACTCACTCTGATCAACCAACTCTGAAAAGAAAGCAGATTCATTTAAGTCATAATTTAATGATATGTTGTTATATTTGAAAAGCATTTTTTACATACATTCTCTAATCTGATGCTCCAACTTTGCTATAACAGGCACTATCTTCCTTATGACAAGAAGGGAACAAATATTAAAAATTCTAGTACGTCCCGTCGAAGTAACTAATTCAGAGTAATTACCATAAAATTCTATAATAGACTAGGGCACAAGGAAAAGAACAAAACTGAACATTTTAAACATAAGGTAAAGGAGGAGGGAGGCATAAAATATAGTGTCTTTTGAAATTAAAAATTACACAGAAGGTAGATGAATTGGGATCAATAAATTTTTTTCCCCCCAAAGAAACCCCACACCTTATCATGGGGTTTCTTTATTTTTTATTTATTTATTTATTTATTTTTTCATGGGGTTTCTTTAAATGACAAAGTTCCCGGGTGTAGTTAAAGCTGAATGCCAAAGATGACTGAAAATCTATGAAGCAAGGTTTACTTCTCTTTCATTCATTACTGACATTCCCAGATACTAACATACTTGGCCAAGATAGACAGTATAATATATAAAAACAGATTCTATAAAAAAAGAACTCATGGCTTGGGGGAAAAAGCAAATAAATATATTTTGTGATAAAGTGAAACTCGAAACTTGGAGGCAGAAGAGATATAACCAAATCCGTGACACTGAAGGAGTGGTGGCCAAGAACAGCATCAACAGTGTGAAGCAGAACAGGGGGGTGGGGGCAGGCACAACAGCGGCCCAATTTCTCAGCTCAGGGGGCAAACCAGCAACTCACGAGGCTCAGGTGCTCAGTGGCCACTGAGAACTCCTGAACACTTTCCCGACAAAGGAAGTATACAAGTGAGTACTCAATATAGATGGATTTTAAAGAGACGGAATAATACCAGTTGGAAAAAAGACTGAAACGCTAATGGTATTAGTTAAGGATAATTCTCACTTTTGAAATTTTTTAACAAAGTTAACAGAAGAACATACTAGCATAATTAAGTTTTGCTAAAAAAAAACCCCACTGTTTAAACTGACACGAACATCAGGGAACTGCAAGAACACTTACACCTGTTCATGCAACAGTATGTGAGGGCCCAGTGGCTGCCAGACACTAGGCCTAAAGATCAACAGAAGTAGCTAAATCACATTAAAAGACTTACTTTTTCCAGCCCAGTAATTACAAACTAATAGTAAAAGTAATAACAGTAGTAGTAAAAACAGTAACAAATACAGATTTTGCTTACTGAGCACATACTAGGGTCAGGGGTCAACAAACTTTATTACAAAGAGGCAGTAAGTATTTCAGGCTTTGCAGGTCAGTCCAGTTTGCCATAAGCAAATGGGCCTGGCAGCGCTGTAATAAAACTTTATTTACATGGCTGCAGCTTGCTGGTCCCTGTTTTAGAGGCCTGACACACAATGTGTCATTTAAAATGCTCTAAAACTCCCAGAATGGGTACTAATATCATTACGATTTTCCTAATAAGTAAACTGAGATTTTAAAAAAGGTGAAACAACTCGCCCAGTTTTACACCTAGAAAGTGCCTGGTGCCTCGCACACTGAGGGCTAAAACGATGACTTTGAATGATTACTGCTGTAGGTGAAGTAATAAAATGTTACACCCTCAGGTAAGTGTACGTGCAAGTGCACACACCCACCCCCTTCTCACATCCCAGAAAAGAGCAAAACCAAGGAGACTTCAAGAAATACTCACGGTTATTAATCACAAGTCCTGGAAATGGTCTAAAGAGAGAAACAAATTGCACAAGTTTTTTTTCTACTCTACAAGAGTTCACATGTATATTCAGTTTATTCAACTAACATTTAGCCCATGTCGCTTACGTGCTAGTAGTGCTGTCCACTACTGTTTAATCTTATAGTTTTTAATCTACAGACAGACAGATATACGAATAACTAATATGGCACATTATTAGAAAATGCTACACCAAGATGGTGGGAAAAAAACAGGAACAACGCAAAGGGAATAGAGTAATTTTAGTGAAATGAGGAAAAAGCCTTGGGAAGGCTCATTAAGACATTCATTAAGACATTCATTAAGACACATTAGCTCTGTCTGAGTGTTGGTCCTATACAGACAGTGGGAACTTGACAATGAATGGGTGTTATTTCATAACAGCTAAGTTTGGGGAGGTGGAAGAAAAGAGTGAAGGGCACTTGGGACTTCTGCTTAGGTGGATGACAAAAGGATACCGTAAGACTTACTGTGACAAGCACACATCAAAGACTATAATTCTCACAATGCTGTTAGAGGGCAGGTGTAACCACCGTTCCTACTCTGTGGATAAGGAGCTAACACTCTCAAAGGAAACAACTACAATCTCACTGGACAGACAAGGAAACAGAAGCGACTTAGTATCGAATCCCTGTCTGATCCAAAGCCTGTGAAGAGATGCTGAGGCAGAGGCTGGCAACATTTTTCTGCAAAGGGCCAGACAGTACATATTTCCAGCTTTGTAGACCACACTGCCTCTGTCCCAACTACTTAATTTTACCACTGCAATATGAAAGCAGCCACAGACGATATGTAAACAAACGGATGTGACTGGGTTACAATAAGACATAAAACTAAAATAAAAGCAGATGGCAGGCTGGAGCTGGTCCACAGGCCATGGTGTGCTAACAATCCCCTGCCTTAAAAACCAGAGAACTGAGTCAGCACAAGGAAGAAAGAATCTAATAGTACAGTAACTAAAGAATTTCACTACAGTTCATTTCATTACACGGTAAACTTACTACATATGACTACATTTTGGAAGACGACTCAGCCTCAATGATCTGCAGGTTCATTCTTATGACCAAGCAAGGAACTCTCACATACCTAATGACTGTGAATTTAATGAACTCAGCAGAATCTAAGATCCTTCTCATGGAGCTGATTTCCAGATAGCTGGGGGCTTTGAATGACACTCCAGGAGGCATGCCATCAACCACCACACAGCCAGGGTTAATTGTGATTTTCCTGTAGGGAACTTTCACAGGGAAACCCATACCAATGGCTTCACCTATAGCAAGACAAACGGCATAAAAGCACAGATGAACCTAGCACCTTAGTTGAGTATTGTAAAAGCACAGATTAAAACTACCTGAGCATAATTTACTTTTAAGATCTTATTGAGACAAAATTTCCTTGCTTACTGCAAGCTATACTACGCAAATGCAAAACTTACCAAATTTTCGACTGAAGAGGTCATTAACTTGTTCTCTTAGCTGTCTAGCTTTTTCAACTTTTGACAGTCTTTCATTATCGTCATCTAAAAAGGTTAAGAGAAAGTTGTAAACTTAATAATGCGATTTTAATACCAGATAAATTTTTAGGTGCTTTATGTAACTTCACTTTCTGTTTTTGGAATGTTTTAAAAAACGAATCAAGACTGAAATGATTTCACCAGACAATTTAATAATAACACCAAACTGACAATGCTGCGGTTATGAAGAGCTTTGCTTGCCGACTTATACAAATTTTTTAAACAACACCCTAGGCATCTGGGTGGCCTACAGGTTTTAGCCCATGCCGAGTCTAATAACTGCCAAGAGCTGTTTAGCGATAAACTGACAAGGTGATGTATTTGGTTAATAACTTCTGCAGGGGCTGGTGCGGACAGCACACAATGTGCAGTGCATTCAACATCCATGAAGCCCCACAAACTATGATTAAGGCAGAGAGATCATACCTGGAATTGTCACCTGAATGATGTTAAGATCTTCAACACCTGATGCAGTAGTATTAACATTGGGCGATGAATTTATTTTTCCTTAAAACAGAGACTTGAGATTAGAACATACACAGATGTAATTAGATCTTCCCTAATAAGGTGCTTACAATTCAGACTACAAAAGACAGTATTTTAACCCAACTCTGTTCCTTTTCATGTCATGTTTTGTTGTTCTGTGATATTAGGCTTCCTGAAAGACGTTTTTCACTTTTTTTCTCTTCCTTGTGGTGCTTCCTTCGTAAAGCATCAGATATGTGGAGATCCTCAGGTATTAAAGAACTTAAAAATCGTAAACTAGTCCAAACCCCAACCTTGAATGAGCTTTCCTGTTTTTGTCTCAGTAGCCACTCTTCCAACAATTTTCTAAATTAGTGCAAAGTAAGTGTCTAACAGCATGTTTTCTGCAGCAAATGCTTACTTGGAGGGCTCTTAGAGGAGGAGGTGCTCTCCTTAATTGCCGTCTCAAACATTTCAGGCCTAAGAACAAGAAAAGAGAAAAAACTTTTAGGCTAACATTCCAATAGTAAAACATTAAAAATGAAACAAGTAAGAGATTTAAAAAGCCAGCAACTTTCTATAAATACACATTCTTAGTAATGGAAGAACAAAAAGAAGTAACATGGATCTCTAAAGGAACACACATATAAAGACTAATTATAATTGTGATTTTAACATCCACCCCAGCCCCATCTAGTATAAACAGCTTCTTCCTGTGGTTTCAATATATCCTGGAAAGAGTGTATGCTAGACTGGAAAAGGAAACAGGAAGACACCCGAATGCAGGTAGCATGGAAACAGAAGACAGGCGGTAAAAACCTGAACACAAGAGACTGTCTCTCTTAGGAAGCAGAAGCAGGGGCCTTAGCCTCTACACACCTGGCTGAAGGTACAGAGGGAGGCCATTATGGTTGGCAATGTCAGCTTTGATTATTTGACAGCATCCTTAGGGAACTCAGAAGTAACCTTTAATAAATAAAACCTAAAATTCCTTTCAATTCATTTCAAATGTATTTTGTTAACTCTAATTATTTCCATTTACTTCAATTGTGTTGGCATAATTCACAGATGTCCAAGCAAACAGGAGAGAAATTTAAAATATTCTGTAAGCTGGAGAAATAAATGGGCTTTATAAAACTGAACCACTGGGCTTCCCTGGTGGCGCAGTGGTTTAGAGTCCACCTGCCAATGCAGGGGACACGGGTTTGTGCCCCGGTCCAGGAAGATCCCACATGCCGGGGAGCAGCTAGGCCCGTGAGCCATGGCCGCTGAGCCCGCGCGTCCGGAGCCTGTGCTCCGCAGCAGGAGAGGCCACAACAGTGAGAGGCCCACGTACCGCAAAAAAAAACCCCCCAAAAAACACAACTGAACCACTGCCTAGACTCCAGTAGTATTAACCACTAAGATATCACTGTGAGGCTTCCCTGGTGGTACAGTGGTTAGGAATCCACCTGCCAGTGCAGAGGACACAGGTTCCAGCCCTGGTCCGGGAAAATCCCACATGCCACAGAGCAACTAAGCCCGTGCGCCACAACTACTGAGCCTACGCTCTAGAGCCCACACGCCAGAACTACTGAAGCCCGCACACCTAGAGCCCATGCTCCGCAACAACAGAAGCCACCACAATGAGAAGCCCGCGCACCGCAACGAAGAGTAGCCCCTGCTTGCCGCAACTAGAGAAAGCCCACGCGCAGCAATGAAGACCCAACACAGCCAAAAATAAATTTAAAAATTTATATTAAAAAATATATATGTCACTGTGCATAGACTTCACTAAATCAAGTTGTTATCCCCCTGATAAGCCACAGCCCTCCCTCTTTTGACCAGTTACGAAAAATTTAAAATATATACAAAGGTACAGCTTAAAGAGCTTCCTTGACCCTAAGGTTTGGCTGAGCTCCAAAGTAGAATCCACGTGCCATCTCCCGGCATCAAACTGTATCAACTCATGGCAATCTTGTTTCATCTTATTTCCTTACTTTTTAATGATGAACTTAATTTTGGCTTTGTTTCTGAGTATCTTCTCCAGCCTTGGAATGCCAAAAGTAGATGGTCGTCGGAATGGCACACCCTCGGGTAAGCCTTCCACGTAAAAGTCTTCAGGGAAAGACTCAAATAACGCAAACGGCACTTTCACAGCTTGTTTAAGGCCAAGAGCTTCACCTAAAAAAACAAAAACAGAACACATTTACTGGTTCTCATATTTGTAACTTTTTAAAAAACTAAGCCTTTTTAAAAAAACGCATTTTAAATTACATTTTGCAGCTACTAAAACCTTTCTTTTTAAAGAATCACATTAATTTTAGAAAAATTTCTTCCATTTCTTGGTGCTCAGAAACGTGGAAGAAAATATAAAATTCATGACTGCAAAACCCACACACTTCTGATGACAGTAATATTTAAATGCTGAACAATTTTACTATGCTCACATTTTTCTATTTTATAAAAAAGCTACCTCATATTTTAATAACAGTATTTCAAAATAAACTTACCACATTTTTCATTGAAAAGATTTTCAACTTTCTGTTTTAGGTCAGTGATTTTGGCATTCCAGGCCTCTGCATATATATATAAAAAAAAAACAAGAGCAATTAAGATGTTAGTAACAGTTACTAGTATACATCCAATGGCAGGAACTTCTTCATCTTTTATCGTGCATCTTTAAGCAATACAAAATAAAAAATATATAGGTTTTAAACACAGGTATGTCTTGATAACTACTCTAATCCTGATGCATTACTTAACTGTTTTATTATATTACTAATATGTTAGCTACGAATAAATAAAAAAACAAATGAAAACCAAAATACCCCCCCCCAAAAACAATTACAGTATCTACTACGTGCCAGATACAGTTTTACCCTTTAAATGATCTGGTATTTATAATCTTCATAATAACCCTATGGAACAGGAAGTAACGTTATCCCCACTCATAGGTAAGGAAACTGAGGCACAGAGAGGTTAAGCAGCCTGCTCAACGTCAAACAATTATAAAGTCCTGACACCATATCTGAATTCAGTCTGGCTCTATAATCTGTGCCTTGAATTGCTAATATATACTAACTCACCAAATAAAAAAAAAGAAAACAATTCAACTAGTAAAATATTTTGCTAACTCCTTTTATTTAAAATAATGAAATAAAGAAAAACATAACACGTATTTACCAAAGGAAAACTCTCTCCCTCGAGGCTTGAAGGGAACATTAGAACCATTAGTCTGGGTAGGGGTTCGAACAGCTGAGGTTTGAGGGTTGCTGTTATTAGGGCCTAAAGAATTAAACAAAAAACATAATCAGCACATATATTCAGTCATCCTTACGTACTGCTCGTGATTTCTCTAGGACATGCTCTTGAGGTCCAACCTGTGCTGGGAAAGTTCAGCTCAGTGTGTATACAAGCACTCTGCAACGAAAACAGCCACTGCTGTCAGTGTTACAGACCTCCATCCATCTTCCTACTTCCATCCCTATAATCAGGCATTTCCCCCCAAAACACAACTAGCTTTCTGGCTGATCTGAGGAACTTTCAATTCACTTAATGATTCATTACGCCATTTTGAAGCCACTGGTTACCTATGCTTGCCTCTCATGTTTTTCTTTCAGCCTTTGAACATAAACACGACTTTAGATACAACTATATCATCTCCCCTGTATGAAGCTTTCCTTTGGATTCTCTAGCTGACACTGACATATCCTTTCTTTGAATTCTTAGTAATATACAGAAACAATGTTATGGGTTATCAGTTGTTTTCCATTAAAAGCCTGACTATGGCCTCAGAATCGAATAAAATATCAAGATTCAACATTCTAATCTTTAATTACTTCAAACTCCCGAATAAAAACCACAGCTTCCTTAAAGAGCATAGTGATAAAAGCAAAGTATTTCTAGACCAGCTGGATCTAGCAGCCTGGCTGACCTGGCAGGTATAATAACCAGACAGAGGAACTCAGTACATCCTGCTGCCATACTTCTTTAACAGGCTACTAAGATCACTCAACTAACACCTCCTTTTATACTCCATGTTCATAAAGCAGCCTTTTAATAGTCACAGGGAAAGACAGGAAGAGACCTGTGATCACCTGACAGAATTAAGCTGACTGAAATATCTACCTGCGATTCAAAAATCAATACACTGGCATTCTGGTTTATGCTTAAGTGAAATGACACTACGCACCCACCAGAATGGCTAAAATAAAAAGAAGGACAATATCAGGTACTGTGAGGATGTGCAGCAAATGGAATTCTCATACATTCCGGCAGAAGGGTAAAGCGATACAATCAGTTTGGTAAACTGTTTCTTAGAAAGTTAAAAACCCAGTAATTCCACTCTAAATATCTATTCAAAAGAAGGAGAGCATATGCCACGTTTTGTACACAAATGTTCGTAGAGCATCTTTACTAGACAAAGACAGGAAATAAACCCAAATGCCCAGTGACAAACGCATAAATTAATTCTGGTGAATCCATACAATGGAGTAATACTCAGCAGTAAAAAGAAATACTGAAACACGCAGCAAGTATAAATCCAACAACATTGTGCTAAGCAAAAGGAGGCGACCACAGAAAGAAAAGAAACAACGTGATTCCATTTATATGAAATTCTGCAACAGGCAGAAGTGCTCCATGGTGACAAAAGGCGGATCAACGGCTGCCTGTGGCCTGGCCTGTGAGGGAGTGACTGCCAAGGAGCGTGTGCGAGACGTTTTAGGGCGAGGGAGATGTTCGATCCATTGACTAAAGCGGTGCTGCAAGCATTTTTCAAAACTCAAACTGTACAATTAAAATGCGTGCATTTTATCGCATATAAAGTGTACTCAATTAATTTGATTTTTAAAGTAATAAAAAAATCCATTTACAAGCATGATGTATAATTTAAAAGAAAACACTAGTATGGTGGGAAAAAAAAAGTCCCTCCTTGCTATCACACTCTTGACAAAAAGTCCCTGAACGTGGACACAGCTCTTTACTACTCAAATTAGTTAGTGTTAAACCACTAACAACTATTTTGTGGTATTTTAACAAATATAAATTAAATTTGGGGTCTATTTATAGCCCTGGTTAAGCAAAAGAATGCTACTGTGGGACAAGGTCCTCTGTGGCTTGGGTAAGACAACAGAAAGAGATTCTCTGTTAATCTGAAGGCAGGTCAAAACCATTTTTCATTAACCCATCACTGCCCTTGTACACGAATGTTCAGGGCAGCATTACTCACAAAGAGCCAAAAAGTGGTACAAACCAAATGTCCATCAACCGATGAATAAACAAAATACAGTATATCCACACAATGAAATACTAGTCGTCAAGAAAAAGGAACGGACACCCATTAGGATGGATATTATCTAAAAAGCAGAAAGTAACACGTGGTGGCGACGCTGTGGAGAAATATCACCTTGTATTGAAATTGTTACTTAGAAACATTTAGAAAATCTAACTTTGGGACTACCCCGGTGGCACAGTGGTTAAGAATCCACCTGCCAACACAGGGGACACGGGTTCGAACCCTGATCCGGGAAGATCCCACATGCCACAGAGCAACTAAGCCCGTGCGCCGCAACTACTGAGCCTGCGCTCTAGAGCCTGCGAGCCACAACTACTGAAGCACGCGCACCTAGAGCCCGTGCGCCGCAACAAGAGGAGCCACTGCACCGCAATGAAGAGCAGCCCCCGCTCGCTGCAACTAGAGAAAGCCCGCACACAGCAACGAAGACCCAATGCACCCAAAAATTAATTAATTAATTAATTTTAAAAAAAAGAAATCTAGCTTTATCGCAGTTAAGTGTTCTGCACCTAAAACAAGTTTTATAAACTCATTTGCATAAAAATATAAATAGTAAAGTGAAGAAGCAACAGATTAACTAGTGAATTGTAGAACGGACAGGAACAGGCCACAGAGCAACCTCACCTTCAACAGTGACCTCAATTTCAGGAACTTTTGAATTACTCCCAGGGCTTCGTGGTCTTTTCGGGGACTGCAAAGCTGTAAAGTAAGCATACAATTTCTTTTGCATGTTGTAAAAAATCCAGAAGGAGATGCTTTATAAAAGCAGAGTATTAAAATTCATACAGTTTGGCTCTTTTCAAAGAAACCTGAAGAATTAAACTGGTAGTGTAATCCTCCACATGAGTGTCAACAAAGCTGTGGAAACATGAATGAAGGAGGATTGCAAACGTGAAACCGCCAATGAAATGTTTACTTTTAAGAGACAGAGGGGAGGGAGGGAGGGAGGGAGGGAGGGAGAGGGAGGAGGGGGGTTCATTAAACAAAATACCTTAAAAAGCAAAGAAACAAACCGAAAGCCCCCAAAAGATGTGCCAACGACTCAGTATGTTTTAACGCACTGAAGTATAATGAAGGTATACATAATCTCTTACCTTTAGTGTTTATTTTACTAGCCATTCCAGGAGGCAAGTAGGAAATAACTAGTTCAGGTCTAGAGAAAAAACCAAGAAACATTACAGTGGCCAGTATAATATTGGTCTTCACAGCTAGTAAAAATTGTGATGACCAATGATAACTCTGTAATGTAACAATAGTTTCTTCCGTTATGGACCAAAAAAAATTCACTTTTCCTTCCTACAAATGCCTGCTAAATGATTTTATGAAGAGTAAATAACTTCTTTCATGAAAATGAAAATTAACTAACACTAGTTTAGTTTCTTCAACTACTGAAATTCTGCAGACATATAAATGAGAAACTTAATCACTGAAATTCAGTTGCCCGTAAGTTTAAGCAGGAATAACAGAGCACATAAAAATCAGCACTTTCATCCTGCCCTCAAGTATCTATCAATAGTAAGAGACAACATAGCATCTCTTAACAAACTTCACCTCCACCAATGTGAGGCAGGTACAACTCTCCTTGCCCCGATGAAGAAAATCAAGGACAAGTTAAAGGATGGGAGGCAATGGACAAGGCCAGGACTGCAGCTCAATGCTACGCTTTCCATCGTGGACTTCAAAGCCTTAGCCGTAACCTGAAGCTAGAAAAAAATTTAAATAGAAATATGCCTTGATTGTTCTAATTCCAGAAAGGACTACATTGGCAAAGAGAACTTACTTTTTAACAACAAACTTGATTTTATTACTTCCACGGACAATCCTTTCAAGTCGTGGAATTCCAAACCAGGTAGGGCTTCGAAAGGGAATTCCTTCTGGCAAGCCTTCTACATAAAGGAACTCGGGGTTTGATTCAAACACCGGGTATGGTACTTTTACTGCCTCTGTGAGTCCAAGAGCTTGAGCTGAAAGTGTAAGAGAACATAACTTATGGAAGGTAAAATTTTACAGTCTTTTAGTTTCGTCTGACAGCAGTCTCTGTTTATGTTTTTAATATATATATACATATATTTTAAATTGTGATATAATGAACATATAACATTATATTAGTTTCAAGTGTATAGTATAATGATTTGCTATTTGTATATGTTGTCAAATGATCGCCATACTAAGTGTAGTTGACATCTGGGCATTCTCAAATACGTTGTGCAAAAGTTCCCAACAATCTGGCAATTTCCACTTAGTAATATAGGTATTTTGCTTAGTATATTGTGTAAAGTTGACGAAGAAGCCTAAAATATAAGAGGAACATTTTACCACTTCAAAGCAAAGGGATAATTAATCAAAATTGTCTCTGTGCTCTGGGCAGAAATGAACTACAGCCATTTCACTGCCATACTACCGAAATGGCAACTATCCAGCCCTTGTGTTATCATCTAGGTGCAAGTCTGCCGTTTAAAAGATAAGAGGGAATTCCCCGGTGGTCCAGTGGTTAGGACTCTGTGCCTTCACTGCCAAGGGGCAGGGTGCGATCCCTGGTCGGGAACTAAGATCCCACAAGCTGCGCGGGGCATGGCCCCCCCCAAAAAAAAACAAAAAAGAAAGAAAGAAAGAAAGAAAAAGAAAAAAGATAAGAGGTGCATAAGGTGCATCTGAGCAGAACTGGTCAAAAGCACTGAAGATTCCTGATCCAGGACACAAACATCAGTACCAGTTATTACAACGGCGATGGCAACGCCCCAGGAATACTGATACCACTCCACTCCTTACTTCCTTCTCCACGACAGACACACCCAATCAACTGAAACACTCTTGCTGAGCCTCCTCAGAATCCTCAAGACAGCGCTCCAGGAAACCGCTGTCAACAAATCTACGTTGAAACAGATGATGAAACCTATTTGCCACAGGTGTTAGCCAGGTTACAAGTACAGACAGCGGAACTGAGATTCCTCCCCAACTCCTCCCTTCCTTTCCCACTCTGACACACGAGAAAACGGAGTCCAGGAGACAGAAAGTAACTCGCTCAGTTTAGGTAGTGAATGTAGTAGCAGAAAGTCAAACCCAGTTTCTGGGACCTTCTTTCTTTAGGTCCTGAACTGCTATAATGTTCATTCAAAACACTGCCTTTCATTAATGTTTTTAAATTAAGACATAATGACTGTGTTTTACTTACCAAATTTCAAATTAAAAATCTCTTCCACTTGCTTCCGTAGCTTGGTAATTCTGACATTCCAATCTTCTTTGACTAGAAAGGAAAAATAAATCTAATCAACAATGTCCCTTATGGATGCTGAAACAAAATCAGACTGGACGCTGTTCTTTCCAGTGATGCCATTTTTTAAAAACTTGAGAGATAATCGGCATATAACACTGTATTAGTTTTAGATGTACAATCCAGTGACACTCTTAATAAAATTTTGCTTAAAAGCAAAAACTTCAGATAAGGAAAAGAAGGATTTCCTGCACTTGTCAAATATCAGAAGTACAGGGAGATAGAATTCAAATTTAAGTTTACATTGTAAATAAAGAAGAACTTGTTCGTAAGTATTTAGAATGAATGGTTTTCAAACACTTTTCCTTGGAGGTACATCAAAGAACCCTCAGGGTTGGGAGGACCAGCTATATAAAGATCCAGGCCTCCTATACCAGGTTCAACCAGAGGAGCTTCACTCGTATTTGCTTTCTAAACAGGCATTCCTTGTTTTATCGAACACGTGTGCCTACAGATTTACACAAAGGAAAACTTCACTAATCACAGCAAGAAATAAATGATAAAGTGATTAGGGAGCTGTCACTCAGCACTACTCACATCCAGAATCCAGTTTATTTCCTTACCCCTCATTTATAAGACAACCATCCCCTTTTAAATACAACATAAAAATAAAGAAAAAATAAGCTATTATAAAAGACACGTAGGGTGGCACTTACTTGGACAGATAATCGGGGCTTGTTTGTTGGCGCTGAGGATGGAGAGGACGGAGGTAGACTTGGAGACAATGGAGGATGGTTGGAGGTATTGGATAAGGAAAGGAGGGAAAGAGAGAGTAAGAGGAAAGGGTAGAGAGTGCAAGAATCGCACTACGTGTGAAAGCCATTTGTGTCTGTGGACAAGGCGACAGGAAATGTTGGAGAAGTTCTGAAAATACTGCTAAAGGTTGGGAGCCTCAGAAAATCTTTCATTTCCACTTTACTTTTACTGTGAAAGTACTTTAAAACCTTTTCTTTAAAAGAAAACCCAGCATCTCAAGGGTTTAATATGGTAACTCGGCCATTCGACCAGACGAAGTCAGTCTGGTATAAACCAAATGTGAATATTACTATAACAATATCTAGACTCTCCTTCTCCGAGGTAAAGGGCTTCTGTTAACCTGGTGCTCAGTCAGCCCTTCTGCCTCACCCTGCACTTCCTCCTCTGGTATTTGCTGCTCTAATACAACAAGATCTCTGTACCATTCTACACAAGAACCAAGTACCTTCTCATTCTTCCCCTTCAAAGCTCAGCTATCTGGCTAGTGCCCCAACTTTCTCACATGTGACATCTACCTTTTACCAAATCGAGAACAAAGTGCACCCACGTGTGTTTAAGCATACAACTGTTACCTCAGAGTTAAGCAGACGTCTCTGATGGCAAGGACTAATACAATTCTTCGGTCAGGTACGCTGGGACTTGAATTGGCCCAGCAAGACTAACGCCTAGGTGACTGGCAGACCCAGTAACATTTTGCTGCAATGAAGAAGGACAACCTTGATTCTTTCCAAGGTCTTCTACGAATGGTAGAAGGCCAAGCATTGTTAATAACTGGGAGAACGGAGAGTCTTTTGATAATAGGCCTGTAACCATCTATGCTAGAAAACAGCAGATCGAGTACTACTTAAAATATTACTAAATCCTCAGAGTAACTTGTATGGTGCCTACAGATCGTTTCAATAATACATGTTTCACATCCTCAATTTGCAGTCATTATTAGAATTGCTCCTAATAAAAGCAGTGATCACATTAATCACAAGCTTGAACTTGAGGTCTGTCTTGCGAAATGAAGACTCATACACAGACTTTCATCATACTCAGACTAATGCATATTAAAGCGCTACCTTTGGGAATAGTTTTCTTTGCATTATTTTGCTTAGCAAAGTCTCTGTCATGTCCAATCTTCAATATGTCGCCAATATTTTGTTTCTTTGCCTGAATCAAAAGCCTTCTGGGGAGTTTGCTGGGTTAATGTCGCTGCCCAGCCTGAGAAGTTAAGCCTCAACCCCGTCTTCTCCCGGCAGGATTCTGGGCACAAGACAGTCTGTTTCCCTAGCGCAGTGTTTCTCAAATACTTCTCATGCAGGATTCTGGGCACAAGACAGTCTGTTTCCCTAGCGCAGTGTTTCTCAAGTACTTCTCATGCCATCATAAACAAGAGATTATATACAATCTATTTGGCATACTGGTGACCTTCACCGGTTGCCTCCAGGGACCCTAAAAGCTCAAGAATCAGTATTACAGTTCAGACAAATAAGCCCTCCTGTATAGCAGTTCACCTTAGCATTTACAAAAATGATTAACTGCAAAAATGAAAGAAAAGGAAGGAAGGAAGGAAGGAAGCAAGGCAGCGAGGAAGGGAGGGAGGGAGGGAGGGAGGGAGGGAGGGAGGGAAAAGATTAACTGCAACAATTCAGAAACACCCATTGGTTCTTAGCAACAGAAGTTCCTAAGGTAGTAGAAGATCTACAAGTTGTGGTCACTTTTTCTGACATTATGGAATGGAAAACAAAAAGATGGGAAAGAAATAAAGGCACACTTATACCTCAAAGAAAATAAAACCATTCAGACAACTGAGACCGAGACTTTTAAAAAGTTCTCTTCTATTGGGCATGATGTCAGCACGGCTGCTGCAATCACAGTATTTGCCATTTTAAAGCAAGGTCCTTGTGAACAGATTAAGGCCTAAATCTGCGTGGTCTGGCACATTAGCCACATGTGGGCAACTGAGCACCTGAAACGTCGCTACTTGAATTAAGATGCGCTGTAAGTGTATAATACACACCAGAGTTTCAAATAAAGAATGCAGATAAATGTAAACTAACTCATCATGTATTTATGTTGATTACAGGATGAAAAACAGATTTGGCTACTAGAAAATCTTACACGACATATATGGCTTGCATTTGTGACGCACGTTATATTTCTACTAAATACCACCGGTCTAAATTCAAAGCTCGAGTTCCCCCCAGATTGCTTATGTTCATGTGGATAAATCAAGGAGTGCCTGTATTGACCTTCCACAAAAGACTTTTTGGGTGGAAGGGAGAAAAAAGAGGAATTCCATGGCTTTAAAAGATTAATAAAAGCTTAGAAACTACTTACTTAAGCTTTTAAAAAGGATTTCACAACTATCTTACCTGGTGTATTCGTTCTTGGCTGAGTAACTTCAGTAGTGCTGTGAGTCAGAAGTTCTGGTCTGTAAAAATACAATTGACATCAGGATGAGAGCATTTAAGCCCACTTTAATTTCCAGTGTGGTTCACTCCACCTTCATTTGCAGTGACAATATCATTTTGGTGACTTTAATTATTCTTAAAGTAGCAATTTACAAAGATTCAGGTGAAACCACCTGTATGTCCTCAAAGGAATTTTAAGCTTAACTTGTGCAAAACAGTTGTGTTTTGCCCCAAAGCAGTTCGACCTCCTGTTTCTGAAACTTCAGATGAACTAGAGCACAATACAGGTAGATATATCTAGCTATGTCACCCTAAAGCGTGTCCCAACAAACAGACATACAAATGCACAACTCCCAATCAGCAAGCAAATTCTGTCCCAACGATAATTCTTCTTTATTCGATGGGCCTTCTGTTCCCACTCCCTGCCCTCAAATTCCCCATTCTGCTAGCCTTCAAACTCAAGCCAAAATAACACTCTTAAGGGCCAATTCAAATTATTTTAAGAGGAATCAGCTTTAAAACCCCTCCAATACTCTGCTGACTGCGAAGGACAGAAAGCCTTCCTCCACTGGGCCATCTCAGTCTATCATGCTATGCCCTCAAGGTCATCAATCCTTCCACACAGAATGGTGTGGTTAGCCGAACATTCGAGTACATCTGACAACTCCCTGCGCCTACCTACCTATGTTACTTCCTTTATTTGAACCCCCTTCTTGCGTTCTCTATGCACAAGTGACCAAACTGCATGCCACCCTTGCCTTCTCCCCCAAAGTGTTCTGATCTATATAATAAGCCTCCCAAGGACAGAATTCCTGGTGGACCCAATTTTGTACATCTGGTGCCTGGCACTGCATAGACACTTGCTCAAAAAATGAATCTAAATGTAATACCTTAATCTTAAACATGGAGAGTAAGTCCAACTGGGAAGGGGAAAAGCCCATTTTTATAAAATTAATTTTTTCTTAATGACAACATTAAATTTGTTTCTGCAAATTATAATCCTACCTTTTAATAACAAATTTAATTCGATTGCCCACTTGAATAATTTTTTCCAGCCTTGGGATTCCATACCACGAGGGACTTCTAAAAGGAATGTTTTCTGGTAGTCCTTCCACATAGAGGTCATGAGGATGTGCTTCAAATTTCTGGTAAGGTACAGCCTTGGCTTCGGTGCTCCCTAAGGCTTCAGCTTTACAGAAGAAAAGCAATACAAAAGACTGGAGATTAAGTTTCTGCTGAAATCATATTTTATTACGATCCATAGCAAAGTATATGTCAACTTTTTTTTTTTTTTTTTTTTTGCGGTACGCAGGCCTCTCACTGTCGCGGCCTCTCCCATTGCAGAGCACAGGCTCCGGATGCGCAGGCTCAGCGGCCATGGCTCACGGGCCCAGCCGCTCCGCGGCACGTGGGATCCTCCCGGACTGGGGCACGAACCCGTGTCCCCTGCATCGGCAGGCGGACTCTCAACCAGTGCGCCACCAGGGAAGCCCCTATGTCAACTTTTTAAAAAGCAAAGTATACTCTGAAAATATCAACAGCAACTACTGAAATAGACTTAATACAGCAAATGCAAATATTACATGACCCTTGATCAAGAAGTAACTTTTGGTGAATTTAAGTTTCCTGATACTAAGGCCATCATAATAGCTCTAAGATCTTATTTTTATGTACTTTTAAAAAAGAGATTTATTTGGCTGCGCTGGGTCTCAGCTGCGGCATGCAGGATCTTTAGTTGCAGCATGCATGTGGGACCTAGTTCCCTGACCAGGGATCGAACCCGGGCCCCATGCGTTGGAAGCGTGGAGTCTTAGCCATTGGACCACCAGGGAAGTCCTTCTAAGATCTTATTTTTAAAATTCTCAGTATCTTTGAGAATAAATAAAGAGAAGAAAATCATGACCAACAATAAAGAGTGCAACTTAAATACTACTTTTTCAAATATCCGGAGGCAGACTTTTGCTACTTAATGCTTCATGAGTACAATAAACTTTTTATTGGCTCTTGCACACTAACTTACTTCAGGCTATACTTTTATCTGTATTGCAACCATAAGATTACTGTTCTTTACCGCTTAAACCTCATCAGTGTACCATTCTCCAAGGAAATAATTCAAGGAATGACAAATAAAAGTAGTAAGCAGAGGCTGGTTTAGATTAAAAGAGACGTATCAAGCAAAATTAAGGCACGAAACTTTATTGTTTAAATCCAGGTTTGAAGCAAAAACTTAAAAGATACTTTTCAGATAAATGAGGAAACTCAATGAAGGACTGGATAAGAGCAAAGAGACTGTTAATTCTGTCAAGTGTGATGAGGACACTGTGACTGTCTTTAAAACGTCAATGTTGGGACTTCTCTGGTGGCGCAGTGGCTGGGACTCCACCTGCCAACGCAGGAGACACGGGTTCGATCCCTGGTCTGGGAAGATCCCACATGCTGTGAAGCAACTAAGCCCGTGCACCACAACTACTGAGCCCGTGTGCCACAACTACTGAAGCCCGTGCACCTAGAGCCCATGCTCTGCAACAAGAGAAGCCACCACAGTGAGAAGCCTGTGCACCACAACGAAGAGTAGCCCCTGCTCGCTGCAACCAATGAAAGCGCGCGCGCAGCAACGAACACCCGACACAGCCAAAAATAAAATAATATAAATAAAAGTGTTGTTCAATGGTGCACACTGAACAAGGAAAATGACACCACGCCTGTGATATGCTTTATTAAGGGGAATGAAAGAGGAAAGGATGAACAAAATGTGGAAAATCTTAGACATCACTGATTACAAAAATGGGTATATGGGAACGCATTGTACTATTTTTCTACTTTTGAACAGGTGTGGCACTGAAATTTTAAAATGTAATTACTAACCCCCACTATAAAGCCACATCCAAACAGAGCTTGTAAGAAGAAAGAGCCAAACAATTTACAAAGTATCAGCACTTATGGTCTCCCTCGTATTCTGTGTTACATTTAAACATTTTACAATCTGATGGTTGAAAAAAGAGTGGCTCCTTGAAGCATCTGCATTTCTTTGTTAGTTTGACTTTCCTCTCAAATTCAAAGGCCCTCTGTCTTAACTTCTTCCTTCATTTCATTAGCACCAAATCTGAAGGGCTCAAGTATAGGATCTCTCTGATAAAAGTAAGGAGTGTGTATTTGAAAAAACAAATACAATGTAATTTAGATCATGGCTGTTAAAAGAAATATTCTCTTTTAAAATATGGTAAAGGCTTTCACACTCGCACCTGGGAGTAATATTAATTGTAATTATTCTGTTAAATATAACAAAAAAGAACATAATCCTAATTCTACCAAACTTTCTATAAAATAAAAAAGAACCAAACTGTTGGAATTGAGAGAGAAACAGCACAAGTTACAGAAAAGAGGAAGGCCAAGTGCATTAGTGTTCATCACATCATCTACGAGGTCTCCCCTATATGAAGTAACCAACCCTCTGTCTCCCTATCCCCCTCATTTTGCTTAATTTTCTCCTGAGCACTTAACACCTTCAAATATACTGCATATTTACTGGTTGCTTTGCTATGCGTATCTCCCTAAGTTATAAAGGAATGCTTCCCAAGGGTAGCATTCACCATCCTCTGTGCTGCTGAGTTCTCAGCACCCGGCACATAGGGGGTTCACAGGTGCTCGATGACTCTCCTGCTGCTGCTCAACAACTCTCAAGACTTGTGTCTGATATGACAGACAAGCTTACGTTTTCTTCTTTCCCTTTCAGTAACCTTAAAGAAAGCAACAACTCTGCTGGCTTCTCACTCTCTAAAGTGACTCCAGTCCCAAATGACCCACCTGAGGCCACAAGCAGGATTTTGCTGTTTGTAATGTAACAATACGTAAACTCTTATCTATTTTCTTAGATCTGATACAGTGAGAAAATACTTTCTACAGGCCAATTTTTCCTTCTATGAGTACACTGTCTCACACACAGCTTTCTCCTTCCATGAGGGAAAAGTCATGGGTGCCATGGCTGGCTGGCAGGCACCCATGATCTAATAGGATTGGCTGTTTCTTACCCCAGGCTGAATTTCTAGAACTAAATGTGAGGCCAAAGTTTAAGCCTGTTAATGTAGATGCACATTATCCTATGTCAGCTACTCATGAATTATGATTATGACGACACTATGGTGGCATCTCAAATGACAAATAAGGTTCATAATCTTATTTCACTAAATGTCTTGGAAATATAATGATTTTTAAAGTGGTGAAGATTCTCTAGTTTATTGTTCATTAGCTGATTTCTGACCAGACGTACGAGGAGATACATTTTCATTAAGGTCCTACATTCGTGTTCGGTGGTCAAGGATATTGATGAGGAAAAATTTACACTGTGACTTTTTCTCAAGGCTCAGTAATTTCTCAAAAACTGTTCCATGTATTTTTATTTAATTAAAAACAATTTTTCTGAGTCACACTTTTATTTGTTTGTTTGCCGAGGGGCATGTGTGATCTTAGTTCCCTGACCAGGGATCTAACCCGTGCCCCCTGCTTTGGAAGGGCACAGTCTTAACCACTGGCCCGCCAGGGAAATCCTTCTGAGTAATTTTTTTTTTTTTTTTTTTTGCGGTACGCGGGCCTCTCACCGCTGTGGCCTCTTCCGTTGCGGAGCACAGGCCCCGGACACGCAGGCTCAGCGGCCATGGCTCACGGGCCCAGCCGCTCCGCGGCATGTGGGATCCTCCCGGACCGGGGCACGAACCCGTGTCCCCTGCATCGGCAGGCGGACTCTCAACCACTGCGCCACCAGGGAAGCCCCCTTCTGAGTAATTTTTAATGACATTGGTCCATTCGGTATTTGTTGAGTATCTGCCCAAGCACTGTTCTACTAATAGCCAAGAGAGACAAGATCTGGGCTGCTGTTTGAACTGTGTTGTAGTGGAAGGAAAAAGGTAGCCATTAGTGCTTTAAGAAAAATTAAAGGGTGATGACATACAGTGTGCTTCGTGGTTTATGTTAGAAGGGTAGGCAGTAAAATCTGGCTGCTTTGGGGCATTGACTTTGACTACAGTGACAGACAGCAGTGAAGAAGAAAAAGATACGGATTTGCAGTGTGTTCTAAACGTAGAGTCAGCAGGAGGCCTTGTGGAAATGAAGAAATCAAGCGTGACTGCTAGGGGGTTTGGCTTGGAAGACTAGGTAGAGTGTGGTGCCACTGGGAGGACTGAGAAAGGAACATGCTGGAGGGGGAATCAAGGACTCTATCTAGGACCTGTGAAGTCTGAAGAGCTGTCAAACGGCTGGGTGAATACAAAGGTGTGGTGTAAGAGGAGTTTTCAGGGCTAGACACTTGAATGTTAAAGTCATCGGGAATACAGACAACACTGTTTTTAAGATAGAGTGGGACTATCTGTGGAGGGCTCAGGACTGAGCTGTAGAGTAGCACCCCAAAATTTAAAGAATGGACTCAAGGGAGGTACCAACAAGAGAATGAAGAGGACAGCCAATAAGACATGAAGAAACCCAGGAACAAACTAAGAGTCAATAACGTTTGAAACTTTCCCTAAGAATAGTTTAAAATGCTTAAGAAAGAAAAAAAATAAGACAACTATGTTGAACACTGCTGAAAAGTACAATAAAGCAAGGGAATTACTTTTGGTAACGAAAGATGTTGCAATGATAAACCAAACCTGAGTATTTTAAGTGTTCAGGGATGTAAGCACAGCAAGCACTACAAACAAGACAACCAAAACACTGCAAAGCAGCAGCCTGCCTTCCAGGGACACACTGCTACTGGTGGTCCCCAGATGCCACTGTGGTACACCATTAAAAGGTACGAAGACAAAAGGATTCCCAAACTGTGAAATGCCCTGTACCGAATAACCTGTACACGGTATAAATAACTTAGTCAAGAGTACGTGGGTTTTCATCACAATATTCCCTTCCCTTCTGTACAGATTTAAAACTTTTCATAGTATACGTTAAAAAAGCAACAGTAAAGGAAACTGGAGATGAGTCATCCATTGTACTTACTTTCTTAAAGCAAAATCTGGAAAAGTTATTCTGCAACACACTTTAGCTAGCGGGGAAAATTAAACTCACCAAATTTTTTGCAGAAAAGCTGATCTACCATCTTTCGTAACTTAGTGATTCTGGCATACCACTCTTCTTTTACTGTAAGGGTAATATACACAAATTCTTCAATTTGATGACATTAATAAATTATTAAATGTTACTAAATACATTACTAAATAGGTGGTGTTGTTTTTCTGTTCTAACTAAAATTACTTCTAAGATTTTAGAGTGTGTTTATTCAAACAGTGCTGACACTGAATAAGAAGTGTAAGAGCTAACGAAACAATAACAAAATGAAAATTCACAATTAAAAGTAATTTTACAGAGATAAATGGAAAGTGTCACCACTGAAGCTAGGAAACAGAATTCATTTTACTCAAGATCAGCTAGCAGGTGATTTGTGTGATGATGAATTTGGGGCCACAATAATGCTGGCAATCCTTTCATTACACCAACTCTAAGTGATGCAATTTCCATTTTATATCCCCACCCTACTCCCTCCACTCCAGAGCAAAAGCAACTAAGAGAACAGATCATGATTGGATTTCCTTCAAAACACATCTAACCAACAAGTGATGATGCCCATGGCTACGTACTCTAAGAAATAAGTCTTTTTAACTCCTGGGTATAATGGTGGATGATCATTCAACTGATACGAATACAGACTAGGATAATAAACCGTTCGACACATTATGCCAGAAAAAGTTTGCATCTCAAACATAGAACAGACATGGTCCTTTTATAGTTTATCCAGAAATGTGATGCTTACATTTATTTATAATGGGTTATTAAAAACAAAATGGGTTTATTATTCTAGAGAATCCTGGACAATATTCCTTGTACATCATGTTCTGATCTGACATACAATTTGACACAAGTCTGGAGACCTACCTCCTGAAGCTGGTTTATCAAGCTGTAAGTCTTCACGTGTTGAATTCAAAAGTTCATGTCTGAAAGGTGAGAAAGATTACTAAATATTTACCAGACGATATTCAGCAAAAGTAATAACTACTAGTACTTATGTCATATTCAGTCATCAAAGCCAGTTTTTAAGACAGCCTGAACTCTTGAGCACAACTAAATCCTAATTTCTTGAGATTTCCAGAGTAATAAAACCAAATGGTAACTGCAAATGGTTTCATGATGTGCTTCACGGAGTGTGTGTACGTGCACGCACACACACAGACACATACACACACACGCTCACACACACAGAGTAAACTTTGTAAATCAAAGGTATTTCATAAAAGCATAACACCAGGGCTTCCCTGATGGCGCGGTGGTTGAGAGTCAGCCTGCCGATGCAGGGGACACAGGTTCGTGCCCCGGTCCGGGAAGATCTCACATGCTGCAGAGTGGCTGGGCCCGTGAGCCATGGCCGCTGAGCCTGCGCGTCCGGAGCCTGTGCTCCGCAACGGGAGAGGCCACAACAGTGAGAGGCCCGCGTACCGCAAAAAAAAAAAAAAGCATAATACCAAAGGAAGCAAACTGCAAAAATTTTAAATGGGAGTCTTCAATTTTACATAACATTCAAGACCACCTTACTTAAAAACATCTATAATCTGGTTATAAAAACCATATATATTTCAAAACTAACATTTGCAGGACAGTATACATGCTTTTAAAAACTTCTTCTGAATACACAAACACCCCACAGAATTTTTACAATCTAACTTATGTATCCCGCCTCACTCTGTTTTGTTGTAATATCCTGAAGTAACAGGGAAGGCGGGGGAGACTGAGATCACAGAGAATCATGGCCATATATTAACCATAATCTTGAAAATGTTAGAAACGAATATAGGGTTAAGTCAATGGAAGAGCCGTGAAATAAAACATTTGCTGTAGTATAGCATTACCCTTCTACGTAAACATCCTAGTTTCTGTTTATCAAGACTAACCACATTAACCTTTGGGGAAAGGCTTACAAAGTCCCTTCCAAATGTGAGAGATGGCTTCCCATACATAAGGACATCAAAAGGACTTGAAGAGAACCTGCACAGCACAAGTACCTTGTGGTGAGCTTGCACAAACATTTAAATACCCAAAGATAGAGTTTATATGCTTTAAGATCAGCAACCATGAGCAAAATCTATAAAATTATTTGTATGTTTTCCTTAGTCATTCAAAACATTTTTTCACAACTTCTAACAAATTAAAATGCAAGCACTGTAAGAAAATGACAGTACAAGAGTTCTTAGAACAGGCTTATTAATATATCAATATGTAAGGAGGAAGGAGTGGTTATTTGATTCCTGACTAGGACTGGTGTCAGGGTTTTATAACAAGCCTCTCTTGTTTACCATTCAATTTCATGAGAGACTACGAAATATTCATTCATTCATTCTTTCTTTCTTTCTTCCTTCCTTCCTTCTCATTGCCTTGTTTCCTCATCTGTTAAAAAAAATGTGGGTGATTTATAAAGTGCTTGACTGTACTGGACACATCGGGCTGAACTGCCATTATTATTCTGACTTCAAAGCTTGTTCTCCACACCAGGGTGTCTCAAACTTTAATGAGCACTGGAATCACATGGGATCCTCATCACATGCAGGATGGATGCAGTAGATCTAGGTAGGATCTAAGATGTGGTGTCTCTGAAAGCTCCCGGGTGATGCCAATGCTGCTTGTCTGCATGGCTGCCTACCACGTTGTCTTGTGTAAGGAGAGTTTCACTTGAATTGCTCATAGAAAAATGGAGGACAAAATCTTTCAAACTACAATTTATTTGAAAGAAAAATATCTTGTTAGCAACTTGTTAGCAACAAGTTTCTCTGTGGAGGACAGCTCACCTATTACCTATGGTATTTCTTGGGTCCTTTTTATCCTTAGTTAAATCCTATCATTCCCTTATTTAATACCAATACAGAGGCAAGTCTGCTTGGTTATAATCTTTGATCAAGGTGTTTGTTAATTTCCCCACTTTCTCAACAGTATCAGAGCATTGCCAGAAAAATGAACATGAATACTTCTGCAACTATCATTCCGCTACTGTTATTGACTTTACTATTTATAGCCCAAAGATATGTGGGAAAAAATTAAATCAGTTATAATATGCACGTGACTCAAAAAGACCGTTCATATTAGAACTTAAAATGAAAGCCACGTAATTCAGGGGCAGTGAACCCCGCCCCCACTCACTGAAGGGTGAGTGCTATGTGGTCTACACCCATCATGGTGCTATCTTTCCCATGCCTGTGCCTGGCTGAGGGATAAGCACTTGACATAATCCTAACAAGAGAAGTGAGGCCACATTCCAAGGTTTCCTTCTCTCAGAGAAACACAGGTAGCTACTGTCCCTCCTAGTAGACATGTCTGGCTGTGAGTTCTGGGACTATTGCATCCAGCTCACTAGTCTAAGGAAACTATCAGCACAAGGAAGGAAGAATCTGGAAAGGAGCAGAAGCAGAGCCCCAAGTATCACTGTTTTATTTATTTTCTGATTTTTCTAACTTTTTTTTTTTGGCCGCAGCATACGGGATCTTAGTTCCTGACGGGGGATCGAGCCTGTGCCCCCTGCAGTGAAAGCGCACAGTCTTAACCACTGGACGGCCAAGTATCACTGTTTTTAATCATCCTATCTCTGACCCCCTTGCTACGTAAGATAAGAATCTTACTGTAACAAGCCAATGTGAATAAGGGTTTTTGTTACTTGGTGCTGGAGACATCCCAACTGCTACCCAACCTCTTTCATGCTGCAATCTCTATTTGCTTTCAAGCGTGTTTGGCTACAGAATTCAAGGTTCAAATCATTTTCAATTCGAACTTGGAAAGAATGACTTAATAGCGTTACATCCATTACTGCTCAAATCAAGTATATGATATCTGCGTGATTTTCATTCTTTGTGATGACATGGTCTTATTCTCTAGAACCTAATGATTTCGAGCTTTATCCTTAGGACACTGAAATTTTATGAAATGTGACCAGGCATATATCTTTGTTTTCTTCTCATCTCCTTTCTCATTCATGTCTCATATACACAATCATCTTTACAATTTATAATACTAACAATCTTTTAGCCCTTTCATTGAAAATTTTAGTTTAGCAATTATATTTGATAATTTCCTAGACAACTATTCTCCAATTGTTCCTGTTTACAAATGCATCTAATACTTGCTTCATGCATCTAATAGAAAGTTTTCATATATCGACATTTGCTGAAATGTCGATATATGCCCTCTTAGGTTTTTTAAACTTTTATTGTAATCTTAATAGAATTTTAGTCAGTAGAAATTATGGAAATGTGTGATGTGGCTGCCATTTTTAAATGCAAGCATTTACACTTCCAACTGCCGCACATAAATTTTTGTTTAAAGCTCCTTGCTACAACCCTTACGTCAGTGCTAAAGAATTTATAGCATTCTGCTATTTCTTTCTTTTCATTCTTACTTCTATTGTTTATTTTTATTTTATAATCGACTTTATTTCCACCTATGGTTTTTAAAATTCAGGCCTAAAAAAATAAGACACTGATACTTCAATATTTTCTTTAGCGTACGTAGAGAAAAATTGTAAAAGAAAATAACAGTGGTACGCCAGTCAGGCATGGACAGGTGTTCATACTCCAAAAGCCAACCCTGGCATAACTGACACAGACACATTGAAAAGTAGAAATAAAACAACATATAATAACTCAAACTTAATTTAAATATAGCCCTAGTGGTTAGTGAATATTTGTCAACGATATAAAAAGATGCACTAATCAAGAACAAAGACCAAAGTCCAAGAGTCTTACTTCTTTATCACAAAACGAATCCTTTCCTTTGCAAGTAATATCCTCTCAAGGCGAGGAATTCCGTAAGTAGATGGCCTTCTAAAAGGGATTCCTTCCGGAAGTCCTTCTACATAAAGATCTTCCACGTGGGACTGGAAAAGAGGGTACGGGATCGTCACAGGACCTTTGGCTTTTATAGCTTGAGCTTTAAGGGTAAAAAGAGAAAGGGAAAATTATGAAATGACAAGGATTAAGCACAGTTTGTAGAAAAGAATAATCATCGAATACATACATATTGCTTTGTAACTTTTATTATCACTGCATCAGAAGCAAAATAGTACAGAAGAACTAAGAGGAAAATACCACCAAAGATGCCAGCACTCTACTTAGTCAAAACTGCAACGAAATAATATATTATTTTGAAATAATGTAGATAGAGGCAGACTTTCTACTCAAATTTGAACCATAAATGACCCCAGAAAAATATACCAGCTAATTTCAGATAATACATACAGCATATAATGAGAAGTAATATTTTAAAAACATAAATGTTCATGTAAAAAGGATTTTTAAATAAAGTAACTGAAGCAGAACGTTTTTCTGAACTGTAAAAATTCATTTACCGAGAGTAAAATAATACAACAACTGCAACAAGCCAAATGCACAAGGAATCTTAAGAATCGAATACAATGAACAGACTTTGATGGTTTTATTAAACAAACTACAAAGAGTCAGTTTTTCTAAACAACAGGGGACATTTAAATATCACTGGGTATTAAACAGTGTAATGTTTTTAGGTGTGACAATGGAACTGAGATTAAGACAATGCATTCCTCTCACCCAACTTGGAATTTTACAATTTAGAGTTTTGAGAGGTGAAATGACATGATGTCTTGGACATCAGAGTTTTAAAATGTTCTTGCATCACAAAGAGGACAGGAAAGGACAAGAAAGAAAATACTATAAAATATTAAACACTGTTGAACTTGGGTGATGGATATTTAAATAGAGGGTCTTTGGAAGTATGAATTTCGTAATAAAAAGTTTCAAAAAGCATCAGTTTACGTTCATCTACAACACAAGCACATTTTTAGCTAGCATTAAAAATGGCAGGGGCTTCCCTGGTGGCGCAGTGGTTGAGAGTCCGCCTGCCGATGCAAGGGACGGGGGTTCGTGCCCCGGTCTGGGAAGATCCCACATGCCGCAGAGCGGCTGGGCCCGTGAGCCATGGCTGCTGAGCCTGCGCGTCCGGAGCCTGTGCTCCGCAATGGGAGAGGCCACAACAGTGAGAGGCCCGTGTACAAAAAAAAAAAAAAAAAATGGCAAACATTTTGATACTAAGTAAAGCCACGCCAAATTCTCCATGACTACATAGCAAACACCACTAATTCTTTCAAAGGTTTCTAGTTCATGTAATTAACATATAGCACAGTTATATAAACTGCTTTCCAGTGAACAGAACAGCACAGATGCTACTGACCTTGCCAGAAAGGTTCCAAAGCAAAAATGACTATGGTGGACTCCCCTCAGCCCCTGCTCCCTCAGGAATCACCTCTCAGAACAGGTCCACTTTTTTGCTGGTATTTTATGTAAAAGTTTACTTGCTAAACATTAATCTTTGTACTCAAGTTTCAAGTGTACCATATTACACATTAATTCTGAGTTAGATTTAATATCCTTCGTTGATATACTACATCTGAAAATCATATTCACATTTAACAATGAAAATACCTTCCCCGAAGGCAATTACCATTAAAGATGCTTTGAAATTATGAAATGTGAATATTGTTATCATGATTTCACACTGATTGGTAAACATTATTCTCTTACATGCAAAATAATCAAATAAATATATCACCATCGTAAGAGAAGTAAAAACATAACCTTTGCTTCTATGAGAAACACAGAAATTTATAAAACTGTGATAAGTAAATTACTTTTATTCATAATAGTACTAAATTAATAATACAATAACAAAAATATAAACAGCAAGCATGTCTTACGTACTTACATCCCAAGTATTACAGGAAGCACTTCACAAGCACTATCTCATCTATCTCATCAAATCTTCAGAGTAGAGCTATAGTTCTCATGCCTTTCACAAATGGCTCAGAGAGGACTAAGAGAACACGGCCAGACAGTCTGTCCCCACAGCCTGTAATCTTAACCACCACGTCATAGTGCTTCCATGTAGAAAGAATATGTTGTGAGCTTTTACTTTGAAATGGTCTAAATAAAATCACAGGCAATAGGACTTCCCTAGTGGCGCTGTGGTTAAGAATCCACCTGCCAATGCAGGAGACATGGGTTCCAGGCCTGGTCCGGGAAGATCCACATGCCGCGGAGCAACTAAGCCCATGCGCCACAACTACTGAGCCTGCACTCTAGAGCCCGCGAGCCACAACTACTGAAGCCCACATGCCTAGAGCCCGCGCACTGCAATGAAGAGTACCGCTCACCGCAACTAGAGGAAGGCCGCACGCAGCAACGAAGACCCAATGCGGCCAAAAATAAAATATAAATAAATTTATACAGACAAAAAAAAAATAAAACAAAATCACAGGCAGTAGACTCTGACTACTGAAACATGGGAAAAATACTGAGAACCTTAAGAAAATAACTGAAAATATTAAAGAAGGGTTCCCTGGTGGCACAGTGGTTGAGAGTCTGCCTGCTGATGCAGGGGACACGGGTTCGTGCCCCGGTCCGGGAAGATCCCACGTGCCACGGAGCAGCTAGGCCCGTGACCCATGGCCGCTGAGCCTGCGCGCCCGGAGCCTGTGCTCCGCAGCGGGAGAGGCCACAACAGTGAGAGGCCCAAGTACCGCAAAAAAAAAAAAAAGAAAGAAAGAAAAAAATAAAGAAAAGCTTACTGAATTCCTCATGAAGTCTACTCTAATTCTAGATCTTCACTGAGGACTGTTATAATCCGTGATAGGGAACTGTTCACGTTACTTAAAGTAAATAAGCCCAACGTGGTTTATCATTTAAAAGCTTCACTTAGAGGGGCTTCCCTGGTGGTGCAGTGGTTGGGAGTCCGCCTGCCAATGCAGGGGACACGGGTTAGAACCCTGATCCGGGAGGATCCCACATGCCGCAGAGCAGCTGGGACCGTGCGCCACAACTACTGAGCCTGCGCTCTAGAGCCGTGAGCCACAGCTACTGAGCCCACGCACCACAACTGCTGAAGCCCGCTCGCCTAGAGCCCGTGCTCCGCAACAGGGGAGGCTGCCGCGGTGAGGGGCCAGCGCACCGCGGCGAGGAGTGGCCCCCCGCTTGCCGCAGCCAGGGAGAGCCCGCGCGCAGTGGTGAAGACCCAATGCAGCCAAAAGTAAAAATGGATAAAAGAGATTTATAAAAAATTAAATTAAATTAAAAATTCACTTAGAGAAGCTCAGTAATGCAGGATAGCACTACAGACTTTCAAGTTACAATTCAGTGTATTATACAATTTTACAGCTTCGCCAGTCATTTGCAAAGAATTCTCCACATTTAAAAAACCCAACAAAACAGATATTTTTAAACAATTTTTGCTATTTCTAGGTGAGCATCTGATACCAGGTGATAATAAATCTTGTTTCTCTGATTACTATATAAAGGTAGCTATAGGACGGAATATTAAAATAAAAGGAAAAGAGAATTTGAGATCTAACAAACTCAGGTATCTATCGAGAGTAGGGAAAATAAGGGCATCTAGATGAATACAAGATTTAACACATCAGGTTTAACGAAGACCATTGCTTAAGAAAACACTCTTCAGTTAAATCTCCGAGATTCAAGATTTTGCAAGAAATATATAAATAAACTCCCAAACACGCATGCTGGAAGTTTAACGGAAATATTAATTGATAATTAAAGAAAGGAAACTTCTAAAGCTTTGCTGTGATCTGGAAAGAAAATTTCTAATATTTGGACAGGCACTATCCACTACCTTTCCAGCGACAGATAAGGAAGGAACGCACAAACTCTGGTAGAATGGGACTTGCTCACATTAGATGAACAGTAATTCCATTGTTAAAAAGCTTACGGACAAAACCTTACAGGAATTTTTGAGTTTAGACTTACCATACTTTCTTTCAAACAACTCTTCAACTTGTTTACGCAGGTCAGTAATTCGAGCATTCCATTTCTCTGAAAATTGAGAGAAAGTTAAAACTCAATGATAAATCCCTGTTTGGAGGCACTAATATGTTCTTAAGATGACCCAACATCTAACGACTTATTTTCTACATAACATATCCTGATTTTTAATAATCCACCTGTCTAGGTCCTAAGGACTTTATCTTTTTTTGCAGTTCTTATAACTGGTTCAATGAGAGATTATAGGGTTGTTTAAAGATTATTTTCAGAACACTTCATACTGAGTACCTCTTTTTAAACTTATAAATTCTGAAAAGCAGGAGGGCAGAAAAGACCCCGTCAATTAAACACCTCAAAGTGAGGCGAAAAAGAGAAAGGTCCCCAAGACTGTGCAGGAAACCTTCTAAAACATGTCTAAGTTGCACGGAAATAAGACTTTATATACAGTTGCAACTTATAATAGCATGCTAAAGAATATATATAAACGTACTATATATGTAACTTCAATTTATATTCAGTAATTATGACTAAGACAACTTAAAATATTAAAGTACTATTTAAAAAACATATAAAGCTAAATGTTCTATTTATTCAAAATATGGATCACAAACACATCTTGCCACTAACATTTTACTTAGTCCCTTCAAAAGGATACCACTGTGGTTTGATTAGATTAGAGGCCAGCAGTTACACAAAGCAAGAAAAATTAATATAAAAATTATATCTGAAATAAAGAAGTGATCCAAATCTCAAACAAATAACTGAACTACTAAGTCATTAACACTGATTTTTAAGTCTACCCTTTTTTTTTTTGGGCCACATTACGGCTTGTGGGATCTTACTTCCCTGACCAGGGACGGAAGCTGGGCCCCAGCAGTGAAAGCATCGAGTCCTAATGACTGGACTGCCAGGAAATTCCCTTAAGTCTACCAATTCTAGTTAACAACAGAAGATACAATGTCTTATGCTTTGGTAGACACAAACATGTGTAAGCAGTGTCTTTAAGGTTACTTCAAACTGTCCATGGCTTTCCTCAGCTTAGATTATAAGGCAGTAATATATTTAAGGCATCCTCCCCAAAGAATGCTGTAACTCTTCAGTAACAGAAAAAGTTCGGAAGGAAAAAAAAGAAAAGAGGACCACATTTCATTGACAACTTACCAAAGTTGAACTCCCTCACTTTCCGTTTGCCGGCATTGGCAGGTTCTGTGACTGGCGGCTGGGGAGGCTCATTGCTCTTTGGTCTCTTGGTAGGTGGAGAATAATCATCATCTTGAAAAAGAAAACTATCATCACTGGAGGAACAGTCTAAATGAGTGGCAGCCACTGCCTGTAAAATTCTCAGCATTCGAAAGACGTGGGGGGGTTTAAATGCGACTGGGACAGCAACCGCTGTATCTGTGTTGCCATTTTCAGCGTATTTTTTCCCAGTTACATCTCCAGCTTTCCTACTCTTTTCGGAGGGGCTCAAGTGAATAACCCTCGTTTTCCTATGTCTTGCTCCTTTTTTTTCAGTTTGCTTAATCTGAATTAAGTCATACAAATTTCCCCTTCTCCTAACTCCTCTCAGACAGCTGTCTAGAATTATAGTGTATTTTAAGTCTTCCAAGAAGAAGGTTTTAATGGAGACAGCTACCAACAACTATACAAATATATAAGAAAACGGGGAGAAAATATATCTTGAATGGAAAAATATTTAAGCTTATACAGAATTCAAGCATACATAAAGGAGGTTGGAAAACTGTATGTTAAAAACTTTTAACCAACAAAACCAAAAGCAGTAAGATTATATTATTTGTGAAACAGGTATTGTTGATTCATCCAATACAATACCCACGTATGGAGAAAATGAGCGATCATATATTTAATCACAGAATATAGACTACCCAAGAGTTTGTAGTAAGAGTTCTTTGCGGCTATGCCTGCAACTCAACTCTGCTGTGATACTTCAATACATCTGGTGCTAGAATAAAGGACACTGGATCAAGTGAGAAAAGCTATCGACTGTCATCTTCTCCTGGTCCCTGAAAATATCAGTTGGCACATTACTGAGATTTCTGCTCAAACACCATCTATAAATTATTGAAAATACCATTTTCAGATATCTATACTTTAAAAAAATGTGGGATGAAGAAGAAAATAATCACTGGGTTAAAGGCAACAGCAGTAACAAAAAGATACCGTAAGATACACTAAGTTCCCCTTTTCAGTATAACTTTCATTCTCATTTTATAGCTAAACAAACAAGACCAGAGAATGCTATATGACTTAACCATGTCATATGCTAGACAGTGAAGCTGAGATGAAATTATGGGTATCATTCTTTCAGCTAAACAGGTTAACTCTCAAAAAACAATAAGAAATTCAAATTTAGCCTAATATACAATGATGCCTTGGACAGCAATGGATAACTTTTATATACTTTGTATGTTAATCAAGGGAAAATCTGACTAAAGCCTAAAATACTTAAATCTCATTCCTATCATAGCATCAGAGAACACAGACATGGCTGCCCTTGTTCACTGACTTTGGGTTCTTCCTTTACAGACAAAGCCTGTGGATACCAAAATCCACGGATGCTCAAGTCACTTATATATTGGCATATGATTCACATACAACCTACGCACATCCTCCCTTACACTTTAAATCATCTCTAGATTACTTCTAATACCTAAGACAATGTAAGTGCTATGTAAATAGTTGTCTGGCACATGGCAAATTCAAGTTTTGCTTTTTAGAATTTTCTAAAAAACTCTTTCTGAATACCTTCCATCTGCAGTTGTTTAAAGCTTGCAGATATGGCGGGCCAACGGTAACGTCAACAGATATTCTGATTACCGAAAATCATTTACTGACTGACTATTTAAACCAGTAAGAGAAAAAGGTATCAATGTCACTGATACCAGATAAAGTCATATTAGGACCCATTTATGTGCTGGGAAAGGGAATACTATTTCAGGAACAAGTTATCATATAAACAACTTACGACACTACAAAAACTTTCACGCGTTGAATTCCACTGTAGAGACCCATGTTCAAATCCAGAAAAAAACAAAAAGAATTTGTAGTAAAAAACAATTTAAAAATGACAAACTACCAGTAAAATAAAACTTGACTACGTAACATGGGCTCATAATGATTAAACTACTACAAGGATTAAAAATGGTCAAAAGATTCTTAAATAGGTTATTAAATAATTAGATTCACACCTAAGTAGATACATTTTGGAAAACATATTAGGTATTTCTCTGATGTCTGGCTTTCAATTCTGAACACAGCTGACAAAACCCCCCCTTTTCCAATTTCCAAAGATTTTTAGACGCCTGAGAGTATTTTCAGGCTAATTTGCAAAGGGTAAAATGAAATATACTCATTTCACCTATGAATATTGTCAAAGCATTTTAAATGCTTAGTATTAACACTTCTTTACAAACATTAAGCAATGACATGTAAAACAAAAGTATCTTCCTTACAGGCTAATGCAGCCTAAATATCTCTATAGATTATCATTTAAAATTATTGCTAATTGAATTATATAACATGAAAACGAAAAGGGTATAAAATAAAATATAGCTTTAGGATGGTAATGAAAAGTCAGTGCTCTATTATATTCATCCCAATTGTAATCTGAACGGTTTGAAATTGAGGCCAAGGGGAAAGGGCAAGAGAGCTTTTCTTTAGTGTCCAAGACCTCATTTGTTCAATCAGATTAACTTATTTTAAAACAAAAGGATTTAATAGTATAAATATATTTTATAAAAGTAACCTCATCGACCATAAATAGAAAAAAGACAAATCTAGGAGAGTGTTTTTTAACAAGATAACAAATGATTTAACAAAGACTGTAAAATATTAAAAAGTGATTATCACATTTTTCTCCAGTGACAAATGATGAAGTCAATCTATTAAATGTAGAGATGAAATGAATCATGTGTGATGATAAAATACCACAACATAACATTTTATTAAAAGACTAACACATTTATTTATTACCTGATTTTAGAGTGTTTTAATTCATATGAAACATAGAATTAGATCAAGAAGAGCTATGAACTCAACCACACCTTCTATTTTTTCTTGGACTCTTGCAGCAAAAAACTCTGATTTTGAAAAAGTATGAAAAACTGTTACTCTTGACCTCAAAATCTCTTTCACAAAGGATCCAAATTATTTCTCTGTAGCAGAAACCAGTCTGCTTCTAACAATCAGTCCAGCAGGCAGCACTGTTTTCTAACTATCATGGCGCTTCAACATTATAAACAACCACTTTTGTGTAAAAAGACACATATCTCTGGACACTTCCAATTTAAGCCCAAACTAAAAATATTTACATCATCAAAACTAAAGGCTTATAAAATGAATTTCAAGATATTTTAACATGCAAAAGCTGCAATTCAGTGAGAAATATGTGACAGCTATGCCTCAGTCTTAAAAACAAGCCTCTCGGGCTTCCCTGGTGGCGCAGTGGTGGAGAGTCCGCCTGCCGATGCAGGGGACACGGGTTCGTGCCCCGGTCCGGGAAGATCCCACATGCTGTGGAGCGGTTGGGCCCGTGAGCCACGGCCGCTGAGCCTGCGTGTCGGGAGCCTGTGCTCCGCAACGGGAGAGGCCACAACAGTGAGAGGCCCGCGTACCGCAAAAAAAAAACAAAAAAAAAACAAGCCTCCCACCCCTTGAAAAAGGGCAGTAACAGACCCTAACCCAAAATTACTATCTAAAAAAATCCTGTTTTCCTTTTTGCAACACACTTACAAATATGCCTATAGATAACACAGACCTCAGAGCTAAAATGTGTTACTAAACTCATCCAATTCTTGATGAATGCATTAATAGCATATAAAATTTTTTTCTGATACTCTTTTCAACATAATCAAATTGGTAATGTTTTATCAAATAATCTGACACCTATTCAAAGTAAAAGAAACAAATCAAAATAAACCAGGCACTCTTTCTCTTAATTAATTACCCCTACACATTTCAAATTAATAGATGGCATTTTCCACCCATGGACCCAGGTCCCAAATCCTCCAAAAGTCTAATTTTTACATAATAATTGGATGCTCACTAAGTGATTGTCAGCAACTATAAAGTTGAAAATACAAAGTATTCAAATGATAACCTACCCAATTACATAGATTCCATGAACTCTCATGTGACATTTATAAGATAAGCATAATAAGTAAACAGTGACAAACAGCAAAGACTATTGCTCTATCTTCAGAAATGCCCAGAATTCGGTCACTCCTTACCCCTACTGTCACCATCCAGTTCTATAGCACCTCCCTCTCTGCCCTGGATAACTACAATAGCTTTGCTTCCACTGTGGTCTGCTCTCAGTCTTTACAGCAGCCCTGTTTCTTCAAAAAGGAGGACAGAACTTATCACTTCTCTGTTCAAAACTCTCCAATGGACTTGCCCATCTCGTTCACACCTTAGCACCTAGTACAGCCTCCAGCACATACAAGGTGCCTGGTGTTTGTGGACTGATTAAATGAACATTTGAATAGTGTAGTCCTTAATTTTGTGCAGCAGCCAAGTATTTATGAATGTCCTAAGCATAAATTTCATGAAAAAGGATACCATCAGAGGATGAAATCCAACTATTCAAACTCTAAAACAGTGTTATCCAAAGTGGCCCTGGCATAGGGCTGTGGTGGCGCACGGGGACCCGGTGCGGTGACAGTGGTTGCTGCGGAGCTGATGAGAAACTACTAAAGTTCCTGTGGACGCAAAGCAGAATTTCATAAGAACATAGTGGATGGAGAAGAGAAAACCTACGGTGGCTGTGAGGGCCCTGGTGCCATGCATGTAAAATTGATATCTTTGGATAGTCACGAATTTACTGTAAAAAGAGAACACGTGCTAACATCAGGAACAATAAAAGCCATGTTGAGTGGCCCAGGTCAGTTTGCTGAGAACGAAACTAATGAAGTCAATTTTAGAAAGATCCCTTCACGTGTGCTATCAAAAGTATACATGTATTTTACCTACAAGGTTTGCTACACTAACAGCTCCATGGAGATTCCTGAATTCCAACTGCACCTGAAATTGCACTGGAACTGCTGATGGCTGCAAAGTTCCTAGATTGTTAAATAAATTATTTTTAAAAAACCAAAAAAAGTATAGTCCATATGTAGGTGGTATTGTGAACTGCATTCCGGTGTGTAAATATTTATGTATATTTTTCAATTTATTTAAGAAAGAAAATTTAAAATTTCAAGAAGAGTCTTACTTAAGAAGACACAAAATTAAACCTTTTTAATCTATTTAAAATCAACTTGAAGGGACTTCCGTGGTGGTCCAGTGGTAAAGAATCCGCCTTCCAATGCAGGGGACTCAGTCTCAATCCTTGGTCGGAGAACTAAGATCCCACATGCCGCGGGGCAACTTAAGCCCGCGTGCCACAACTACGGAGCCCGTGTGCCTCAACTAGAGAGGCAGCATGCCGCAAACTACAGAGCCCACGCACCGCAACTAGAGAGAGAACACCCGCACACCACAACTAGAGATAAGCCCGCACGTGCCACAACTAAGACCCGACACAGCCAAATAAATAAATATAAATAAATAAATTAAATTTAAAAAATCAATTTGAAGACAAATTAAGTTAAGAAACAATCAGGGGGTTAGGCCGCAGCAGAATAAACATGTGTGAATGACTCAAGTTCGGGGGAATATGCACTGAAAGTGAACTGCACTGTAAGGAGACCTCTTCTCAAGCAAAACACTTCCCGTTATTAGCACACTCATGACAGCCAGACCTCAAACAACTCTTAGGTAAGACTGTCTCTACACTTATCAAAGACATGCATGTGTCAGAGACCTGACAACAGTCTGATTTTACCCAGAAATGTAGTTGTGATGTTTATGAAATTAAGGCACGCACAGCCATATTACTCCAAGGGGTATTTCCCAAACCTAAGTCACAGAAGTTATACATGCGCACCACTGTCTTCAATAACAAATTGATCATCACAAATGGAAGAGCACATCTCAGCTCAACAGACTATTTCCTGCAGTTTAACGTGTCTGTGTCAATCTCAATTAAACCCTTCATAACGTCACATAATTGCAAATAAAGATATCAAGGTTAAAGTACTGTGGAAAATCTTACAAACTTACTTGATGACAAAGTTTCTTTTTTCTTTTCTATGAACTTTTTGGGAAATGCAGAAAGATACAATATGAGAAAACAAAAGTCACCCCCAGGCAAGCAGGATTATCTTATTTCCTTCCAAGCACAAGTATTTTCCTAAACAAAACTAACATAGTTCTCTAGATACACTTTTCCTTTTAAAGGTGACTTGTTCTTGAAAGGCAGGTTTTTGTTTTTTATTCACTAAGCATATTACACTAGGGGTCTTTTTTCAGATCGCATATTTTTTTTAAAAAGTTACCATTTCAACGCCAATGTATTTTTTCTAATATGAGAATGTATCAAAATTTAATTTTCTAACTATGGATATTTTCCTAGTTTCTAGCATTTTATAATCTTCTTTCCAGAAAAAAAATACAATATACTTATCAAAAAGATGTGCATGTGAGTTCTCATTTGACCTGCCTTGTTAGTATCACAGATTACATTTCACCTTCCTTTAATGTATGGATAACAATTAATTAGCAATTTAATTAGTTGGTATATAATAGTTTGTTCATAAACACATATCCCACAGAAAATGCTACCCTGAAAAGTAATTACGTTACACAGACCTGGTATTTCACTGGTCTTCTGAACATAAGGCAGCAGCCTAAAGAGCAAAATTCTACTTGTTGACAAATTTGGATGATGTGTCAAACTTCTGGTACTATGTCTTAGTTTAAAAGAAATGGGATTTATCACTCCCTCCAAAGAGTTAAAACTGAAAAGATTAACACACATTTCAAGTTTATGAGCCATTTATTTCATAATTATCTTGACATCCCTTTAAAGGTTTTATACTATTAAAAACAAGTGTTTATTTTCTAAACAATTCTAACATAGCCTTTATGTGTTTTAAGATTTGTTTTCAGATAAATCAATGTGGTTATCAGTCCTATGTAAAAGCTTTATGCTAATAATTTTAATCATCAATTTTTCTTCTCTCTATAGGAAGGAAAAGGTTCTTAGTGTTCATAATATAATATTTACAGATTTTCTTCTCATAGTTGAGTTACAAATTAAAATGCAATTGAATTCAATTATTGTGGACTTCCCTAGCAGTCCAGCGGTTAAGACTGCAACAGGCTGGGGTTCGATCCCTGGTTGGGGAACTAAGATCCCACATGCCGCCCGGTGTGGACAAATTAGTTAATTACTTACTTACTTGACTAGAAACAATTCAAAACTGCTTTTAGGTTAGTAAAATTATGTTAATGATAAAATATGTATATTAAATTGAGATGTTAACACACAAAGTATGAAAAATTTCTGATATTAGGTAAAAGCCACCAATCAACTTATAGTTTAGAAGCAATGAAGACAAACACTTTGAATAGCTTGAAGTAGCCAAACACCATAAATAACCAAGTGGACACCAGTAGGAGACAGGTTATTTAAAAAAAAAAAAAAGGAAAGACAAGATAGCAAACCAAGAAAGGTTATGTAGCAGTTAAAAAAAATAATGATGATGAAGTACCAAGATGTAAAGTTATGGGGAAAAAAACTACGGAAAATGTGATATGTGTGTATTTTATTTGTTCATTATAATGCTGTATGCTGAAAACACCCATATATTTTCGCAAAACGAAATATGCGTGGGTGTATATATACATCAAATTATTTTTAGATATATACACAATAAAGTGACATCTACCACTGAGTAGAGGGTCACTGGAGTAGGGCGGGGGTTAACAGAGCTGTATTTTTACCTTAGAGAAACCTACTTTGAGGAGAAAGAACTTATAGAGGAATAGTGTGAGATAACTTCAAAGGAAAAAAAATCAATACACATTTAATAATTATTAAATATAAAGCATGATACTGTTAATAATTAGCTGAATCTTTAAATAATTCAGGACAAACTGGCTCATCTGCATTCATGCATTATCTTTGAAGAAAAAACTACATTTGAAGCAACTTTAACTATATAGAGAGATTAGTTTCGAATATTTTTGTAGCTGCTGCTTCCAAAGTTTTGAAGGACAGATTATATGCTAGCCTCAACTGCATTTTATGGGGGAAAACTATCAACACCTTCTCCTCCACTTCACTAAGGTAGACACAGGGGTTCCAGTACTAATTAAGTCTCTTGTATCACACCCAATAAACAGGTTATAAATCTGTTTTTGTGTGCATCCAGTCTGGTCATAGTTTTCGCTTTTTAAAAATTCTCTATTCCCAATGATAGAAAGTATATAGGTTGGCCCACTGCTCATTTTCACGGCTTACTTTTGTTGTCTAAAACTCCCAAAAGCACTGGGTGTGCTGGTGGGATATGGGCTGCTTTGGTCACACATACACATATATGCTTCAGTTTTTTTTCACAAGTTTCCTTCAAAAATGAATGAAATGCATACTTAGCAATGTGAATGTGACAAATATTTTTATGACCAGAAGTAAACTTTTGGAATCAATGCTTTTAGATAACTAACCTTCAATAGTCACCTCAACTTCGGGGTCCTCACTTGTTTCTGAAGGGACATGTTGAGTAGAATCTTGAAAAAAATAAAATTCTAAAATGACATTCATTATAAAGCACTTTCTATTATGTTCCAACATTTTACTGATTTGATATTCCAAAAGCAGCCTACTATAAAATTTTACTGGCATTTTAATTCATCTCATATTTGTTAAGTTAAAATATCTGACCCTTTTCATTGTAAGTAGGGATAAAAGAAAATAAAAAGTAGAGAAACTCTGGAAAACTATTAGACAATACCAAATTACCTGCATTAATGGACTCAAAAAACTTTTATTTTTAGAGGAATAAAATTATAATGAAGTCACAATTATTTTCCTGCTGTAACTAGAAGACACTAGGATAAAAACAAAGGTTTTATTATTCTTTTTAAACTATTTCTCCTCTCCTTTCAGAAATCCTAGGAGTGGCTTATATTGTTAAATAAAACCACAATCAAATTTTTTGCAATGGGGACCTTCATATCAAAACAGTGACTATAACAAATGCACACAGGACTGTATCACCTAACTTTATATGCAACATACTTTACAAAATTAAATATTTGTGTTACTACACAAAACAAATGTACATCAGAATGTTAGTGCTGGAAGCTCAGCTAGAGAGTATCTTCATCAACTCTCTTTTCATTTTGCAAAGGTTGAGAGATTAATTGATTTGCCAAAGATTATGTTTACTTGTTAGTAAAGGAATAAAGAACAGAACCGAACTTCAATTCGACTCTATTAACACTGCAATATGACAATAAAAATTTCCTCAAAAATAAAGTAGTTCAAAGCCTAATATCTAATTCACATTGCCCAATGAACCCCAGTACAATTTGTCTTGTATACAGGTATCTCCTTGCTGTAAATACTGCCTATCCAAAACAGAGGATTTTGTTACAGAGGAAATATCTAATTACCTACACACAGTAAAAGAAAACAAAAAAAATTTCATCCACACCATCGTCTATTAAAAAAACTCAACAAGAAATTTAAAATATTATTTAAAATGAGCATTTCAATACTTCTGCAAGAAATGTATTCCAATTAGAATACTCTAATTCTACAACTGAATTCGGAAAGATCAGTCAACTTTCCAGGGACCTTCAGAACTCCCTCCACTCGAAGAAAGTAAACGATCAAATTACTGATTTTAAAAAAATAAAACAAAAAAGCAAATATAAGGAATAAAAAGGTACAGAATAGAGTTCCTTTTTATTCTTAAAAAAAATAAGGCTCAACACAACCAGTTTATGTGAGAAATAATAATTCTAAAACAATGTCCAGTTACCGTAACCAGTTATTTTCCTTGGGAGAAATCTACAAAAATTCTTTTGGAACTATCTAAACGGCTTAGCAACAGGAAGCCATTCTGCATGGTAACCATTTAACTCAAGATTCCAATAACTAAAAAAGCTGTACCATAGTTGAATATCCATTCAATCCTACAATCAAAGGAGGATGGCTGGCTAAGAGACAAAGCAGTCCACGGGGTGGCTGTGGATATAAAAATGAGCCGAGAGGAGATCTTTCTTTCATTAATCGTATGGAGAATACATTACCCTACTTTAAAAAATGGTACTAATAGTATGTTTTAAATGAAATATGAACAGAGCCAGTAATAATTTTAATTCTAACTATCAAAACCATTCTTTCAAAATATGGCAAAAAATGACCAAGAAAAAATGGGCAGCATTTTGCATCATGAAGAGTTGTACTTACCACTTAAGTTTTCCTCCCCATACGCTTTATTATTCAGTACAGTAAAAGAGGTATATTAAATATCATCTTAGGACTAAAAAACAACCTGTTGGCTAAGAAGGCATACCATAACAATCATCATTTCATTTCCAAAGAAGGTGTTTTAAGGATAATATTCTCTATAGTACAGAACAACATAATACAAATACAGCAAGGTAAAAATCCCTGTATCTAACCTTCTGCTGGTACTTCCATTTCCGTTCCTTCATTGCCCTCTGAAGAATGATGGCTTCCTAAAAAGAAAATATACCACATATAATAAACCAATAAAGACTGATATTGGAAGAAGAGATACTAGGTAACAATGCAAATAATAACATGAATACAAACTGATTCCTTAACTCCTTAGCAGTTAATACAAACAATGTTATCTAATTCAGAAAAACATGTAACACTTCTGTATGAAAGCTCAAAAAATTATTTTAAAACGTACATATATAGATTAAACTGAAGTAGGTTTGGGGATTTACTATTAGTTACTGGAACTACACAATATAATTACTGATAGATGTTAGAATTTGAGAAGTAGAATAGTATGTTTCAAAGTGCCATGCTCATCTGTCAGTGACACACACACAAAAACACACACCAGAGTAAATTTCTTCTTTGCTCATAGACTCTATCAAGGCTAGATAAACAAGTTCAGGTTGGGCTGTGAAATGTTTCCTGCTTTCCATTTTTACTATGGTGGAAGCTATGGAAACTCAATCCCCATTATTTAATCAAAGTTGCACTTAAAGGAAACTCATAAGTTAAAACTTAAGATACTACCTTTAGTCTCAAAAGCATTTTAATTCAGGTAATATAATCTGCCTGCTTCTAAAAACTGGAACATAAAGCAATGTATCAGGTTAGGCAGTCAAAAGGTAAACAGGCTCATCCTACCAGAGAAGAAGCTTTACTCATAAATAGGAAAGAAGTAATCTAAAACCCAAGAGAGCCAATCAGGACAAGTGCCCGAACTGCCCCAGAATATTTATCCTCTGTCCTTAAATGTCTGAGCTACTAACATAGAAAAGACTGAAAATCACTGCATTCGTGTATAAATAAAAATATATTACCTATAAGGAAGAACAAAGCACAAAGTGGGAGGGGAAGAAAATCAGGTCTATTTTGTCATCCATTGGTAACTAATTAAAGAAACTATACTAAAGGTACAACTCCCAGACACAGGTTTCAAATACACTTTATCTTGATTTTTAAAGAGCATTGACTACAAACACTGTCATTCAGTGCCTAGCACCTTTGAGTTTAAAGTGCCATGCAAAGACAAAATGTTTTTGGTTTTCAATGTCTAACTTTATGGTGCTATAATTATCTTGGGATTCTTTTCCACTTATTTCATGTTCTGAAAACTCACCTGAGCTCAAAACACTAGATAAATCTATAAATCTGTAGCCATGAATTATTTCTTTATTTAACTTCTTAAATACACTTTCTCAACACACAGCCCCCACCCCCCAATTAAACGTTAACATTTGAATTTATGGAGCATTGGGTTCTTTGACTATAATGCCAAAGAAAACAAAAATGTGAGGTCAAAACAATGAGAGATAACGGAGAAGAGGCCAGTACTTAAAAAGGCAAGATTGGGTAAGAATAAGAAAAATTAAGGTGATTGTCCCACCCGGTCAGAATATTACAAGAGTACATGTAAACAATGATTCTACGTGTACTTTTTGTTCTTTAAAAATCTGAAATAAGCAATTACATTTATATTAAAAGTATAGCTAAATAAAATAAATCTTATGAGCTAAAAGCCAGAATAGACAGAAGTAAAGTAAAAGCCAGCACAAACAGCCTATGATCATCAAGTTAGGGAACACTACACAGAAATTCCCGAAGAGGTATTCAATCAATAAACTTAGGGATTTACAAATGATATCTTACAACCTTTCTAAAAACTAAGTATCAACATGACCTTATTGATATTTACATTACTAACTATGCAATATAAGCCTTATTTCTGACTATTCTGATATAAGGTATAAATGTGTACTTTACCTTAAATATGAAAGTGTGTCATGTACCCATTTCGAGATTCATTACTAGATTCACAAAAGGGAAAATTGGTTTTGAAAAATTGTTGCTTGTGAAGTTCATTTATATGTTTAAAAAAAAAAAGGCCAATACATTTCTTTTTCCTTTTCCATTTAGAAAAGTAATAATACAGATATAAATACTAAAACACAGTCTGTCCAATATAAAGAAACATTAAATAAGAACAGTATGTGGGAAAATGGAAGTGAAAAAGTTATACCTTGCAAAGACTTCGAAAGGGGGAGTTTGTCATCAACATCATCAGTTTCAGAAGGGCCTGCTTTGGGATACAAAGATAATACTTCAAAAGTAATCCCAAAAATGTATTTTGGGTCACTTCAGCAAACAAATTTGGGTGAGAGATATGGAATAATACAGCCTTTTCATGAACAAAAAAGGCAAAAAAAAAAAAAGAAAAGAAAAAAAAAGACTGACAAAATGAATGGTGTCAATTTATGGTCTTAGTGAATGGAAAAGGTGTATTCAGATAAACTCATATATAGACAGTCAAAAGAAATTTTGAAAATGACTAACTCGACATGAATTGAATGGGAACAATATGTCTAAAATGGTGGATATGGGTAATGTTCATGACAGCAAACTGCAACTTTTACTTCATACAGATTATAAGGGCAGGTATATCTTACAAGGTGCATTTGTTTCTTCCTTGCCAAATATTTGGCTTAATGTTTTGTCATACTGAACAAAAATGCAGAATCAAATTGTTAAACCTTCCTCAGAATCTCTAAAATAACACAATTAACCTATCAATAAGCTTGACTCTCCACTGAAATAGAAACATGACAATTAATTCAGAATCCTCCCTTCCTGAAGATCCATAAACGCTTTTTAATAACTTAACGTGGTTTTTCCGAATTATGAACATACAACGTATTTTGTGTTAATTAAACCTTCACAGAATACTATAGATTTTGACAACACACCTGCATGTATTATGCTTTTAGTGAAAGTAATAGATTTAAAAGAGAACAATGACTACTTAACATAAACATGTCCTTGCATTAATATGAATACAAACCACTTCACTACCTCTGAATATTTTTTGGAAAATAAGACTTTTGAAAGGCTTTGCAAATGCATGACGGATTTCACTAAGAGGCACAAAACTACACTTTATAAATAAAGGACACAGCATAGAAGAAAACAATTTCATAGAAAACAAAAATTATTTGTATTTGGAATCTCAACTAAGAGCAAGATGATAAATGAAAGACACCTGAATTCAAATGCCAGATTCACTGCCTCCTAGTCATGTGATCCTGGGTAAAAATATACAGAAGAAATAAATTAAATGATAGCTAAATGTACTAACTGACTTCTAAATACTGCTTTAGCTGCTTTTCCACAAGTCTAGCTATGTATCATTATCGATATTGTTCTGTTCTAAATTATTTTAATTAGGTCCTCTTTAAGTCAATAAAAGTGTATTTCTTAGGATTCCCACTGTATAGAATTTCTATTTTAAATAACATGCTTATTATTGACTTCTAATTTAATTACATTCTATTCGGGGAATCCTTTAAGGCTACCTGTGAACAAATATGAAGTCAACTTTTGTAAAAGATCCATGTTTTGTAAATAAACATTTATTTGCTGGGTAAAGAGTTCTGGATATACAACAACTAGCTTATGTTTGTAAATTTCAGAGTTCAAATACTCTATTTACCATTTATAAGCATTCATCATTTGTTAAAATCTCCCACATGACTCCATTTACAAATTTATCAATTGTATCAAATTATATCAATTCTTTATTTAGACTTTTGAGGCTACATTGTTAGGTATATACAAATTAATGATTATCCTATTAACTTAATGACCTATTAGTATATAAATTATATAGTCTTACTCTTCATAATTTGTTATCTTTTTCTTTTTTGGCCTCAAATTAATATTACTAAACTTGGGTTTCTTTTGGTTAATATTTGCCCAGCATACCTTCACATATCACTAGACTACCAAATTATGTTGTTTACTTTTAAGCATACATGTTATAATAGCAAATGACTTGGACTCTGTCGTAAGATCAGCAGCACACTTCACCCGCACAACTCCGGGAGTGTCTAACAGTCACTGCAGACAAATCACTTTCCCAATGCTCACATCTGAGCACATCTTAGAGGAAAACTGACAGGTACACAGAGATGTGTCCAAGCCTATTTTGGAATACCGAAAGTTTTGGAAGAAAACATAAATGATTTTAAGTGCGAGAATGAACACATGAACTTCAGTAAAATCACACAGGTAATTGTCGCAATGATAGTACTAAATCTGTACGTGACAAAAATAGGTCAATCTCAAAAACTTGTACTGAATGACGTACAAGAACATATACAAAACACATAGACAGTATGATACCATTTGAGTCAAGCTTAAAAACAGAAAATGTAATACATAAAATGTAGGCGCCTGGATACACATACAAAGATGTTTCCGTGGGAACGTATATGCATTTAAAATATAAAATCGTTATCAGGAAGGACAACCCTCAATTTCAAGAAAATGGTTAACTCAGGAGGAACAGAGAACAAAATGGGAATTGGAAGGGCCTAAAGAAGGGTGTCAATAACATAGTTAACATGTTATATCATGTAAGGTTCAGTAAACCTGGGCAGATGTATGTCATGTTTGTGGGTTTTAAACATTTTTAAAAAGCATTTTAGAAATACCGCCAGCCATCTGTATCCCTGCATTCAGCATCTGCAGATTCAACCGACCACGGATCAAAAATATTGGGAACAAAAAACCCCAGAAAGTTCCAAAATGCAAATTTGAATTTGCAGCATGCTGGCAACTATTTAGCATTTACATTGTATCAGATATTTAAGTTATCTAGAGATGATTTAAATAAAGTACAGGGGTGGGTGTTTGTGGGTTATATTCAAATACTACACCGTTTTATATAAAGGACTTGATCATCTGTGGGTTTTGATACTGGGGGGTGGCCCTGGAACCAATCCCCCTGTGGATACCAAAGGATGACTGTACAATACAGCAATGCAAATAATGGACCTACAAGTACACCCAACAAAATGTCTCACAAATTACATGTTTACAGAAGAAGCCTGATACATGCTGACGGATTCAAAAACAGACAAAACTAACCTAGGTTATTACAAATCAGGACAACGGTCTGCACTGGAAAGAGGCTGCCAGGAAAGGAGCCCAAGGGAAAAGGAGCTTCTAGCATAGTGATCCCTAACAAGAGATCTTCAGAATGCATGAAGCAAAGTGAAAGAAGTGGAAGGAGAAATAGACAGAGGCAGTTGGAGATTTCAATACTTTCGTAGTGGATAGAAGTAAAGAGAAATGCCAGTGCAGATATAGCAGGCCTGAATGACCATCAAGCAACCTTAACAAAGCTGAAATAACTGAAATTATACAAAGAATGTTCTCCAACCATAATGGAAATAAACTAAAAATCAGTAACAAAGCTACCTGACAAGTCCACAGGTATGTGGAGATTAAGACTACACTTCTACAGGGAATTCCCAGGCTGTCCAGTGGTTAGGGCTCTGCACTTTCACTGCTGAGGGCCTGGGTTCGATCCCTGGACAGGGAACTAGGATCCCACAAGCCATGCGGTGCTGCCAAAAAAAAGAAGAAAAGAAAAGAAAAGACTACACTTCTGTGTAAACCAGAGGACAAAGGGGAAATTAGAAAATGTTTTGAAATGAATGAAAATAACCAGAGTTTATAGGGTGCAGTTAACTAATGCTTAAGAGGGAAGTTTACGGCATTAAGTACTTATATTGGAAAATATTTCAATGATTTAAACTCCCATCTTAAGAAACATAAAATAAAACCAAATTAAAATTAAAGCGACCAAAAAGAAAGAAAGAAAGAAACATAAGAGCAAAAAATCACTGAACTTTTGTAAAAGCTAGATCTTTGAGGAAAAAAGAAAAAAATTGAGAAAGTTCTAGAGCAAGAGCAATGGTTCTCCACTGGAAGTGATACTGTCCCCAAGGGACATATGGCAACGTCTGGAGACGTTGTGGATTGTTACAACTAGGGAGATGCTACTGGTATACATCTAGCAGGGAGAGGCCAGGGAGGATACTAAACATCCTACAATGCAGACCATAAGACAGATACTGACAACAATGAATTGTTTGATCAAGATGTCAATATTGCCAAGTTTTACGACAAAGCCCTGAGCTAGAATGACCAATAAGAAACAAACAAAAAAAAGACACAAATCACTATAATTAAATTACTACAGACCCTGCAAACGTTAAAATTTAAAAAAAGAAAGAAAACTTAAGACAAAGTAGACAAATTCCTTAAAAGACACAAACTGCCGACTCTTAATCAAGAAGAAATCCGTAACCCGAGCAGACCTACAATGATTAAAAGAAATTTTAAAATTAAAAAAATGGAGCAAAATTTTAAACTTTCCATTAGAGAAACCTCAAGGTCCAGGTGGATTCACTGGCAAATTTTACCAAAAATATATAGAAATGGAATAATATCAATTCTACAAAAAATTCTTCAAATATATCATTTCCCAATTCACTTAGGCCAGTATTACCAAAACCAAATAAGGACATTTACAAGAAAAGAAACTTCTAACTAATATCTCTTAAGAACATTTGAAAATGTTCTTAAGAGACATTAGTCAGAACCAACATTTGAAAATTAATGTTGATGACCATTTTAACAGACTAAACGCGAAAAATGATGTAATCATCTCCAGAGATACAGAAAAGACCTTTCACAAAATTCAACAACCAATCACCATAAAAGCTCTTTACAAACTCTGAACTGAAGAAAATTTCTTCAATCTGATGAAGGGCAACTACAAAAAACCTACAGCTTTCACAGAGAAAAGATTTCCTTCTAAAACTGCAAACGAGGTAAGGATGCCTACTCTCACTACTATTCAACATAACACTGGAATGTTGAAGAGCTGGTGCAATTAACACAAGAAAATGAAAGGGAAGAAATAATACTGTCTACTTACAAAATCCCAAAGATTTTTTTTCCCAAATAGTTGCTATACTAATAAATGAATTTTAACTAGGTCACAAGATACAAGGTCCATATGTAAAAGTCAACTGTAGTTCTACATATTAGCAATAAATAGTTGGAAGCTGAAACTGTAAAAGAACAGTACACCATTTACAATAACACTGAAAAACATTAAATACTTAGATATAAATCTTACAAAATATGTACAAGACCTGTATGCTGAAAACAAAGCACTGATGAAAGGAACCAAGAAAGAGCTAAATAGATAAGATACATATATCATGCTCATGAATCAGAAGATTCAATATTAAGATATTCAACCTAAATTAGTCTATAGATTCAGCACGATCTCCGTCAAAATCCCCATGGTGGTGGTGTGGGGGGAAGGGGGAAGGACTTCCCTGGTGGTCCAGTGGTTAAGACTTCGCCTTCCAATGCAGGGGGTGCGGGCTTGATCCCTGGTTGGGGAGGTAAGAAGATCCCACATGCTTCCGGCCAAAAAAACAAAACATAAAACTGAAGCAATATTATAACAAATTCAATAAAGACTTTAAAAATGGTCCACATCAAAAAAAAATAAAAATAAAAATCTTGGGCTTCCCTGGTGGCGCAGTGGTTAAGAATCCACCTGCCTTGCATTGGCAAGGGACAGGGGTTTGAGCCCAGGTCCGGGAAGATCCCACAAGCCGTGGAGCAACTAAGCCCATGTGCCACAACTACTGAAGCCTGCGTGCCTAGAGCCCATGCTCCACAACAAGAGAAGCCACCGCAGTGAGAAGCCCGCGCACTGCAACAAAGAGTAGCCCTGCTTGCCGCAACTAGAGAAGCCCGCGCGCAGTAACGAAGACCCAACTCAGCCAAAAATAAAATAATTAAAAAAAAAAAAAAAACTCTTAAAAAAAAAGAAGCCGGGCTTCCCTGGTGGCGCAGTGGTTGAGAGTCTGCCTGCCGATGCAGGGTACATGGGTTCGTGCCCCGGTCCGAGAAGATCCCACATACCAGGGAGCGGCTAGGCCCATGAGCCATGGCCACTGAGCCTGCGCGTCCGGAGCCTGTGTTCCGCAACGGGAGAGGCCACAACAGTGAGAGGCCCACGTACCGAAAAAAAAAAAAAAAGTCCCCACAGGGCTTTTTGAACAAATCAATAAGCTGATTTTAAAAATTTATATGAAAAGGAAAAGGAGCTAAAATAGGCAAAATAATGTTGAAAAAGAAGGATAATTTTGGTGGACTCTCACAATCTGATTTTAAGACTTATTATATAAACTATAGTCCTCAAGACAATGTAATTTTGGAAAAAGATAGAAACAGATCAATGTAACAGAATATTCTCGAGAAAACTGACAGAGATGTAAAGGTAATACAATAGAAAAAGAACAGTCGTTGGGCTTCCCTGGTGGCGCAGTGGTTAAGAATCTGCCTGCCAATGCAGGGGCCGCGGGTTTGAGCCCTGGTCCAAGAAGATCCCACATGCCGCAGAGCAACTAAGCCTGTGCACCACAACTACTGAGCCTGTGAGCCACAACTACTGAGCCTATGCTCTAGAACCTGCAAGCCACAACTACTGAAACCTGTGCAGCACAACTACTGAAGCCCAAGTGCCTAGAGCCTGTGCTCTGCAACAAAGAGAAGCCACCCCAACGTGAAGCCCGCAGACCGCAACGAAGAGTAGCCCTCACTCGCCACAACTAGAGAAAGCCTGCCAACACAGCCAAAAATAAATTAAAACAAAAAAAAGAACGTCATTTCAACAAAAGGTACTGGAAAAACTGGATATCTGTATGCCTTAAGTTTGAACCTGGTGTTCTGCACACTATACAAAAATTAGGTCTAAACCAATCACAGACCTAAATGTAAAACTATGAAAACTTTTATATGACACAGAAGAAAATCTCTGTGACACTGGGTCAGACCAAGACTTCTTAGCTATGATACTTAAGCACAACTCATATAAGGGGAAAAAAAAAAAAAAGCACTAAGTTGGACACCATCAAATTAACCTATTTGCAAATCACATCACAAAGGACTTTTATTCAGAATATACAAAGAATTGCCAAAGCTTAATTATTAAGAGAAGTACCCAAACTGCATGGACTGTATCTCTCAGCCTAGATGAAAAACTAATAGTCTGGCTCCCACCTTCTTCAGCTGCACTTAAAATATTATCATTTCAGTAATCTTTTCCTCTATAAACATCTGATTTCCACTCATTACTTAAATCACTCACACTCCCTATTTCAAAGGGGGAAAAAAAAAGCTTCTATAATCCTGCCTAGTAACAGCAAAGTTAAAAAGGCAATATCAAAGATAAAGGCAGACATTTTATTTTAAAAATTAAATAAAATGTGCTAAAAAGATTTTATTAAACAGCATTTATTAAATATATGTTAGTAAGGTGCCAACAACTGCTATAAAGGCTAAATATTTCCCAAATTTTTAACTTTTTAATTAAAAATCCTCAGAATTAACCCAACCTTTTAGCCATGTGATTAATTACTAACATCACAAGCAATAAAATATTCAAATCTGACAGATAAAAATTATGAAATTCAAATATCTGTATACAGATATTCACATGATTACAAACAGAACAAATTTATTCATAACTTTTTTATAATACTCCAGAACTGATAAAGCCTTATCTTTTTAAATGAACTAAACCTATTAAGCAAAGGCAAATTAAAACCAAAAAGAGGTATCATAAGACATCCACCGAAGTGGCTAAAAATAGTAATGCGGACCATACAAGTGCTGATAAGGATGTGGAGCCACTAGAACTATTGTCCCCGCTTATGGAAATGTACAATAGTAAAAGCACAGTGGAAAACAGCTTAAATACCTACCATATATCTCAGCTATTCCAGTTCTAGGGATCTACTCAAGAGAAATGAAGGCGTATTTCCAAACAAATGTTTCAGCACCTTTACTTTTAATAGCCCCAAACTGGAAACAACCAAAATGTCCATCAATAGACAGAGGGATAAACAAATTGTGGTACAGCTGAGCAATGGAATGACAGCAATAAAATGGAATTAGCCATCGATAAATGCCACACTATGGATGAAATTTCAAAACAGTTATGTGGAATTTAAGAAGTCATAGCTCCCCACCCCAAGAAAACAGTACATACTTTATGCTGATTCCATTTACATAAATTTCTTAAAAATGCAAACTAATCTAAAATGAAAGAAAACAGATCGGTGGTTGGCTGGGGAGGGCTGTGAATTACAAAGAGACTCGAGGGAACTTGAGGGTTATGGACATTTCTTTATCTTGACTGCAGTGAAGATAGTTTTATGGGTATATACATAAAACCAATCACATCTTATACTTTAAATGTCTAATATACCTTATGCATCTATAAAAATTAAACTTACCATGAACTATAGGTGTTCTTCTAAACTAAAACCCATCAAAGCATAAAAGCAAACTGCATTGTGAGCTTATGACCTTTAATTCCCTCTCGATAATCAAGCAGCTACAGAACAAGACGATAAGTACCTAAAATTAATGTCTTATCGTTTATAGATTTTTAACATAGTGATAATGCAAAGTTATTTTTATTGCACAAATAGAGATATTAAACGTTTAGAAGACCTCTTACGCCTTGCAAATAACTGAAAATTCAAATTGAATTCTAAATTGTGCCACAACTTTTGCTTGTCCTTTTAAGAATATTAATGATTATTTAACATTTCCCCTGTACACTGAGTTTATTTTAGTGCCCCATTTTTGAAATCTATTTTATTTCAGTGATAAATTACAAGTATACATGCTAGTCAAGGACCAATCAATAAAACAGTATCTAAGGAATTCGGGCAATTAAAGAATTTTAATTTTAACCACCAATAACTTCTGGAAAGAAAAACTGTATTAAACAGTATTACCTTGAATGTTATATTGATAGTAATCAGGATCTTCTGATTCTTCCTTTACTGTCACAGCTGCCATTTCCAGAGAAATGCCTGTAAAAGCAAATTATTTTTTTAAATTAAATTACATAATTACACTTCAGGGCATTCAGACAGCATAGGGAAATCCTTTCTGCCCTCCTAATAATGCAGAATAATGCATACATATTGTAAAGGCTTTCAAAAGACAAAAGTTTGCTAGGCGTCGTCAGGGGGACAAAAATAACCTAAAACCCAACCTAGACTACTATTACTAGTAGTACTAGTGGTAGTACTAATAGTACTACCAACTACTAGTGTGGTAGTTTTAACCACACTACTAATATTCTGGGATTATTTAATGCTAAATTTGTTCTCCAACAAGTTCTGATCTTCGCAATTAAAGAAAATTAGTCACACTCTATTTTCACTCAGTTTTAAAAATATTTTTATAAATCACTGCAAATCACCTGCAAACATAAACTTTAATAACTCGCTATTCCAGAGTAAATATGGCATAACCATTTTAATAATGAAACACATTAATTTTTCCCCCCCTCTTAATATATCCCTCTTTTAACAAGGGTAACAAACCATACCTTTCAGCATAACACTTTGCCCACAATGAGGATAAATAATTTGACGTACACCTTTGTGGCCAGATATAAATGAGTGCATATTTTACAATTCCATGTAGAGGAAGGTCAAAATTAGAGAAAAGAAATTTATGTTGTTAAAACTCAAGTAATGTCAATTATCCCTCAAGAAAGCTGAAGAAAAATTAAAATGCACAAGCTTCAGGTTAAAAAAAAAAACACTCAAGCAAGCAGTTGATCTTGGGAGGAGAGTAATGAGAGGGGGAAGACCTTCTTGGGGTGTTATTAATGTTCTGTATCAATGAATGTTAGGTTACAGGCGTGTGTACTTTTTATTTATTGAGCATATATACACGTACACTTTGCATACATTATACTTCAATTAAAAGTTTTAAGAAAGAAGATTCTTAACCAATTCTTTAATGAATTCTTAATAAAGACATATTCCCCATATATTCAAAAACAAAGAGCCCTTGGCTGGGGGGCCTCAAAGGGTTACACAGGAGGGGCTTTCAGAAATGAAATGCTGATTTCACCAAATGGCTGCAGTTCCTACTCTCTCTCTTTCTCATCTGCAATGTCAGGAGTAGATGATACTCTCAGACAAGTTTAAGAAATCAACAGTGGATGGGCTTATGTACACAGTTCAAACTAAGATATCAGCTATAATCATACCAGTCCCATCATGGACTTAATATTGAGCTGGTGCTATGTGACTTTAGAAGGTTTGTACAGAGTATTTTCAACTGAAGAAATACTTCAAAAAGAGAGTTAGTTTGATATACTAATAAAGGACATTTATCCCTGAAGCCACAAGCAAAGAAGGGGGTTACTCTATGGACAGCAATCACCAATGGAAGGTTGGTTTGCTGCCAGAAGATGGTGGTAGGGAACTTGTCTGGAAACCCTGGGATTCTGTGGGGTGTCTAGTACTTCCATGCTCATTAGCAGAAGTTAACAGAAAATCAAAGCAAACAAAAAAGGCAGATCCATTGCGGAATGAAGGTTTGGGTCACCTCAACCAGGTAAAGAATCTTACCAGATAGGGTCCTGGCTGAAGGCAAAGAAAACGTAATATAATGGGTAATGAATTAAGAAAGGTATGAATTTTTGTGACAAGCTGCAGAAATGGGGACACTGCATGTTTTCTTCCTTGTTATGAGTATGTGTGTTTCTGTAAATATTATATATTTGGTTATATTAACTGTTCTCTCTTCTCCTTCCCATTATTATTTTACAAAAATTTTGTTGGAGGTTTCCTTTGCCGGTTAGCCTTTAGATAAGAGAATAAATAGGCTGGGGGTATATTTGAGGAGTAATTAACATAGCCCATGACTGGGCAGTAAATTAGTCTCCCAGAGACAGGTACAATGACTATTAGAATAGAACAAGGGCGAAAATGGTTCCCTCTGTAGGAAGGGAAAGTTGCATCCCGTCAGATGGGACCGTTGTTTAGTTGTTACATGAAGGTTTAAATATGCGGAGGTGTGTGTGGATGCCATGTAGCCAAAGTACGGGTAGCTTGTGTGAGTCATTAAGCTGCTGCCTCAGGTCCAGACCGGCCCTCTTAGACTCTTCTGACGCATGGACTGCAAAACAGTTGGTTCCTTGAGAATCTCTGCCACAAGGGAATAGAGTAGGGAGGCTACAAGGCTAGAAGAGAGAAAAGGGACTTGCATCTTTCTTTTGGCTTGCTGCATCCTGTTCCCATCAGGGTCACTCACTCCTTGGTATATTCCTTTAATCTAGTGAAAGCAGACTCTTCCCATAGCAACACCTGGATCCACCTTACAAGTTTTCCAACACAATCAGAACCAGTTTCAACATGTCCCCCACATAACACCAGTACCATCCAAATAGCATCCCACCTTAGAAATCAGAAGCGAAGTTTTAGGGGTGGCAGCCAATTCCTTGAGTCATTACTTACATGATACCTTAGTATATAGTCCTTTTTATTACAACTAATTAATCTGTAAATTTTTTCCATAATAATAACTGGTATGGTTCAAATAACTGGTATGGCTGTTTTCTCCTAAACAGACCACAACTGTTATACCCAAGAAATATAAAAAATAAAATAAAACGGAAATTTTAAAAGAAACTGCAAGAAAAGTTAAGACACACATACACACAAAGGAATATAAAGACAAAGTGTAAGGCAGAAAAAATAACCTCTATGATAGTGATGTGTACTATTATATCTATACTTAAGATGGATAAAGAATTCCAAAAATATGATTTTTCTCCAGTCAGCATGTTTATTTTTGGATGCAAACTATTCAGGAAAGGAATATATAAATAAAGGGGAGAAGAGCTGCGAAACGGTGATTTCAGCACAATAAACTAAAAACTAAACAGAGAATCGAAATTTCCTGTGACATGGAAAAAAGGGGGGAAAGAAAAAAACTTCCGTAAAACAAATAGAGTAATAGATTCAAATACTTATTCCCAAAAAGGAGAATTCAACACTGCCTGTCTTGCAGACCTCCCTAAAAATAACATACATAAAAGGTCTCATTCATTCACTCACATATACTCATACACACAGAATTCTCTTTCTCCTTACCCCACCAATTCATTCCAAATGCCATTAGATTACGCTGACCAAGATAGGCAGCTGCATCAGGGAGGTTTGATGGTCCAAAGCAGGATAGCAGAATGAGACTATATGAGTGGGGAGAGGAAACTGAGTAACAGGTCTGGGAGACTGAGACAAATGGGGGACAAGCATGAGTGGAGTGGTGACAGTCCAACCAAGAGTGTCAAAGTGTCAGCAAGGCAAGGAGGCTGGCAATAAGACATGGCTTAAACGAAGTACGTAAACATACTGAGAATATCTGGTTGCTATGATTCTAACTGCGACAAAGAATACTCTCTAGGAAAGGGAGGGAAAAAACCTTGGGGTGTCAAGAGTGGAACTGAAGATATGGGCATGAAAAAAACATAGATGTAAATGGATGTACGTATGTATATAATTATGTGTATGTAAATACAAATAAACAGATACCCTAGCTTTGTCCACTTAGAAGCAATGACATCCCAACTGCAATAAGAACATCTAACACCTAGGTTATGGTTTCTTAATAAATAACACTCTCCACAGTGAGGAACCAGGGCTGACTCTAGTGCTGGATTAGGGAAAGAATAAGATGAACCCTAACAACCTTGCTTAGCAAAAAATTAAAAGTTCTCTAAAAACAATGGGGATATTTACAAACAAGGAAAGACACGGGGGGACATCTTGAAGTGGTTCCCAATGGCCAAAGCAAGGACTATTTGCAAATCAAAATAAATAATGATAATAATGAACTGTAATATACTGAATAAGACAGAAATATACTATAAAATAGAAAGAGTGTACTCTAATATACATGAATTAATTTTAAGTGGAAGTTTGATGAGTGGTATATATTTCCATAGTCTCAGAGAAACTCTCATGGATATAATAATTACAAAGGAAATACAATTAATATAAAGAAATTACAGTGGAGAAGCCTAGAAAAACTAACTCTGGTCACATAAATAATATCTTCAGTAAAGGGATAAACAGAAAACAACTTCCATCTGATATGAAAGGAGAAAAAAAAACACGGCATCGTTTCTGTGCTATTCTTGCAAAAAACGCATTACATGAATCTAATCATGAGGAACTATCAGATACTTCCTTCAAAAGTGTCATGGTCATAGAAGACCAGAAAAGCCTGAGAAAGCTGAAGAAGCCATTAATGGGGAAACAAACAAACCAACAAACCCAAAACTTGAAAAGGGTTTGAGAATTAGGAGTAATTTATCTTCCTTATTTTGATGATTATATTGTAGTAATGTGGGACAATATCCTTGCTTCTAAGAATCACAGGCTGAAGTAGCTAAAAGAGTGACAGGGGAGACACTGCTTTGGGAAAGATCCCTGGTGTTCTTGCTTTTCCCTCCCCACCAAGAAAAAAAAAGATAGGGTATCACATTGGCACAGGAAAAAGGTCCTTATATTATACATGCAGGTTTTTTATTAGCTTGCAATAATTTCAAAATGTAACATTTTTAAATACAAAGCTTAAGGCATTACAATATTGTTCATTTCTTTCATCACATCTAGCTTTTCTCTAGCTAACAAGTAGTCTGTCTTATAGATACTTGTGCATCAGTGGATACAGACCTATTGCCTCACTGTGTTCAAAGACAACACAGAATTCACTAATGGAGTTGTGGGTTAATTGCTCTTTTTGCAAAGCAGCAATGGGTCAAAGAACATGTGCATCTCCAAATGAGAGATATTACCAAAGTATCCTCCATAAGACAGCAATAATTATTACACACATCAAGAATTTTTAAAACTGCCTGTTTCTCTACACCCTTACTGAGACTGGGTATAAGCAGAATTTAATGTCTGCCAATCTGCTGAGTGCAAAACTTTATCTTTCTTGGATTTTTATCTCCATTTCTTTAACTAAACTGAGCATCTTCTCTTGAATCTTTGGTCATTTATTTCTTGGATTAGCTCTTTGTAAGTCAAGTAAAACAACCCCTTGTCATTTGTCTTGCAAATAGCCATTCCCTGTTTCTTCCATATCCTTTGATACATTTTGGCTGATTCTGCCATATGAAATTTTTGGAATTTTCCCCTAGTCAAATTTTATTGCTTAGAAAGCTTTCAAAGGATTATTAAATTTTTTTTCAATCACTTTTAATCTAAGTTGTTATTATCTTTTTAACACTTTAACACAGACTTTTTAACACTTCTTGAAGTAGAATAGATTATGGATGTTTTGTTTTTAGGAGTTTTCTAGTTGATTCTCTTTAGTGTTCTGTATACATAATCATATCACCTGTAAAAGTTAATGGTACACTGCATTTTCTAATTACTTACTCTTATTTGTAATGGTTTGGACATCTGGAACACTGGTAAGAAACATGAGAATGTGCTAGTGTCTTACGAGGAGTGCTTCCTGTGGTTCACTATTAAACACGAGTGGCGTTTACAATTATACATAATATTCCACCCAATCATGTTAAGAATTTCTGCTGCCTTTCATCATCTACCTAAATGATATATTATTTGTAATTAGTTCAATAACATAAGTGAATTAAGAGATTTTTCTAATAAAATCATCCTCGTGTTCCTAGATGAACTCTAAATCTGAAATTCACTGCATAAGATAATTTCTGAAGTAATCCAAGAGTACAGCAAAAGCCCCACAGTGACAGGTCCTGCAACAGTGAGAATTCAGATGTAACACAACGTAATACCAATTGGCATCCATCCTCTGCAAGAGGTCGAACAGGAGACATCATAGTTTATATGTGCCTTTAGTAAGAAAAAACTGTAAAAATCCATTTTTTCCTTACCAATCACCAAGACTAATTTAAAAATATATCCCTAGTAATAATATGATGACCTTTAAAAATTATATATTATTTTTAAAAGATGGAGTTGCTTTCATTCTGACTCTTATCATAGAAACAGAGTAACAATAAATTATCACAATAAAATTGTAATCAAGTCAGGAAGACCTGTATGTTTTTAAAATAAGCAAAAATACTCTGCCCTAGAAATGGAACATGGCAAGAAAGCAAACATTAAATGTCCAAGACAATGCTCAGTTCTAAAAGAACCTGAATAGTAAAAATCAATTTACCTCTATGATAAAAGTGGGAAAAAGGGAAGAAGTATTGGAAACAAGTGGTAAAGTAATTATATTCTCATTTTCCACGTTAATAGGCAACAAATAAAACCAAACCTTAAAACTACATGAAGGGCTTCCCTGGTGGCACAGTGGTTAAGAATCAGCCTGCCAATGCAGGGGACATGGGTTCGAGCCCTGGTCTGGGAAGATCCCACATGCCACGAAGCGACTAAGCCCGTGCGCCACAACTACTGAACCTGCGCTCTAGAGCCTACGTGCCACGACTACTGAAGCCCACGTGCCTAGAGCTCCGTGTTCCGCAACAAGAGAAGCCACCGCCAATGAGGAGACCGTGCACCGCAACGAAGAGTGGCTCCCGCTCGCCGCGACTACAGAAAGCCCATGTGCAGCAACGAAGACCCAATGCAGCCAAAAATAAATAAAATACAAAATAAATAATTTTTTTTAAAAAACCTACATGAAATACAGTATGGTACTGGCCTAAGAATAGGCATTAGAGTTCAATGGAATAGAGTTGAACGTGCAGAAGTAAACTTGGTCAATTGATTTTTGACAAACATGCCAATAAGGCAATCCAATGGAGAAAGGGTATCTTTTCAACAAATGATGCTCGGACAACAGGATATTCACATGATAAATGTGATAAATGATAGATAAATTTAGACCCTTACATCACAACATGCACAGAAATTAACTTAAAATGGCTCTTAGACCAAAATACAAGAGTTAAAACTATAAATTCAGGAAGAAAGCATAAATATAAAAATCGTTATGACTTTAGGTTGGGCAAAGATTTTCTAGATGTAACACCAAAGGCAAAAGTGACAGAAGAGGGCTTCCCTGGTGGCACAGTGGTTGGGAGTCCGCCTGCTGATGTAGGGGATGCGGGTTCGTGCCCCGGTCCGGGAAGATCCCACATGCCGCGGAGCGGCTGGGCCCGTGAGCCATGGCCACTGAGCCTGCACGTCCGGAGCCTGTGCTCCACAACAGGAGAGGCCACGGCGGTGAGAAGCCCGCTTACCACCAAAAAAAAAAAAAGTGACAGAAGAAAAACTTGGAAAACTGGATCAAAATTTAAAACTCCTAGGCTTCAAAGGACATCATTAAGAAAAGAAAAGCCACAGGACTTCCCTGGTGGCACAGTGGTTAAGAATCCGCCTGCCAGTGCAGGGGACACGGGTTTGAGCCCTGGTCCGGGAGGATCCCACATGCCACGGAGCAACCAAGCCCGTGCGCCACAACTACTGAGCCTGCACTCTAGAGCCCGCGAGCCACAACTACTGAATCTGCTCGCCACAACTACCAAAGCCCACGCGCCTAGAGCCCGTGCTCCACAACAAGAAAAGCCACCACAATGAGAATACCGCGCACCACAATGAAGAGTAGCCCCCGCTCACCACAACTAGAGAAAGCCCGCACACAGCAACAAAGACCCAATGCAGCCAAAAATAAATAAATAAATTTATAAAAAGAAAAGTATATGAAATAGTATGAGAATGACATATAAAAATAAAGAATTACTAAGCAATACTTTGTAATGGGAATGGATCTAAATATGGGAAAAGAATCTAAAAAAAGGGACTTCCCTGCTGGTCCAGTGGTAAAGAATCTGCCTTCCAATGCAGGGGATGCGGGTTCCATCCCTGGTTGGGCAACTAAGGCCACGTGCAACAAGTACCGAGCTCACGTGAAGCAGACTAGAGCCCACACACAACTAGAGAGACAGGAAAAAAAAAAAAAACCCGCACACCACAACTAGAGAGAAGCCCGCACGCCACAATGAAGAGCCTGCACACCTCAACAAAAAAGATCCTGCATGCCGCAACTAAGACCCAACACAGCCATAAAAAAAAAAAAAAAAAAACCTGAAAAAGAGTGGATATATGTGTATGTATAACTGATTCACTTTGCTGTACACCTAAACTAACATTGTAAATCAACTATATGCTCATAAAATTTTTTTAAATAAATAATAAAAATGAAAATAAAGAATTAAATACCAAAAACAGCTTAGAGTTAAAGACAGTTTCCCTGGGGAGTAAAAAAAAAAATGGGAATGCAATGGGAAAAGGCAGAGTCAAGACGATATTATATTGATTTTTGTAAAAAGCACTATAGGACGGGCTTCCCTGGTGGCGCAGTGGTTGAGAGTCCGCCTACCGATGCAGGGGACAAGGGTTCGTGTCCCGATTCGGGAGGATCCCACATGCCGCGGAGCGGCTGCGCCCGTGAGCCATGGCCGCTGAGCCTGCTGCTCCGCAACGGGAGAGGCCACAACAGCGGGAGGCCCGCGTACCACAAAAAAAAAAAAAAAAAAAAAAAAAGCACTATAGGACTAGATGACATTTATTATTATTCCTGTGTAATTGGAAAAAACTATTAATAAATTTTGTCTATAAATGTGTAATTAGCAATGAATTTCTAGCTACCACTTTGTCAAACAAATTACTATCTTGGGGTTTTAGTATAATACAGTAACATTAACGACGTCACCTTTGGAATGAATTTGTTCTGTCTACTTCTCACCAAAGCAATAAGTAATGAGTCAAAATACAACCTTCTACATTAAGGAAAAGGCTTCTTACATTTCATAATTGAGTCTAAAAGCACAAGTACATACCAGAATCTTCTGTGGGTTCAGTTTTCACTTTGATGGGGCCACAACTGAAAGGAAAAGAAGCCCTGATGAAGCTCTGCATTGTGAGGGCCACTCACACCGTGCTCAAATGTCCTGGAACTCACTGTATAAACTCATTCACCTGACCAAGCTCAATGCAAAACTGACTCACTTTAAAATTTACATATTTACTTCTTGCATAAATAACCTGTCAACTGAATTTAGTACTTTAATTCCAATCAACCATATGGGAGGGAAAAGTATAATAAAACAACACCGAGTAGCAAATCCCGTGTTTTTACTATAAGGCCTTCCTACTCACAACGTGGTCCTCAGACCAATCACATCAATTTCACCCAGGAACTATTACCATTCAAAACTACTAAGTCAAAAAGTGCATTTTCACAGGACCTCCAAAGGATTCGACTGCATTATTAAACATCGAGATGTGTGACACAGTGCTTTTTAATATTCTAATACCTCAATAATCTAAACACTAAAACTTGCTGAGTTGTACAGGTTCATTAGTACTGATGAGATATGCTTTACCTTCCACCTGGAGATAGCATTGACCTTTCAGCATCTGTTACCGTCACTCGACCACCTATGTACAAAGAAAATTAGATTTAGATTCTTCCAGTACTTGAAGTATGACTAATATTTTCAAAGGTCCTAAATACAGAATGACCTGGGGAAGGGAGTTCACAGCTCTGGGTCATCAGAATGAGTATGGTGTTAGTTTAAGAGTGTCCTTCGTTCTCCCCTATAAGGAAGGTAAATGGGGATGATAATCATCTAACAGCTTTTATCCCCTCAACCCTCCAGAACCCTCCCTTTAATGAGAAAGCTCTTATTCTTATCAGTGAAACAAATACACCAATACACTATTACTGAATAAGACAATACCGATGTATAAATGATGCCAGATTTCTATTAAGAGTAGATCTGGATCAGAAGAACTGGAAAACAGTAACTACTAACAGATACAGTGTTCTTCTTGAGGTGATGAGACAGGGTGATAGCTGTACGTCTTATAAATATCCTAAAACCCACTGAATTACACAACATAAAATAGGGAATTTTATGTTTGTGAAAATAAAAGAGGAAAGACTGACCCCCCCACCCCGCCCAAATGATGACAAAGATGTAGAACAACTAGAATTCACACACTGCTGGTGGGAGCGTAAACTGGAACAACCACATTGAAAACCAGTTTGTCAGGGTCTTAAAAAGGTAAATATGTAACTAACTACCATATGATCTCACTATTCCCTTTCAGGTATTTACCCAAGAGAAATGAAAATATATATCCACATAAAAACCTGCCCTCAAATATCATAGTGGCTTTCTTTATAACTGCCAAGAAATGGAAACCCAAATATTCATGGGCAAGTCAATGAGAAAACAAATTGTAGTGTAACTATACAGTGAGCACTAATCAGCAATAGAACAATAACTACTGATCCATGAAACATGCAAAAATCACAAAACAAACAAAAAAGAGTACATACTATAAGATTCCATTTCTATTAAAAAAAAAAAATCTAGAAAATGCAGACACATCTATGCTGATGACAAGAAGATGAGTGATTGCCTGGGGATGAGGCAGAGAGAAGAAAAGAAGAATTACCAAGGGGTGTGAGGAAGCCTGTGGGTGAAGGATGTTTCATTACCCTGATTGCAGTGATGGTTTTCACAGAATATTCATGTGTCAAAACTTAACTGTACACTTTAAATAAGTGTAGTTTACTGTATGTCAATTGTATCTCAATAAGCCTGTTAAAAAATTTTTACACTGGAAAATACAATCCCACTACAATTGCAACTTTTCAATTACTTTGAAAGTTGGTAAGGCAAAAGACCTGAGTCATACAAACCCACCCACTTGGACAACTCATTATTATAAAACACCCTATAGAAATATTCTTTAATTAACCACCAGGCCCCAATGTTTCAGAACAAGTTTCTAGAATCAAAGACCTCATAAAATACAAATAGCAAACTAAGGACACTTAAGTTTACTTAGAGTACTTCAGGGAAAAAAATACTGAGCACAAAAAAGTGAATTTTAATTTAAATATGACAAATAAATCTACGCTTTCTCAATCTTAAAACGGGCGTATACAAAAACCAACAGCTAACATCATAATGGTGAAAGCCTGAATGCCTTCCACCTAGTATCAAGAGCAAGGCGATGTATGCTACGGCCACTTCTACTCAATACTGCATTGGACATCCTTGCCAGCGCAACAAAATTAAAAAGTAAAAAGCATTCAGATTGCAAAGTAAACTATCTTGATTTACATACAACACGACTAACTGTGTAGAAAGTCCAGAAATAAACAGGGTCAACTAAGTTGCCAAAGCAATTCCAATAATATACTACAGGGACTATATAATTAAAATGTGTGAACTTTATGGCATGTCAACTATACCTCAACAAGGCTTCTAAAATATTAATCTTTTCGGGCTTCCCTGGTGGCGCAGTGGTTAAGAATCCGCCTGCCAATGCAGGGGACACGGGTTCGAGCCCTGATCCGGGAAGATCCCACATGCCGTGGAGCAACTAAGCCCGTGCGCCACAACTACTGAGCCTGTGCTCTAGAGCCCGCGAGTCACAACTACTGAAGCCCGTGTGCCACAACTACTGAAGCCTGCGTGCCTAGAGCCTGTGCTCTGCAACAAGAGAAGCCACCACAATGAGAAGCCTGCCCACCACAATAAAGAGTAGCCCCCGCTCACTGCAACCAGAGAAAGCCCGTGTGCAGCAGCGAAGACCCAATTCAGCCAAAAATTAAATTTATTAAAAAAATATATATATATTAATCTTTTCATCATGGTGAAAATAACAAAGGTTACTTATCAGAAAACAATATACACTTGGGTGTCTATATATTATTTTGCCCTTTCATGTTTACGTTGCTTAAGGGGTTGCCAATGACAACGGTTATTTCCTTTTAAAAGTCTCAAATAACCCTGGCTCCAAAGGGTACTAGTCTTCTAAATATCCCTTTTCCCTTCAAATGGAATGTCTGGCCTTCCCAGAAGGAAGTCCTATTGAAATCCTCTTCTTTCTTCAAGGATCCATCTTAATGCCCTCTTCCTCATAAACATCTTCCTAGGCTTCCTCCAACGAACCTCCACTAACCATTCCTACAATGTGTACACTGTGCTCTCCTTGTGGTGACTTTACAGGTTTTTATCTCCACCACTAGACTACCAGCACTAAAAAGCTTTAATGCTTATACATGGTTTTGTATCCCCTCTTCACCCAATCTTATCCCCAATATTTCCGTGCCTGCTCAGTGAACACTATGTAAATTAAATCACTCATAATTCTGGGAAATGAGGGCAGATCCAGGATATGACCCTACACATTGCAAACATAAAACCTTGAATACATCATAAAGCAAGCAGCTGAGTTGAAAACAAAAAACAAGTCTCTGGTTTTTCAGCTCAATGACTTTTCGCTGGTTTATATAAACACCATAACACTCCACTCTAAAACGCCTTACAACATATTCTCAAAGAAAATAAAGGAGAAATCATTAAAATGTATTAAATTTGACACAACAGGTTTAGGAACCCATCCTGTTATCATGTAAGCAAAACAATCACTTACCTAGGAGCTTCTTTGGCTCTAGGAAAGGTCTGCATTAAAACAAAACAAAAAACTATACGTAAATATACAAAATTATCATAAAGCATAAATTTAAATGGCTTCTACAGTAAAGAAGAATTTTTAAAACATATTAACATAACTTAAATATTCAACCTTATAGGAATAAACTGCTGAGGGCAAGGGAAAAAGTACTTCACCTCTTAATGATAAATGAAATCCCTGCTTTGTTCTCCAAAATCCACTTCAGGGTTGCAAGATCATAATTTTCAGGATGTTTAAAGGATACTCCTTCTGGAAGCCCCTGCACCACCACAGCTGACTGATCTCGTAGCATCTTTTCATATGGAACAGGTACCACTGTTGATTTGCCTAAAGCTTTCCCTGAGGTTAAGAGACAGGGATGAGGTAAAAAAAAAAAAAAAAAAGGATAATCATTAAATGGTTAAGATTTGAAAAAACTAAACCAGCATTAGTTATCATGGCTTAATAGATGGCATTCGTGGGTTTTGTTTTTGGTTTTTTGGGTTTTTTTGGCCACGCGGCTTACAAGATCTCAGTTCCCCAACCAGGAATTGAATCCAGGCCACGACAGTGAAAGCCCGAAATCCTAACCACTAGGCCACCAGGGAATTTCCCGGCATTCATATTTTTGTAATATCTGATTTCAAAACTACATTCAAATACTATAGGGCCCTATTCCCACGTTAGCAGAAGTCTAAACCTGAAATGAATTCAAAAGGCCAAAATGAAAAAGATATAAAACACTTATATAAAACCCATGCAAAAGGAAAGGAACAACGGCCCCACCCTGGTATAACACAATCTTTTCATATGCAGTTCAGCCTCAGAACATGGAACCCTGACAAACCCAAGTGTTACCATAACATACCAGGCAGTTTTTGGCTAATATTCTCATTGAAAACTTATTAGATAAACACATGCTACATTCACAAATGAATATATCCTATCAGCTGTCTGTATCAGTGAGCCCACACATGCTAGAAACTCTGTTCCCCAGAGTTGAGTTTTACCTACAACCTCACAGTGCAACCTATATCCTCCCCCTCTTTCCCTTATTCTTAAAAAGAGCTGTTTACTGCATAATTAGACTAACAAAAGGTGGTTTTTCCCAGGGATTTGGTAAGACCAGCACGCATGTCAAACATAAACAGCCCTCTTTAGGTATCTGTGATGTGTCCTGTAGTTTCCCTGGTGGGGATGCTGACAGTGGGGAAGATATGCATGTGCCGGGCAGGGTCATGTGGGAAATCTCTGTACCCTCCTCTTAATTTTGCTGTGAACCTTAAAACTGCTCTTTAATTAAAAACAAAACAAAACCTCTAACAGCTACATTTATTTCTGGGCTCCCACAAACTGGAACTAGAAAGTAAGGTCATTTCCATGAAATCTACTTTATCAAAAAAAAAAAAAAAAAAAAAAAAGAAGAAGAAAGGTCATCTGTAATGTTAACCCAATATTTGGGAATTAACCCATTCATTTGTAAAAGTATGTTACATGAATGTTAAGTCAATTATGTGATCTGCCCTTTAGAAAAGTCAACTGTATAACGTATCTTTTAGAAAATTCAAGTGTATAACCCTACCATAGCAAAAGCAGAAATAGTCCTCAACTGTTTTTCTGAGTGTTTCAATCTCTACAGCATCGACATTCATCCGATTCGCCTGGGTTGTTGATTTCATTTTATGCATCTCTGCAGCCTTTTCTTCTTCCTCAACACCTGTAAAATATTAATGATATATAAGGTCCATATCCATTATCTCAATATTTGATTTTTTTATTAAGAATTTTTTTTCCTAATACTAACATTTATGATTTGACAGAAAGGAAAGGGAGGAGGAGGAACTTTAAAAATAAACACCTAGGGTTCCCTGGTGGCGCAGTGGTTGAGAGTCCGTCTGCCAATGCAGGGGACACGGGTTCAAGCCCCGGTCCGGGAAGATCCCACATGCCGCGGAGCGGCTAGGCTCGTGAGCCATGGCCGCTGAGCCTGCGCGTCCGGAGCCTGTGCTCCGCAACGGGAGAGGCCACAACAACACTGAGAAAGAAGCCCGCATACCGCAAAATAAATAAATAAATAAAATAAACACCTAGGGGCTTCCCTGGTGGCGCAGTGGGTGGGAGCTCACCTGCCAATGCAGGGGAAGCGGGTTCGATCCCTGGTCTGAGAAGATCCCACATACCACGGAGCAACTAAGCCCATGCGCCACAACTACTGAGCCTGCACTCTGGAGCCCACCTGCAAGCAACTGCTGAGGCCCGCACACCTAGAGCCCGTGCTCCGAAGTGGGAGAGGCCACCACAATGAGAAGGCCATGCACCACAACGAAGAGTAGCCCCCGCTCGCCTCAACTAGAGAAAGCCCGCACACAGCAACGAAGACCCAACGCAGCCAAAATAAAAATAAATAAAATTGTTAAAAAATTAAAACATAAACACCTAAAAGACATAAATGACTTGAATGGAAATAATAAGAAACGGTGATTATCTCTGAAATAAGAGTAGCTATAACCATTCTACAAAGTAAAAATTAGATAACAGTAGTTTTAAAATGGATAGATACCTTAAGACTAACTACAAACTTAAATATGGCAAGATTATCACTACAAAAAACATTCTTGTTGCAAAGTTTAACACAATAGCCACTAAACACCTGTGGTTACTGAGCACTTGAAATGTGACCAGTCCGAATTAAGATGTGTTGTAAGTTTACAATATACACTAGATTTTGAAGACTCAGTACAAAAAACAGTGTGCAAAATACCCCACTGATAATTTTTTATATTGATTACATGTTGAATGATGTTTTAGACACCAGTTTAAAATACAACTACAATGAATTATTTGTTTCTCCTTACTTTTTATTAGAAAATTTTAAATTACCTAAGTGATTTACATTACGTTATTTCTATTGGACAGTGCTTTTCAAAACTCTGAAAGAGAGCTTAGAATTTTCTTCCAAGAATTTCTAAAACTGACTCATAGGGACTTCCATGGTGGTACAGTGGTTAAGAATCCATCTGCCAATGCAGGGGACACGGGTTTGAGCCCTGGTCCGGGAAGATCCCACATGCCACGGAGCAACTAAGCCCGTGTGCCACAACTACAGAGCCTGCGCTCTAGAGCCCGCGAGCCACAACTACTGAACCCATATGCCACAACTACTGAAGCCCGCACACCTAGAGCCCATGCTCCACAACAAGAGAAGCCACTGCAACGAGAAGCCTGCACACTGCAACGAAGAGTAGCCCCCCTGCTCACCACAACTAGAGAAAGCCTGCGCGCAGCAACGAAGACCCAACGCAGTCAAAAATAAATAAATTAATTAAAAAAAAAAAAAAAACTGACTTATACACCTATTGATTTAGTTGCAGGAGACAACTACTGATCCTTGTCTGCAGAATAATTTATAGAAACAAATATTAGGAACTTAAGAATTATATCCAAAGATTATTCTGTGGCATCAAATTATTGGTAACAAAAAAAAGAATGAATACTAATAGGCAGGGACTACAATTTGCAACTGAGGACAATTCCCCTAATGCTTAGTTCTAACCACTGAAGAACCACATTAGCAAGACAGTATAGGGAACTGAAACGAAAACACAGCTGCCAGTTGGATTACAGTATTCATAGGACAGATGGCAACTGATATACACATAATCAAAGCAACATTATTAATATAAATTTAAATACATAAACATAATCAAAGTCTTAAAAATTCTCAAAATGATAAGAAATAATGGAAAAAAATTTAAACAGATTGCTACCATAAAGCTCAAAAGATTATAGCGGGCGGGGGGGGGGGGGGGGGGGGGGGGCGGGGAGGGATGTTTTACAGTGGAGGGGATATGTGTTTTAAAAATACAATTGAAGGGCTTCCCTGGTGGCGCAGTGGTTGGGAGTCCGCCTGCTGATGCAGGGGACACGGGTTCGTGCCCTGGTCTGGGAAGATCCCACATGCCGCGGAGTGGCTGTGCCCTTGAGCCATGGCCGCTGAGCCTGCACGTCTGGAGCCTGTGCTCCACAACGGGAGAGGCCACAACAGTGAGAGGCCCGCGTACCACAAAAAAAAAAAAATTGAAAAAAAATACAATTGAGAATTAAAATTAATGAATTAAGTAAACTATTTTTAGTCACCCATTATCTGCTTGTTGTATCATGAATTGGATCTAACTGGATAATGGAAATTTAAGTTTGGATCTTAAAGACATACATATTATATGCTGATAGACATGTTTAAGAAAATGCTGTATCACTGAGTTAACATAAAACCTATGGAGAGTGGCACGTTAAACACAGATACGAAAACTGTCACACTGCGAGAAGTCCTAGGTATTAACACCCTACAGTAAATTTCTCTACTACATTTGTTCTGGTATCAAATAAGTACACTACTTGGATGAACTCCTGATGGAGGATCACAAAACTGACTGAGGACAGAGGATAAGATGATTCCACTGAGGGAGTCAAGAAGACCTGTTTAACTTTGCTTCATGCTTACTCAAATTTAATGCACAGACAAAAACTTTTTTTTTTCCCAACCCACCAAACATGTATCAGGGAAAGACCTGCTTATCTGAATAAGAAATTTTAATAAGTTTGACATTTCTGTACCTTCTAACATGTTTCACTAATCCAGAGTAATGTCAAGCAAGGAGCACGGTACAATAAACATTTACCATTTTTCTTAAGCTCTTCAGTATTTCCCCTAATATGTTACCATGTCAGTGATTCACTTTGAGCATCCTGAAATGTCTCCATGGACTTCAGAAAGTCTTTTTGGGTATAAATCTCATTCAGCTTTAGAAGAAAATACGATGTGCTATCTATAAATATTTAGGTTTAATATTTATGAAATACCGAAGATAAAAATACAATACTTACAGTATTTTACGAAATCTTTCTGAAAATCCTTTCTGGTGTTGACAAAAGCACGTCCTCTCTCTGTTCCAACAACAAATACGTCTGTTTCATACACTGCGATGCAGGCCACTTCCGCCTTGGACTTGGCCAGTTCTTTACACTGAAATACACAAATAGGAAATCTTATGTTATGTACAGATGTTTAAAAGCACTGTTTCTGCTGGATGAATAAAAAATCTTATCACTCGACCTGCCTTAATACCTAATGTGGACGAGGTGAAGTTCCTAGTTTTGACCTTAAGTTATCATATACACAACAGAGTCCCCATTTTTTTTAAGGGACCTCTCTTTTCTAACAGATAGTTTACAACCCTGATTTTATTTTTTGATATTTATTTATTTATTTATTTTGGCTGCACCGGGTCTTAGTTGCGGCACGCATGATCTTCGTTGCAGCATCTGGGATCCTTTAGTTGCGGCATGAGGGCTTTTAGTTGTGGTATGTGGGGCTTCTTAGTTGTGGCATGCGTGCTGGATCTAGTTCCCCGACCAGGGATCGAACCCAGGCCACCTGCATTGGGAGCTTGGAGTCTTACCCACTGGACGACCAGGGAAGTCCCAACAACCCTGATTTTAAACAGAAGAAATCACACAATTTATAAGAAAAAAGGCAGAAATCATTTGTAATCTGTTATAGGTCAAATATCCAAGGAACAGACTCAGAGTCGCACACAGGCTTACTGGCAAGCACTCCCAATAACAACAGCTGTGCACTGTGAGGGGGCAGGATTCTGCAAAGGGGGAATCAACAGCTGCCACAGATGCACCGAAGAAATTCTGGAGCTGGGACAGGCCTCCCCAAGGAAGGGGAAAGACCCTGGGCAAGGGAGCCTCTGACACTCATAGAAACTGGGGGATTAGTGCCATCAGTCCTGAATGGGGGAGGTGGGGTCTGGAAGACACACTACAACTTCCACCACATAATCCCACCTCCAGAAGTATCTCCATATGTACACACCAGGAATTCCATTTAGATGAGTACACTTTTACTGAGTATATTCCTATGACATTAAATATTCTTTAAACTCTTTTAACAGAGCATATACCATTCCATTTTATGGAAAAACAATAATTCATTTAGTGCAAACCTTACTGAAAATGTTGCTGATTCTAATTATCACTCCTAAGAATAACAATGAAATACTAATCTGGGAACAACGTGTATCTTGAGTGACTTTCTCAGAACAGAGTCAGAGACATGAAACAACACAGCCAAAAAATTCTGACTCTATAAGTAAATACTTTTAAGGTTCTCAAAACCTACTAAAAATTGCTTTCTAAGAAGGTTCTATCAGTTGATACTCCCATTTGCACTTCTAGAAGAGCTAACTCACAATATACTAGCAAATGTTATTGTGCAACTTTCCCAGAACCATTTAAAAAGGGTACTTTAGGACTTCCCTGGTGGCGCAGTAGTTAAGAATCCACCCGCAAGCCGCGGAGCAACTAAGCCCGTGCGCCACAACTACTGAGCCTGCACTCTAGAGCCCGCGAGCCACAACTACTGAGCCGCGTGCCACAATTACTGAAACCCGCGTGCCTAGAGCCCATGCTCTGCAACAAGAGAAGCCACTGCAATGAGAAGCCCGCGCACTGCAACGAAGAGTAGCCCCTGCTCGCCATGACTAGAGAAAGCCTGTGTGCAGCAACAAAGATCCAACACAGCCATAAATAAAAATAAATAAAATAAATTAAGAGTATTGTACCTTGGACAGTTTTTGTAAATTAGGCTAACTTTAGCTTATTTTTCTACTATGTTAAGTGTTTCTCTATTAATGCCTAACAGTGCCTCACTGATTTTAGGCATAGAAAAGCTGTTTATGGAATACATAATTAAATACATAATTATACATATTTTCTTCTGGTCTTTTAGTTCATCTTAATATGACCATTTGTTTGTTTGTTTTTTTGCGGTACGCGGGCCTCTCACTGTTGTGGCCTCTCCCATTGCGGAGCACAGGCTCCGGACGCGCAGGCTCAGCAGCCATGGCTCACAGGCCCAGCCACTCCGCGGCATGTGGGATCTTCCCGGACCGGGGCACGAACCCGTGTCCCCTGCATCGGCAGGCGGACTCTCAACCACTGCGCCACCAGGGAAGCCCCTTAATATGACAATTTTTAAAAATTTTTACTCATCTAGAGTTTAACTTGCACAATAAAGACTTTTTCCCCCCCAAAGAACCTATGTTCTCAGCATCATTTGTTGAAAACTACAGCTTCCTCCATTTGTTTTTTGTTTTTTTAATTTATTTATTTAATTTATTTATTTTTGGCTGCGTTGGGTCTTGGTTGCTGTGCGCGGGCTTTCTCTGGCTGCGGTGGGTGGGAGCTACTCTTCATTGCGGTGCGTGGGCTCCTCATTGCGGTGGCTTCTCTTGTTGCAGAGCACGGGCTCTAGGCACGCAGGCCTCAGTAGTTGTGGCTCGTGGGCTCTAGAGCGCAGGCTCAGTAGTTGTGGCTCACGGGCTCTAGAGCGCAGGCTTAGTGGTTGTGGCGCACGGGCTTAGTTGCTCCGCGGCATGTAGGATTCCCGGACCAGGGCTCGAACCCGTGTCCCCTAGCATTGGAAGGCAGATTCTTAACCACTGCACCACCCAGGGAAGCCCCCTCCATTTGTTTTTGATTTGTACAATTACCACCCTCTAATTTCTTTCTTTTTTTTTTTTTTTTTTTTTTTGCGGTATGCAGGCCTCTCACTGTTGTGGCCTCTCCCGTTGCAGAGCACAGGCTCTGGACGCACAGGCTCAGCGGCATGGCTCACGAGCCCAGCCACTCCGCGGCATGTGGGATCTTCCCAGACCGGGGCACAAACCCATGTCCCCTGCATTGGCAGGTGGACTCTCAACCACTGTGCCACCAGGTAAGCCCCTAATTTCTTAAATGGAAATTACTTGAATAATATCGCTTAAAAACAGTATCTCAAATGAATAATTTTATACCTACTGTCACGATCAGAAATGAACTGTAATAAAGCCACAGTAGAAAACTTGTGACCGAGGTGAGCCAACAATCGTTCCAGCACAGCAAACAATGCTGTACTGTAATTTCGTTATATGACGTTTCTATGATATGTTATATGGTACATACCTATGAGATGTACCATGACTGCTCACTTGTAAGGAACTATTATTTACTACCTTGTGATCAATGACGGTGCATTCTTGCTGCACTATCCACACTCTTAGTTGGACAACCCTGTCCCCAAAGGCAGCATTTACGAAACAGTAAAGCAAGATTCACGTACTGTCTAAGGATTAGATCAAAGAAATCTATGGGACAAAGGAAGAAGGATGAAGCTGACCTATACACCTATAAATTATACTTCACAGTATACAACTGGGAACAGGAGGAGAGATCCTCTTACTTCTGCCAAAGATGAGAAAACTATAAAGACATTCTAAGGAAGGGAATGGGTCCTATGTGACCCTATTTCATTCTACATAGAGAGTAGTATTAAAGAAAATTATGTAATATCAACAGAATAGGATTTAATCTCTAAATTATTTAACGTTACAGCCACAAATTTTGGCTAACTTTATGACCAAAAGCAAGAAATAAGTGACAGTCAGAAAGTTATAGTAGGAAAAAAAAAAAAAAAAGAAAGAAAGAAAGTAATAGTAGGGACTTCCCTGGTCGTCCAGTGGTTAAGACTCCATGCTCCCAATGCAGGGGGCCTGGGTTCGATCCCTGGTCGGGGAACTAGATCCCACATGCCGCAACTAAGAGCCCACATGATGAAACTAAGATTTGGTGCAGCCAAATAAACAAATACTTAAAAAAAAAAAAAAAAAGTAATAGTATATATAGCCACTAACCATTCTAAAATTTCTTTCTTTAAGGAGATAATTTTTTTAATTCTTATACAGCAGAAAGAAGAAAAAAAATGCCCTAACAGAAAAACAAAAAAGATTCCACAAACTATGTCATATTGAGAACTGTGAGGTTAGATGCTATATAATCCTAGTCAATGCTTAAGACAGGAAATACGCAGCATCCTCCTGCTCAGAATATATCATTTCATCGTGTCAGAAAATACTTAAGTCTGATGTTTCTTAAAGCTATGAGTTCAAATACATATTCAGAAAAACATGATAAGCCAACTGAATTACTACCATGATAGTAATATAAAAGTACAGCAAAAGAATACTACTTGGGCTTCCCTGGTGGCACAGTGGTTGAGAGTCCGCCTGCCGATGTAGGGGACACGGGTTCGTGCCCCGGTCCGGGAAGATCCCACATGCCGCGGAGCGGCTGGGCCCGTGAGCCATGGCTGCTGAGCCTGCGCGTCCGGAGCCTGTGCTCCGCAGCGGGAGAGGCCACAACAGTGAGAGGCCCGCGTACCGCAAAAAAAAAAAAAGAATACTACTTAATATTTTGCAATTATGTGTATAAGATTTTTAAAAATAAAGAGTTAACACACTACGTATTGGGTAGAAGGTCACAGAATTCAGACAATTGTGAAGCACAGCACAATAAAATAAAGAATAGATGTAAAATAGTGAATATGCTCTTATGGCCCAAAATTGTGGTAATGTTCTTTACAGAGATACAATAAGACACCAGCACCACATTATAACATACAAACTCATTCTGAGTAACTTCAAATATTACACTTAAATTCAAAGTTAATGCTTACAAAACAAGGGATTGCCTAAGATACTGGGAGGTAAAAAATTGAAATTAAATGTAAAAAATTACACATTCAGATAAGTTAAGAACATTCTGAAACATGCAATAAAATTTGAAAGGCTTAAATCCATAACTATTACTCAAGCAAAAACAGTATGTATTTATTAAAAATAATAGACACAGTGTATGTTTTCCAAAAACAAATCAATATCATTCACAAGCCCAATCTTATCCAACTACGGAAAACTTTACAGAACTGCAAAGCCATCTCACCATGGACTCAAGAGCAGACATAAGGAATGTCACCACCATCCTGCTCTCCGAGGACTCCTCATCTTCGACGGGCAGGGTAGACACTGCTACTTGGGCCATGATCCCTAAGAAAGAGAAGTATTAGGAAAGTGAGTGGTAGAAATTCAGTGTCTTGCTCAACATATGTTTAGAGCTGTGAGGGTCCTCCATAAATTGCCTAATTTACAGTTTTCTTGCTTAAGAGAAAAAATAAGACTTAAAAACCAAGTAATCTATCAATATTTGCCCCAAACTCCTGTTATCCTATAAGAGAGAGAATCTAACCCCCAACTTTCCATCTAGTTTTAGTTCCATAAAACTAGGTCAGCATCACCTCCCAAAATAAATTTAGGTGTCACCCAGAACCAGTTTAAAAATTTCCCAATGAGGAAGAGGTGATGCACTTCACAATTCAGTGATAGTTTATCACAGTTCCACATAGGAAATAGACACAACCTCCCCTTTCTCCCATGCGCACACTGATTACTCAAGAGTGGGCTAAGTCGACTGAGGTTGGGTGAAGAGAATTCCTCCTTTCTTATTAAGAAGTAAATAGGCTCCAGGACAAATAAGAGCTAAGATTCCTTTATAATACATTCTCTTTAGAAAACACTGTCTGATACTTTTGCATCAGCAAAGAGGCTCAGCTGAATTTCAAGCACTATAAAAATACAAACACACAGACCATTCAATAGTAAGTGCTGGCAAGGATGTGGAGAAATGAGAACCCCTGTGCATTGCTCTCAGGAGTGTAAAATGGTACATCCACTGTGGAAAACAGTTTGGTAGCTCTCTAAAAAATTAAACAGATTTTCCATGATGCAGCAATTCCACTTCCGGGTATATACTCAAGAGAACTGAAAGCAGGGACTTGAACAGATATTTGAACACTCAAGTTCACAGCAGCATTATTCATAACAGCCAAAAGGTAGAAACCAAAGTGTCCACTGTCAGATGAATAAACAAAATATATTATCCACACAATGGAATGTAATTCAGCCTTAAAAAGGAATGAAGTTCTGATACATACTACAATATAGATGAATCTTAAAAATATTATTCTAAGTGAGATAATCCAGACACAAATGGATAAATGCTGTGTGATCCACTCACATGAGATTACCTATAATAATCAAATTCATAGAGACAGAAAGTAGAATGTTGGTTGCCAGGGTCTAGAAGGAGGGAGCAATGACAATTCATTATTTAACGTATACAGAGTTTTAGTTTGGGATGACCAAAAAGTTCCGGAGATAGATAGTGATGATGGTCACACAACAATGTGAATGTCAAAAAGAGACATGTACCACAGTGTTCACTGCAGCACGATTTATGGTGGCCAGGACATGGAAACAACCTAAACGTCCACTGACAGATGAATGGATAAAGAAGATGCGGCATATATATATATATATATATATATATACAATGGAATATTACTCAGATATAAAAAGAAACGAAATTGAGTTACTTGTAGTGAGGTGAATGGAACTAGAGTCTGTCATACAGAGTGAAGTCAGAAAGAGAAAAACAAATACCGTATGCTAATGCATATATATGCAGTCTAAAAAAAAAATGGTACTGATGAACCTAGTGGCAGGGCAGGAATAAAGACACAGACATACAGAATGGACTTGAGGACAAGGGGTGGGGGGGAAGCTGGGGTGAAGTGAGAGTAGCATTGATGTATATACACTACCAAATGTAAAAGAGCTAGCTAGTGTGAAGCAGCAGCATAGCACAGGGAGATCTGCTCGGTGCTTTTCGATGACCTAGAGGGGTGGGACAGGGAGTGTGGGAGGGAGGCTCAAGAGGGAGGGGATATGGGGATATATGTATGCATATGGCTGATCCACTTTGTTGTACAACAGAAACTAAGACTGCATTGTGAAGCAATTATACTCCAATAAAGATGTATAAAAAAATTTTTTTAATAGAATAAAAAAAACCCACAATGTGAATGTACTCAATGCCAGGGGGACTGTACATTTTTAAATGGCTAAAATGGTAACTTTTATGTCATATTTATTTCATCAAAATTTAAAAATTAAAAGGCAAAAATACATCCCATAAAGACATTCTAAGAAGCCAAAACCTAAAGCAAATTTTTTTTTTTTTTTGCGGTACGCGGGCCCCTCGCTGTTGTGGACTCTCCCGTTACGGAGCACAGGCTCCAGACACGCAGGCCCAGCAGCCATGGCCCACGGGCCCAGCTGCTCCACGGCACGTGGGATCCTCCCGGACCGGGGCAAGAACCCGTGTCCCCTGCATCGGCAGGCAGACTCTCAACCACTGTGCCAACGGGGAAGCCCCTAAAGCAAATTTTTAAAAATTCTAATACTAAAAGAACTGTCTTTCTATAAATACCATGCAAATTGGATGCCTATTAAAAAGTATCCCTTTTCAATTTGGTTAATTCTAGGTTTTAGCAAGAGACCAAATAATCAAATGAAACTAGTATGAAAGGATGACTAAAAAATTAATGACCGGAAGCATAAATAGAAATTCTAAAAATAAATCTGTGTATATAAGTTAATTTACTAAAGACATCTGGGGAAGCCCCCTTTTCCCTATTATTAAAGATCATCAGGGAAAGGAGGAGGGGCAAGATACGGATAAGGGATTATAAGGTACCAACTACTATATTAAATAAATAAGCTAGAAGGATATATTATACAGCGCAGGAGAATATTGTCAATATTTTATAATAACTTTAAATGGAGTACAAGCTATAAAAATATTGAATCACTATGTTGTACACCTGAAATTACTATAGTATTGTAAATCAACTAAATTTCAATTAAAAAAAAAAAAAGAGGATGATTTCCCTATTATTAAAAACTGTGGGGCTTCCCTGGTGGCACAGTGGTTGAGAATCTGCCTGCCAATGCAGGGGACACGGGTTCGAGCCCTGGTCTGGGAAGATCCCACACGCCGTGGAACAACTGGGCCCGTGAGCCACAACTACTGAGCCTGCGCGTCTGGAGCCTGTGCTCCGCAACAAGAGAAGCCGCGATAGTGAGAGGCCGGCGCACCGAGATGAAGAGTGTTCCCCACTTCCCACAACTAGAGAAAGCCCTCGCGCAGAAACGAAGACCCAACACAGCCATAAATAAATAGATAGATAGATAGATAGATAGATAGATAGATAGATAGATAAATGAAACTGTGATCTAGCTCCACCATGTGTTAGCATGTGAATTAACTGCTAGGCTAGATTTGGGCATCAAAAACTAATGAATGGGCTTCCCTGGTGGTGCAGTGGTTGCGAGTCCGCCTGCCAATACAGTGGACACGGGTTCGTGTCCCGGTCCGGGAAGATCCCACATGCCGCGGAGCTTGCGCGTTCGAAGCCTGTGCTCCGCAACGGGAGAGGCCACAACAGTGAGAGGCCCGTGTACCGCAAAAAACTAATGAAGTATATATACTTAGGAAATAAAATGTGATAATAAAAAAACTGACACATCCCCGTATCTGTTAACAAAAAGAATTTTGTTTCCCAAAACAGAAAAGGCAGTATCAAGCAAGAGAATGGTTAGATGATAGAAATTATTTTCCGTAACAGCCTAGGTCCTATTCTTTTCTCTTGGATAAATAAGTTTTAAGTAAACTTATAGTAAAATGTGGCTCAGTCAAAATGGACAAGGCGTATTATTTTTCCATAATAACCTTCACTTCCACAACTACTGCGCTTGCGGGCCTCAACTAGAGCCCGCGTGCCACAACAGAGAGCCCACACGCGCCTCAATGAAAGATCCCACCTGCCTCAATGAAAATCCTACGTGCCACAACTGAGACCCAATGCAGCGATAGATAGATAGGTAGGTAGGTAGAAAGAAAGAAAAAAATGAAAGAAAGAAAAGAAGGAAAAGAAAGAAAAGAAAAGAGAAGAGAAGAGAAAAGAAAAGAAAGATAGATCATGGGGAACTCCCTGGCGGTCCAGTGGTTAGGACTCCACGCTTTCACTGCCCAGGGTCCGGGTTCAATCCCTGGTCGGGGAACTAAGATCCCGCACGCCATGCGGCACGGCCAAAAAAGTAAAATAAAATAAAAATAAAGTGACCATGAAACAAAAATTTAAAGTACCTAAAATGGGACAGTTAGTTCTTTAGAACAAAAAGGAAAATGACCAAAATGATCATGTCCGCCATAAAACAGTAAATATAAAAATGGTAGATCCCTTTTAATCTTTTTAAACACAGAGAAGGAAGAAAAACTGAACTGAGACAATTCAGAAGGTGAGCCCTGGGACTTCCCTGGCAGTCCAGCGGGTAAGACTCCACACTCCCAAAGCAGGGAGCCCGGGTTCGATCCCTGTTCGGGGAGCTAGATCCCACATGCATGCCTCAACTAAGAGTCCGCATGCCACATTTAAAAAAAAAAAAAAGACCCCCACGTGCTGCAACAAAGATCCTGCGTGCCCCAACAAAGATCCTGTGTGCCGCAACTAAGATCTACTGCAGCCAAAACAAATAAAAATGAATAAGTAAATATTAAAGAAACACACACACGCACTACAGGAAACTAAAAAAAAAAAAAAAAGATGAGCCCAATGTTAGACAAGAAAATGACTTCTGGGATTTGTACCACAATGTATTTATTCCCGATTTTCTTATCTCTGATGCTGTCTTGGTAAAGGAGGGGTGGTGTGGAGAGAAATGGGGATCTCTCTTTGTAAGGAAGGAGGCCATAATCCAAGGCAGAAAATCCGCAGTCAAGGAAACAGCTGGAAGGTATCCCTCCAGAGATGTGCTATCCAACATGGTAGCCAATAACCACAGGTAGTTACTTAAATTGAAATTAATCGAGATTAAGTAAAATTGAAAATTCAGTTCCTCAGTAGTCTTAGCCACAGTTCAAGTGTTTAGCAGCCACATGTAGTTAGTGACTTTTGTAGTGAAGAATCACAGATACAGAACTTTTCCATTATCACAAAAACTATACTGCTATAGAAATTAAACTATGTTGAGTAAACTTTTAAATTCTCATGACCTCTTGAGCCACCACGGTAGTAGCTATAGTAAAATGAACTAATAAATGGAAAAGAAACTTAAGGGAACATGAGCCAGGATACAAAGGCCAATCCCAACTCTGTGTGCGCATTCTTCACTGCCAATCTCCAAGGATTCTTTTTTTTAATTAATTTATTCATTTGGCTGCGTTGGGTCTTCGTTGTTGTGCGCAGGCTTTCTCTAGTTACTGCGAGCGGGGGCTACTCTTCATTGCGGTGTGCAGCCTTCTCATTGCGGTGGCTTCTCTTGTTGCGGAGGAGTATGGGCTCTAGGCACGCGGGCTTCAGTAGTTGTGGCGCGCGGGCTCCAGAGCGCAGGCTCAGTAGTGTGGCGCACAGGCCCAGTTGCTCCGCGCATGTGGGATCCAACCGGACCACATGGGCTCGAACCCGTGTCCCCCACACTGGCAGACAGATTCCTAACCACTGCACCACCAGGGAAGTCCCAACCTCCAAGGATTATTGCTACAAGAGTATCCCCATAGGGCTTCCCTGATGGCGCAGTGGTTGGGGGTCCGCCTGCCAATGCAGGGCACACGGGTTCGAGCCCTTGTGGGGGAAGATCCCACATGCTGTGGAGCGGCTGAGCCCGTGTGCCACAACTACTGAAGCTTGCATGCTTAGAGCCCGTGCTCCGCAACAAGAGAGGCCACCGCAATGAGAAGCCCACACACCACATTAAAGAGTAGCCCCCCGCTCGCCGCAACTAGAGAAAGCTCGCGTGCAGCAATGAAGACCCAATGCAGCCAAAATTAAATAAATAAATTAAAAAAAAAAAAAAAAAAAAAAAAAAGAGTATCCCCATAGAACAGAGTACCAACGTAGCCTGAGAAAAAGAACACAGAAAAGGAACAGAGAAGTACAGTTTTATGATATAGTAAAGTTCAAATGCATACACAAGACATCCGGGATGCAGATTCTCAGAATAAATTAGTAAAATTACAAAGAGCCTAACCCACTGTGAGTACAGTGACCTTGCCTCAGTGATCAACTAGCACCATCTACCTGTCATGTTACATATTCTTACAGAACCAGTTCTTTAAACAGCTGCGTAATAGCCCATCGAAATGGAATCACACAATTTCTCTCAACATCTTCATAAAATTGGCTTTTGCCTTTTTATTTCTGTATTTTAAAAATTTAATACTGAAATATAGCATGGAAATCTTTACACCTCTTTTTTTTTTTTTTTTTTCCTGCGGCACGCGGGCCTCTCACTGCCGTGGCCTCCCCCGCCGCAGAGCACAGGCTCCGGACGCGCAGGCCCAGCGGCCCTGGCTCACGGGCCCAAACGCTCCGCGGCACGTGGGATCCTCCCAGACCGGGGCACGAACCCGCGTCCTCCGCATCGGCAGGCAGACTCCCAACCACTGCGCCACCAGGGAAGCCCCTTTACACCTCTTAATACATAATGCTAAAATTTCCCCATTGCTACCAGAAATGTTTAAAAACACTAAATTCTTCAGTCTCACCAACATATTGGAGAACTGTGACCTAATCGCTATGAATACCTCATTAGTACTAAAACAGCTGAAATTCTTTGCTTACTAAAGAAACACTTTTCATAGTTTTATCACCTGTATTTCTTCCTGAGTGACTCATCTGCTTAGGGTCCTAACTAAACTGACCTCTGATGATGACTACACATTGCATAAACTGTCAGAATTCTGATAATTATTATGTGGATATAGCTCCTTAATTATTCAGCTTTTGTGTATGTGTATTTTAATTCTGTATTCTTAAATGCAATATTATTTGTTTTGAACAATTTAATTTTCATTTTGATTTAACCACATACATATTTATGAAATTCTTTGCTCATTCTTTCTTGCATCTCAGATTTTCCTTCTGCCTAAAGTTAATCCTTTAGTTTCTTTCTAATGGCAAACTTACTATTTGCTAAAAATTCTTAAAGATACTTTCAACTAGGATAAGAATCTGGGTTGACAAATACTTCCTGTCAGCACACTGAGGTTATTTCATTATCTTTCGGCTTCCACTGTTGCTAGTCAGAAATCATCTAGAATCTCTTTTGAAGGTAATCCCAATCCTCATCCCTGTTTTTAAGATGTCTTCTTTGTCTGGTTTTCTACAGTTTCACTCCGTAGTGTGTGTGTAGTGCACACTTCCTTTTATTCAGTACATTTATCATTCACTGGGCTAAGGACTGTCATCTTTCAGTAGTGGCAAATTCTCAGTTATTACCTCTTCAGGTATTGTCTGTCCCATTGTCTACCTCCTATCCTACACAGAGACGCAGACTAAATGTACGCTAATCCTTAAATCTCTTACACTCTTCTGAATTTTTCTCATTTTTCCTCCCTGACTTATCTTTCTTCTGACTTATCTTCCATTTCACTAATTCCTTCTTCATTTATACTTATTCTGTGGTTAAAACCACCCACCAGGTTTTTTCTTTTGTTTATAATTTTCATTTATACAATTTCTATTTGTTGCCATGTCACATTTAAAGTTTCCTACTCCCTAAAGATTTTCAAGCTTGACGTATTTCTTTAAACATAGTACGGGTAGTTGTTTTACAGTCTATGATAATTCAAAAATCTCAAGTCTTTGCAGGTGTATTTCTGATGTTTCTCGTAGTTCTAGCTCAAACTCATGGTTCTCGTTCCCATGTATGCCTGATTGTCTTTTACTGTATGCTGGTCATTTTACATCAAAACACTGTTTTAAATATGAAACCTATTATCTGGGAACAATACCTGCCTGGGATCACCATAATCCAAAGCTTTAGGTTCCTCGAATCACCCAGAGATGGTAACCCAGACCACAAATAGGGATGCAAGCTGGCTTATTTCTTAATCAGCCTTAACCAATTTGAGGTCTCAACTTATTGAGGGGAAGGGTCTATCTGTCCCCTGAATTTTGTGCAGATTCTGGGTTTTGATTTCAGCCTCTCATCTCACATGGTTTTCAAAACTCAAGTTCATATGGTGAAATTGGCAGATGCCCTTAGGGCAAAAGAGATTCCCACTTCTACCATTAGTTCCCATTTTCCTTTTTTTTTTTTTTTTAATTTTGCCTGCACCACAGAACTTGCAGGATCTTAGTTCCTGGTCAAAGCCATGCCCCCTGCAGCAGAAAAGTGAGGCGTCCTAACCACAGGACCGCCAAGGAACTCCCCCATTTTCCTTTTAATATTAGCTTCTCATAATAGCTCTTCAAAATTCCTATCTTATCAACTTTTTGGTATTTTTACAAAAGTTTTGTTTTATAATTCTAGAACATTCTTATTAGTCCCACCAACTCTGGGAACCACAACTGACTTATAATAGTCTTCTATTTTCAAGAACAATTTATGAATTAGCCAGAACTATCTTACACTACAAGGTTACAAATACCCAATTCAAACCACCACAAGTGAACAAAGGAATTTTTATTGTTTTATTTAACTATTTAGCCTAAACACTGCACTGATTCTATACACAGCTAGATCAAGGAACACAAGAGATATCATTAGAGTTCTCTCTATTCCCTCCCTGCAGGCCTCACTTCTTGAGCAGATAGGTTTCTTTCCTAAGACAATGATGGCCACACGCATCTTTATGCTTACCACACACCTATACTGTGATCCTAGAGGCAGCGTACTATCATATCTTCCTGCTATTTTTTGCACAAAAATTCTGGGGATTTGTGTCACGGGCCTATCCCAAGCCCACGTGGCTAGTCAGAACAAGATTACCTGGGATACACTGTTATTGGCAGTCTAGCCAGAACCACGTGGAATAGGAAGGTAAGCAGTTAAAAGGCAAAGCAGGACACTGTTATCAGGAGAAAAGGGTTGATAAAGTGTGCCAGTACACAAAAATAATAGCTACCAGAGTCCGTTCCATTTTCTTTCCCATTTTTTCAATTTCCTTAATTCTTCAATTCTGAACTTTTTTTTGACTTCATCTTTTGTCTCCCTGATTTGATTTTAATTCTCCTTTAAGTTCAAAGCTGAACTTAATTGGCCTGCTGCTGTTTCATCTTTTTATCTTTTATCCTGTCAGCTACTGTTTAATAGAAGCAATGCCTTCTTTTATGTCTCTGAAAACAGACTCCAGCCATTCTTTAAAATCTTCTTGTGTTTCTTATTGGAGATCCATTTCAGGGATTAGGTATATCTGTGTCCTTACCGCACTGATCCATTCTACCTCAAAATAAGCCCATAATTAATTTCATGTAAGTGTTTTTATTTGACCACACTTTTGCTTTTAATTTATTGATCCTTGCCGTTAATGATGGACAGCAAAACAATAAAAAGAAATTTTACAGTGAGTCAAAGAGACTCAAAATACTTTCAGGGACCTTCCTGGTGGCGCAGTTGTTAAGAATCCGCCTGCCAATGCAGGGGGGCACAGGTTCCAGCCCTGGTCCGGGAAGATCCCACATGCTGCAGAGCAACTGAGCCCATGCGCCACAACTACAGGGCCTGCGCTCTAGAGCCCCCAAGCCACAACTACTGAGCCCACATGCCACAACTACTGAAGCCCGCGCACCTAGAGCCCGTGCTCCGCAACGAGAAGGCACCGCAAGGAGAAGCCCATGCACCACAATGAAGAGTAGCCCTGGCTCGCCACAACTAGAGAAAGCCCACGTGCAGCAACGAAGACCCAAGGGAGCCAAAAATAGATAAATAAAATAAATTAAAACACTTTCACACAGGCCATCATCACTCTAACAAAAAATTGAGATTCTCAATGTTTCTGATTATGTTGATTTCTAAAATATTCTAAATTTTCAACGTGTTTCTGCTTCAAATTAAGGTTCAGGTCAGACTTCAGTCCGTGGGAGGTGGGGGGGGGGGGGTGGGGACCCATAACACTGATCTTGTTTCTTTTATTCCATTTATGTCTTATTTCTTTTTTGTGTTATTATTTTGTTATTTGCAACAAACATTTCTCCATTTCAATCTTAAAACTTACAATCTTGATAAAGAAGAAAATTCAAGGGACTTCCCTGGTGGCACAGTGGTTAAGCCTCCACGCTCCCAATGCAGAGGGCTGGGTTCGATCCCTGGTCAGGGAAACAGATCCCACATGCATGCCGAAACCAAGAGTTCGCATGCCACAACTAAGAAGCCTGCGTGTCGCACCTAAGGAGCCCACCTGAAGCAACTAAGCCCCAGTGCAACCAAATAAATAAATATTAAAAACAAACAAACAAATCTGTCTCAGCCACTGCTGCCTCCTAAAAGAGCCTTCTTCTACAAAAGAGCCCTTTCAATGCATCGTGCTCCTTAATTCTCTTCTCCAAACCAAGCATCCCCAGTTTGTCCTGTGCTTTACCTGTAACATGATTTCCAAAATATTCCTCAGCGGCACCATTCTCAAGATATTCTCTAGTTTGTCCAGGCAATGTCCCAGAAGTGGACAGAACATTTTGGATAAGATCAGTTTGCCAGAGACTACACTAGAACCTGTAACTCCCAGAATTTCCTTATTCCTTTGCCTATTAACACAGAGGAATATTTTAATACGCATCTCTAAGAGTTTATCTCTACAGGCTTAATAGGTATTTTCAAAGGGAATAAATTAGGTTGGTGTTTCGTCAGAGGTTCCATTTTAGAAACATTTAATAAAAGAATACAAAGTATCACAATTTATATTAATATGGTAACACATATATTTAACATATACACCTCAGCAAACAAGAGAAATAGAGCCAAAGAGACCATTTAGAAAGAAAATTAGAAATCCCTAAAACAAACCTTTGATCAAGATTGATTTTTAAAAGTCAAGGCTTTTAAGTTTTCATAGCAGGCTATGCTTACATTTTAAGCTACTAAAATTTTTCTTTCTGCTGAAATAAAGCTGGTAATTTTATCAGTAAACACCAAGTGATCTCTCGAGAAGAAACAAAATACATTTGAAAGGTTAAGATTTGAAATGATCTCCAAGTGTGTTTATTTTTATACTTAAAACTTTATACCCTCTCCACCCCATTTCCAAAATACTGTTGAGATAGCTAACAAAAATAGCTAAATTTTATCTTTTTTTAAAAAGCCAGGTGAAGGGAAGAATGATAAAATTTTAAAAATGAAAGCATGGAAAGAGAATCTGCCCAAAGGTGGATCAAAGAAGTTCAATACTGAGTGTCACAGTAACCAAAACACTGTCTCTGAAACAAACAAACAAACACCTTATCAACTATTCAGGAAGACCCACAACTTTTCTTGGCACTAGTTTGAAATTTTTCACAAATGTGTAAGTTATACTTTTAAATTGATACTGCAGATTTTTTAAAAGTAGCAGCTTTCTCTGCCAATACACAAAGAATGTGCCCCTTTGTCCTTACTTCAAATTTAAAAAGCATTTGGTAGTTGATAAGCTGGCTCACTTGTTCTTCTTCTAACTTTGTATGAATTAGAAGAGGAAATGAAAATCAAGTAACTGTGACCTAAAAGTTCCATCTTTATCTTTTTAATGTATTGTTTACAGAAAGCAGGCAACAGAGCAAAGCTATTATGAATGGCAGCTTTGGAATCATGCCAAATTCTGAATTCAAGTCCTAGCTCCAATATTCGATATGGCTGACTGTGGGATTCTTTAATCCCAAATATACTAATCCGGAAAATGACAATAATATGTGTACTTACCTCACAAGGTTGGTATGAGAAGCTATTAAGTTCCTGGCACAGCGCTTAACACAAGCATTCAATAAATTGAGTAAGCATTTAATTTTCTTTTTTTTAAATATTTATTTATTTATTTGGCTGCGTCGGGTCTTAGTTGAGGCACACGGGATCTTCGTTGCAGCATGCAGGATTTTTAGTTGCAGTATGCAAACTCTCAGTTGCAGCATGTGGGATCTAATTCCCTGACCAGGGATTGAACCTGGGCCCCCTGCACTGGGAGCGTGGAGTCTTAGCCACTGAACCACCAGGGAAGTCCCAGCACTTAACTTTAAATTTAATTAGGGATTTCCCTGGTGGCAGAGTGGTTAAGAATCCACCTGCCAGCGCAGGGGACATGGGCTCGATCCCTGGTCCAGGAAGATCCCACATGCCACGGAGCAACTAAGCCCGTGCGCCACAACTACTGAGCTTGTGCTCTAGAGCCTGCAGGCCACAACTACCGAGCCCATGTGCCACAACTACTGAAGCCTGCGCGCCTAGAGCCTGTGCTCCGCCACAAAGAGTAGCCCCCACTCGCCGCAACTAGAGAAATCCCACGCACAGCAACAAAGACCTGACGCAGCCAAAAATTTAAATAAAGTAAATTAAAAAAAATTTTAGTTACTTATTTTTAAAATACACATATATGTAATACCTATTTATCCACCAATAAACTCTCCAAATCCAAGCCTGACAAATGAAAATTTCCCAACTAACTGCTTTAATTAATACTGCTAAATAAAATAACCTATTTTCTGATGGGGCAGGAAAAATAATAAGTTGTCAAAATAAATCACTGCTTTTTTTTAACCATTTATTTTTTTCCCAGCTATTTTTGAGATCTAATTGACCTATAATATTGTGTAAATTTAAGATAAACAACAAATCACTGCTTTGAAATATAGTATGTGCACCTTTTAAAGCATACATCCAACAAGCATGAAAATTTGCTTGTATCAAACCTACTCCTCAAAGATTGCTTTACAATTTAAGTTTAAAAGTCACCTTGCGCTAAATACCAAAAAAAGTAAACTAGACTGAATATACAAACTGAACTAAGGAGTCTTTATTGTGAAGCTCTCAACAAACAACAGAATTTGCCCATACCAGCATTCTCCTAGAAATAGACTGTGTTCTGGGGGTTGTGTTCTGAGGGCATCACACAATACCTAACCCACCCAGAAGGCCTTCAATATGTTGGGTAAGTAGATAAATGAGTACTGTTCCAAATGTGGTAAGGAATCTCTTCTTTTCCAAAGCTTAAAACATAGACAATGAATAGTGAACAATAGTTCAAACACTCATTTTGTTATTATAAAGAAAACTGATTTTCCTATAGGTAAGACTACAAATAAAGAAAAAAATTATGAAGTGAGTATCTAGTTGGGTAAAGTGACTACCCCACTGTTTTACAACATACCCTAAGAAAAAGTACTCTAAAAGCTTTACAGAAGCAATCAACACAACAAAAATACATAATCAGAAAATAATTTTTAACATATAATAAAAAATACTATGGTCTCTAGAGACAGTGTATGCAAATGTAATCAACTTTCAAAAGTGTGGGACCTATACAATCAGAAATCTTCACAGGCTTCAGTCTAACCAGGGCTGATTTTAACCAAATACCCTAAATAGGATCAAACTCTTCATTACTCTCCACTTCTATAATTATACCATGATATAGTCATATACAGTACTTTAAAAAAATTACCTCCTTTGCCATACTATAAAAACAAAAACTTTAAAAATCACTATAACAATCAAAAAGGATGGAAATTCTGACACATCCTAAAACGTGGATGAACCGTGAGGACATTATGCTAAATGAAATAAACCAATCACAAAAGGACAAATACTGTCCAAATAATTCCACTTACATGAGGTACCTAAAACAGTCAAATTTGGGACTTCCCTGGTGGTCCAGTGGTTAAGACTTCACGCTTGCAGTGTAAGGGGCACCAGTTCCATCCCTGGTCAGGGAACTAAGATCCCACATGCCTCACAGCAGGTGCCAGGGGCTGGAGAGAAGAGGGAATGGGAATTACTCTTTAACGGGCAATTTCAGTTTAGGAATATGAAGAAGTCCTGGAGATGGATGGTGGGATGGCTGCTCAACAATGTGACTGTACAAACTGTGCACTTAACACCGTGTGTTAAGTTTTGTGTTATGTATATTTTACCAATTTTTTGCTACTTTTTTTTTTTTTTGACCATGCCACATGGCGTGCACGGCCCCTGCAGTGGAAGCACGGAGTGTTAACCACTGGACTACCAGGGAAGTCCCTACCACAATTTTTAAAAAATCACTATAAAGGGACTTCCCTGGTGGCGCAGTGGATAAGAATCCATGCTCCCAGTGCAGGGGTCCGGGTTCAATCCCTGGTCAGGGAACTAGATCCCACATGCGTGCCGCAACTAAGGAGCCAGTGAGCGACAACTGAGGGGTCTGCCTACCGCAACTAAAACCCAGCGCAACCAAATAAATAAATATTAAAAAAAAAGAACCTATGTCTATACCCACTAAGCCATACTCCCTCTCTATTATAGATTCATTTTGCCTCAAGTTACTTTTTAAATAAACTAATTCTTTTAAAATCCTCTATAATTTTTCATCAAGTTAAACCAAGGAACATGAGTCAATCCGCCATCAACTCTGACAGTCCCTGGTTACATGGAACTTTCTTACTTTCCCACTAGGTCAAAGTGTTTAAAGCAAAGGAGTAGTGCCAGAGACAGGCATGGGATATGAAGACAAGGATTGTAGAAACAAAGAGGAAAAAAGAAAAAACAGGGAAACTGCATCGTTGAGCATTCCAGTAAAGGAAAGACAAGAAAGAGGGTAAATGGTAAATGAAGAGGAAAGAATGGAAAATGAAGAATATTAAGATAATACCTTCAGCGCTTCTGATCTATCCACATGATTTTTTCTGTAATTTTCCCATAATTTATTTTTAATACATCCTCTAAAATACTAATTCTTAATTTTACTCTCCCAGGCAGGTAGCCTCAGTTACACTTTGTTTAACCAAATTTTATTCTTCATATTGCTATGCTGCCATTTAAAGCCCACTGATTACAAGGAAACTCAACTCTACAATTATAATGAACAACTGATTAATTGCATTTCCTACTTTCTTTCAGTTAGTAACAATGAATAAGCTTAACCCAAATAAATGTAGACAACTTTTGAAGAAAAATGGTACCAATGACCTTTGGTAAACTGCTATTAATAAAATTCATGGTATTTATCTTTCAGGTAGATTACCTCTAATGCATTTCGGGAAAAGTGAAATACCAGGCTCAAAGGGTATTACTTCTCAAACAACTCTTCAAAAAATGCTTTCCCTTAGACATACATAAAAATTACTTATCAGCATCTGTTTAAGCCAGTGATTAAGACAAATTCATGTTAATTATACCACAGCAGTTATATGAAGAGGATTGCAATATTTTAAAAATTCATGTTTTCAATGAAGAAAGAAACAATGGTAGAACTGAATTAGGTAGAATGCAATGCAAATAGCTACACACCAGTAATAACAGAAAAGCTTAAGTGTTTTATTTACTGCTCCTTTAGATAATAACAACCTGGAGCAGGGACCTTGTCTTTTTTACGTTTTGGAACACACCACTGATCTATGGATCATCAAAAAAATGATATGAGAGACTTCCCTGGTAGCGCAGGGGTTAAGAATCCACCTGCCAATGCAAGGGACACGGGTTCGATCCCTGGTCCAGGATCACGTGTCGCGGAACAACTAAGTCCGCGTGCCACGACGACTGAAACCACGCGAGCCCTAGAGCCCACCTACTACAACTACTGAAGCTCGCGCACCTAGAGCCCATGCCCCACAAGAGAAGCCACCGCAATGAGAAGCTGCATACCACAACGAAGACCCAACGCAGCCAAAAAATAAATAAATAAAAATTTAAAAATGATAGATTACCGTAAGCTAATCCCACTCCTACCTGATTTGAGCTTACTCACTTTCCTCAGACAGAAATCCATTATACCAAAAAAACTAAAAATCATTCTCACCAAGACTTGTGCCCCAAGAAAAAGAAGCCGAAAGCCTACATTTTAATGACAAAGTCTTTGTAGCCATTTTCTTAAAAGTTAGCCAAATCCTTGGTGCATGGAACTAGCAGGAGGGTGGAGTTAAGGAGCCCCAGCTGCTCTGCCCACCCCGGCCTGGCCCAGCCTACCTCAGTTCCAAGCTCAGGCCCTATCTTTAGACTCTGGTGGGGATAGGATGCTTTAGGCATCACTTGAAAGACATAAATGCCTGTGCCATGAAAAAATAAATGAATGAGAGGGGGAAGAAGCCAAGAGTAGATTTCTAATTGTATTCTGTACTCAAATCCATGGCTCCTTTTTAAACTGGAGACCTGTTTAATTTTGTAACCAACACTAAGAAAAATTCTTAACTCTCAGTTTTCCAAGCAATCTACAGTAAGCAGTACGAATTACTTTTGGTTCTTTAAGATCTCATTTTAAAGTAATGAAGAGCAAGCATCTAGAATAAACTTCCCTCAGTACTTAACTTCCTCCGGTAGTGAACAGCTCTCAAAGCATCTGTCCAGGGAGCGGTGGCAGCACCTGGCAACTCGTTAGAAACGCAAATTTTCCGGCCCCACCCCAGACCTGCAGAATCAGAATGCCTGGGGTGGGACCCAGCTATTGTGTTTTAACAAGCCCTCCAGGGGGGGATGATGCTTGCTTGGGTTTTCAGAACCACTGGCTTAGGGGTGAAGAGTCATACTGCCTAGGTTCAGATCTTCGATTCAAGGTTTACTTGCTGGGTAACCAAGAGGTAATTACACAGCTTCTCTAGTCTTGTTCCTCATCTATAGGAATGGGGTTGTTATGAATATTAAATAAGAAAAACATACCTTAAGTGCTTAAGATCGATGCCAGGCATATAAACATTCAAGCGTTAGCTGTCGCTACTAATATAAACAAAGCACTTTGACGGCTGTAGACTGGAAGGGGGAGAAAGACAAAGACGGAAAAGGCTTAATCCCTACCCGCTCCAGGAGTTTAATACCTAGTGTCTAGGTCAGACACGTGTATCCAAAGCATAACCAAACACACTCCAAGAGAAAATAAAGACGCCAGCCTAGGAGGGGCAAACAAGTTGATTGTATGAAGAAGCAACAAATTCTGACCCAACGTTAAAAGATATGGCTTTAAAGTAACTTCATGTGAGCAAAAGAGTTACACAGCCTCAAGCGAAGAAAAAGTCATTCCAGTCTACAGGTGTGAGCCAAGATCCCAAGAAGCGGGAGAAACTGAAGCGCAAGATAGTAGACTACAGTGGCTGGAAAACGGACAAAGCAAAAATATGTAGTAGGAAATAAAATCGGATATCCCAAATCCTAGGGCTTAGCGGGGAGGAGTGCGGGGGGAACACCCGGCCTCCTCAGGGCACTCTACGGCACTCTCATTTGCAAACTTCCCCTTTTGTTTCCTGAACTCCCGGAGACCACTTTTATGCAGTGGACCATCAAGCCATTGTTTGCAGCAAAGTTGAATGCAGGAAGGTGAGAAGTCTGACCGGAGCCCCGCATTCCGAGGAGTGACCCAACAGGACCCAACATCTGAACATTCTCAGACGCAAATGAGCGCAAAACCGTAACATTAAACACAAAAAAAGAAACTCGCTATTAAAAGGCAAAACTTGGATAAGCACAAGTAGCGGGGAAAGAGGGCAGTTTTACGTCTTCTTCCCTGAACCCCCGACCGGGTGCTGGTAGAATCCAGACGGCTTATTTTCACAGCCTGCAGGCTGAGGTTTTCCTTCCGGTCATTGTGTTTATTTCCCCAAAAGAGCAGTCCCCGCGGGGCACGCGCGCCGGCCGGGCCGGGGACAAAGCCCACTCCGGGCTCCACCTGGACGCGGGTAGGGGCGGGCAGGGGCAGCGGCGAGGAGGGGCGGTGCTCCGGGGCCCGCCCGCCGGCCCGCAGTTACCAGGCAGCGCGGCACCGCCCCCGCCGCCCGCCGGCCAATCCGGCGCGTCTGCTGCCCGGGCGCACGAGCCCCGGAGACACCAGGCCGAGCGCGACCCCACGGCTCGGGCCTGGCACCGCGCGCGCACCCGCATCGCCGGAGCCGGCCAATCAGCGGCCGGGCATGCGCAGCCCGCAGGCTCGCTCGCGCGCGGGCCTCACGCGTGAGGGGCCCCCCCACGCCGCGCCGGCGCGCGCGCCCCTCCCCCACGCACCCAGGCGCGCGCGTGCAACTGTCGTCCCCCGCGACCGCGTCTGCTCCTGCCCCACCCCCAACGCCGGCGGGCCGGGATGGGGGGGACCTGTGGCCCCCAACACGGCCGCCGACGGTCCCCGGACCCGTCAGTGCAGGCCCCGGAGGGAGCGAGTCTCAAATAAAGACCGTGCTCGCGATGGCAACCGGGGCGGGGGACCGGAGATGAGGCGACAGGGACTCACCCGAGTGCAGCCGCCTCCAGGCAGCGCCGGGGCCGGGGGTGCTGAAGGGAAGCGAGTGTGGGCCGCGCGCGAACTGCGGCTGCGGCGGAGCACCCTCGGGCTGAGGCTGGCTGGCGAGCGGGCAGGAGGTGAGAGGGCGAGGGGCCCGAGCGTCTCGGCCGAGCTCCTGTCACCGCCGCATGGCCGCCCCGGCAGGGCCTCGCTCAGCGCCTAGATCCGCTCACAGGGGACCGAGGGATAGGCCGGGGTAACCGCGGCAGGCGGGCAGCCACGGCTAGAGAGCGCGTGCGGGAAAGCGGGGGGGCGATCGGCGGCCCCTTTCCTCTGCTCTCCGAGCTTCTCTCTCACCCTCCTCCTCTTTTTTTTTTTTTTTTTTTTTTTTTTGTTCCTCGAAGGCGCGCTGCGCGTGCGCACCCGCAACACCGCCCAGCGGGAGTTGTAGTCTCTGATTCGTCCCCACCAACGCGACGGCGGGGGCAGTGGACTACGACTCCCAGGAAGCCTCGCGCCAACAAGCCCAGAGCCCGAAGACGCGGCGAGCGCGGCGCCCGGCCCTCTCGGGCAAGGACTGTCAATGGAGGCGCGGGTGGTGGGAGCGAGGAACATGGCTGCACCTGGGGCCTGCGCTGCTGCTCGGGTGGGGGAGGGGAGCCGGGGCGCAGGGATGAAAATCCAGGCCAGGAGAGTTCCAGCCTGCTCCCTGCCGCTCTGCAGCTGGCCTCAGCCACGGTCCAAGGCTCGCACTCACTCTTGCACCCGAGATTCCTTGCAAATTGAGAGGCCGGACCACTGCAAAGGCCGGAGAGTCCCAGGACGGCCTGCCGCCTTCCATGCTCCGCCAAGGGACCTCCTCCGCCCTGCACCACCCTCCGGAACACAAAGAACTCCTGTTAGTTTTGAAAGCTTGCCTCAAAATCGGCCAAAAGAGACTATTGCCCCAACTTTGCACGGGCGAGGGAAAGGCACCCTTCTGTTTTTATTCACCCTCCAACCCCCAGGCTTTGCTCACTTTCACTCAACATTTATAAAGTTAAAGTGGAAAAGCCATGGAGGGGAGCAGAAAACGTGGTTTGCAGCCCGTTTTGTTCTGTCAACCGCTAGGCAATTTCACTCAAGCCCCTCCCCCCGATAATTTTTTGCATCTCAACTTTCACTAGCTCGTGAATTTCGAAAATGGTGAGACGTTACTGTTCACCCAAGTTAGAAGTTCAAAAAAACTCAAGCCCAGAGATTTTAGATGTTTATGTAAAGAATAAAATCGAGTGATTTTGTGATGTTTCTCCCCACCGGAGATTCGGGGCCCGCCGGCCATCCTCCCCCTCCCCCTCCTCCTCGGTAGGTGGCGACCACGGCGCTTTTTCCAGCCTTTGTCGCTCGCAAGAAAACTTTCCGAGCAGCTAGTCTTTTGATGTAGGTCCAAAACCTTTCCTTTGAATTTGGGTTCACAGATTGGCGTTCCCCATCTTCTTTCTTCCACCGACCGCACCCATAATGCCTCGTCTAGAATGTCCATGTTGGATTTCTTTAAAATAGATGGAGAATTTAAAGGTCCCTTGCGAAGCAATCTGGTTACAGAAGACTTCCACATTTTTCCCATTTCCCTTGCAATCTTTTACAGTAATTTTGTCTTCGCCTAAATCGATTAGAACTCTCCTTTGTCAAGTCTCTCCACAGCGTTTAGTTTTTCATAAGGACAATTTTTGCCCTCATATTTCTTAACATTTTAGAATATTTAATTATTCCGTCTTCCCAGTACCAAGTACAACTGACATATTTAGGAACAAACATTAACTCTTGAGAAGCCTACAACTCAGCTGCTAAGAGCAGCCAGCCTACGAGCTGCAAACTCGGCTGCTGTGAGCATCAGTGAGTATGTTTTATAGAGGGACTGGAGTCCTGAACGGATTCTTGGGAAGACTGGGAGGTTGAGGACAATGAAGGGAGGATGCACTGGGTATGGTGGAGCCATGGAGTAGCATTGGAAGGGTGTCACAAAGTGAGTTAGTAAAGCAAAAGTTCACTTAGTCGAGATTACCTTTGCCATTGACTTATTTAGGAGATAGTCCCTTCACTTTTTATGAATTGAACAGCTCAGTGTGAAATTTTGCTGCTGCTTCATGAACAACTCCAATTTCCTTGGAGGTTGAAGCTGTTCCTAAAACTATCAAATCCTAACGCAGGTCCCAAAACTTTAGCTGGCTTTGAATTGCCTCTGGACAGAAAGCTGGCCCTTTGGGGACAATGAACAGTGTGTGGAAGGGTATGTGGTGTGAACAGTGTGTAGAGACCAAGCTTTTTTCCCAATGTATGGCTGTTGGCAGGTGTAACCCTCAAATTCATGTCTCACAGTCATAAATCGCATGCAATTTCAGTTTTCCCTGAGGCCTGGCTTGCCACCTCGGCTGCTAGTGATACGCTTGTTGCCGTTTGTTAGCCAGTTTCTCCCTCACCTCATTGGTACAGATGCTATGTTAATGGTGACCAGAGTTGCAAGCCACTTGGATACCAGCTCAGTACAGCCAGTTGTTTTTCCAGCACAGGATTGTACTGCTGTTTTTTGGGTTGAGCAAGAAATGAAAAAAAAAAAAAAAAAAAATCATTGATTTGTATTTAGGGATGATTTCGTATGGAATCCTTTGTTTAAATCACACTCAACTTTGTTTAGAATGACATTCAACATAACAAGATGTGTGTACCGAGACCGAGATTGCAGGAAAAGAAGATTCCCAGCTCTTGGCTCCAGCTCACTTGAGACATGAGTACACGGAGGCCAACAGTTGGCAGAATCTTGCAGCTTATTTCAAATTATTTTAAATATTTCTCTCTTTAATGTTTAACTTAGTGGATGCAGTCCTGCAGATGAGCGTCCAAATAACATGACACTCCATTCGACTGCATACAGTAACCCCTCCTGATCCGTGGGGGCTACATTCCAAGACCCCTAAGTGGATGCCTGAAACCAAAGATAATACTGAACACTCCATAGACTATGTTTTTTCCTATATGCCTATATGTACATACCTATGATAAAGTTTAGAAATTAGGCAGAGTAAGAGATTAGTAATAACATGGAAAAGGGACTTCCCTGGTGGTCCAGTGGCTAAGACTCTGTGCTCCCAATTCAGGGGGCCCTGGTCAGGGAACTAGATCCACATGCCACAACCAAGATCCTGCATGCCACAACTAAGAGCTGGCGAAGCCAAATAAATAAATATGTAAAAAATAAAAAGATCATGTCCTAGAAATTTCCAATGAGAGAAAGTATTCATTAAAAAATAACATAGAGGGCTTCCCTGGTGGCGCAGTGGTTGAGAATCTGCCTGCTAATGCAGGGGACACGGGTTCGAGCCCTGGTCTTGGAAGATCCCACATGCTGCGGAGCAACTAGGCCCATGAGCCACAACTACTGAGCCTGCGCGTCTGGAGCCTGTGCTCCACAACAAGATAGGCCGCGATAGTGAGAGGCCCGCGCACCGCGATGACGAGTGGCCCCCGCTTGCCACAACTAGAGAAAGCCCTCGCACAGAAACGAAGACGCAACACAGCAAAAATAGATTAATCAATTAATAAACTCCTACCCCCAACATCTTCTTAAAAAAATAAAAAAGAGTGACATAGAATAATTATAACAATATATATTGCAATAAAAGTTATGTGGGGACTTCCCTGGTGGCACAGTGGTTAAGAATCCGCCTGCCAATGCAGGGGGCACGGGTTCGAGCCCTGGTCCGGGAAGATCCCACATGCCACAGAGCAACTAAGCCCGTGCACCACAACTACTGAGCCTGCGCTCTAGAGCCCGTGAGCCACAACTACTGAGCCCAGTGCACCACAGCTACTGAGCCCGCGCACCACAGCTACTGAGCCTGTGCACCTAGAGCCCGTGCTCCACAACAAGAGAGGCCAATGCAATGAGAAGCCTGCGCACTGCAACGAAGAGTAGCCTGTGCTCACCCCAACTAGAGGAAGCCGGCGCACAGCAACAAAGACCCAACGCAGCCAAAAATAAATAAAATTAATAAAAATTAAAATAAATAAAAGTTATGTGAATGTGGTCTCTCTCAAAATATCTTATTAGGACTTCCCTGGTGGTCCAGTGGTTAGGACTTCATTTTTCCAATGCAGGGGGCGCTGGTTCGACCCCTGTTTGAGGAGCTAGTATCCCACATGCTGAGCAGTGAGGCCAAAAAATAAAATTAAAAAAAAATTCAAAATGTCTTATTATACTGTACTTACCCTTCTTGTGATGATGTGAGATGCCAGGTAGCACCAGAGTTAATCTGTCCTTCCGTGTTTTATGCCCTGGTGCCTCCTTTGCACTTTTATGAATGTAGGTTCTATTGGGCATCTTCTTCCAGAAGAGCCCAGTTTCATCACAGTTGAAGACTTGCTTTGGATAATATTCTCTGTCCTTAATCAACTTCTTCAACTCTGCTGGAAGTGTGGCAGCAGCTTCTTCCTTAGCAGACACAGCCTTTCCAGTAATTTTTATATTCTTCAGTCCAAACCTATTCCTGAATCTGTGTAACCATCCCTTACTTGCAGTAAATGGCTTGGTATCACCCGTTTCTGGGGATCCCTGGCTGAAGTCTTCGTACAGGCTCAGTGCTTTCTGGCGCAACACATTGCTGTCAATGGGAACACGTTTTCTGTTCATGTCTTCCACCCACAAATTTAATGCCTCTTCCATCTTAACTATGCACTTATCACGCACTGTGGCTGTAACTTTTGCAGTTTGAGGCGCTACAGCAAAACTAGCACGGATTTCTTTTTCCTTCTTCACAATTTCACGGATAGAAGATTCGTTCTTACCGTAGATCTTAGCAACCTCAGCATACGATTTTTTTTCTTTCCTTACTAAGTCGAGAACTTTCACTTTTTCAATTAAAGGAAGCACTTTACGGCTTCTCTTTGGCATATCCGAACTGCCAGCATCACTACTCTTGCGCTTTGGGGCCATTATTAAGTAAAATAAGGGTTACTTGAGCACAAGCACTGCGATACCTGGCAGTTGATCTGATAACCCAGGCGGCTACTAAGTGACTACCGGGCAGGATACGCTGGACAAAGGGATGATTCACGACCCAGGCAGGACGGAGCGGGCGGGCGTGAAACTTAAAACTTATGAATTGTTTATTTCTGGAATTTTCCATCAGCAGTCAGCCCTCCGTATCCGCGGGTTCTGCATCTGCGGATTCAGCAAACCATGGATGGAAAATATTCTAAAACAAACAAACAAAAAAATGCCAGAAACTTTCAAAAAGCAAAACTTGAATTTGCTGGCTGGGTGCCCGGCAACTGTTTACATAGAATTTACATTGGTTTACAATTATTTACATAGCAGTTATTAGAAATTCAGAGGTGATTAAAAGTAAATGGGGAGGATGTGTGTAGGTTGTATGCTAATACTACAGCCATTTTATATAAGGGACTTGAGCATCTGCAGACTTTGGCATCTGGGGAGTATTGAGGGGGGCGGGGCGGTCCTGGAACCAATCCCCCTTCGAGACCAAGGGACGGCTGTAATATTTTCCAAATGCCTGTAACTGAAACCGTGGAAAGTGAAACCGCAGATAAGGGGGTCTACTGTACTGTGGGAGACAAAAGCCAAGTCAGAAGGGCCACAGCCAGGATAGATAAGGATCTAAACCAAGTGTGAGCTCTTCCACCAACTTAAGTGCATCTTCATACAGTCTCTGAGCACTTACAGACTTGTTAATTGCTTTTAAATAGCAAGTGATGTGGCAATGTTTGAGTGTCTTCACTAGTCCTGAAAAATAATCACCTTCTTGGATTTTTAATACTGGTATCAGGAGTCTGCTTTCTCCATTATCATGGGACCCACCCCCATAGGAAATCCCTATCAGCTACCTATGCTGACAGAACCACACTTACACCACTTGGTCAAGGTCACCGTGGTTGAGATTATTTAGTGGGGTTTTGGGGGGTTTTTTTCGGGGGGGAGTGTGGGTTATGCTGTGATCTTAGTTCCCCAACCAGCGATCGAAACCGTACCAACAGTGAAAGCACCGAGTCCTAACTACTGGACCACCAAGGAATTCCCTAGTGTTAAAAAGATGCTCTTTGGAATCCAAACTGAATAATTAATCTTTTTGTGACCCTGTCGTGTATTTTAGGTTGCTCAAAACCGTAACTCTAGCGAAAACTGAGATACTCTTTTTTATTAATTTTTTTTAAATTTTACTTATTGATTTTGGCTGTACCGGGTCTTAGTTGCGGCATGCGGGATCTAGTTCCCGACCAGGGATGGAACCCAGGCCCCCTGCGTTGTGAGTTCGAGTCTTACCCACTGGACCACCAGGGAAGTCCTCAAGCTGAGACACTCTTGACACACCCTTTTTTCGAAGTACATCAGTCTTTTGATGAACACTAAACAGAGGTCTTTTTTTCCCCATGACTCTGCTTCATGCAGGACCCAAACTTCTGGGTCCAATTTCTTGGTTTTTCTTTACAGTATATACATAGTACAGTATAGAGAGAGAATGGGATGTAACGTATCTATCATGTGTAAAATAACAGTTTGATCTTTTAGATCTGGGATCAGTTAGGAATTGCATACCTAGTCCAGATCACATGGGTAGGGCCAAAACGACATCTTTAGCTTCTGCATGGGTGTCTGCCCTGTAACAGATAACTCCTTTGTTATTACAAGGATGCTTTTTTAACTGCTTATAAAACACTCTTTTTGAGCAGGTTTTTGTTTGGACAATCTGAATATTTCGAATCCTGAGTAAATTACCTTTCAGAGAACTCTTCCAAAGGCGGAAAAAAAACCCAACTAAATCCGAGTTATAATTTATTCATAATAATTAATAATGTAGATGTAACCTAAATAGACCTTCTAGCTCTTGCTATGCCTTTTTGTGCAAAATCTGCCCTATGCGGTAAATCTAATATTCATGTAACGTCAATTGAAATAAACAGTTTTATTTGTTGTTTTAACAGGATTTAAATGAATGTTATCTTCTATTTAGTATTTTGTTACTATTGCTGTAATTGTTGTGTAAGTTCATTTTTAAAACATAAAAATCTCTATAGTATTTTCTCTGCCTCCCTCAGGGATTTGGGGAAATCAGACAATATGTAAATGAAAATACTTTATAGACTCTTAGTTAAGTGTTCTATAAATATTAAATGGTATAATTTAGCATTCAAAACAGTATTTTAAAATATCTTATGAACAAAATGTTCATGTTTCTTTTCTAACTAAATTTAAAAAATGCTTTTTGTTCTAAGATTTAAGAAAATATATTTACAGATACACTTATCACTGGATTCAGGTGGACTTGTTATCATATCTGACTGATCAGGTGATGCAACTAATAAAATAACGGGCATTATAAGCAACACATCCTTTCAGAATATATCTCTGCCAAGAATATCATACTCAGAAACCTTTGAGTACAAAATCGAATCAAGGAAAGTTACTTCCAAACGAAATACATAATCGATAGCCATGCAACGTTTCATTCCTAAAATCAAGAAAAGGATAATTTGGACTTAATGCTGAAAACAAATAGCCCTATTCTTTCCCTTTATTTATGTTAATATTTATTTATTTATTCGGCTGCATCTGGTCTTAGTTGCGGCACTCAGGATCTTCCTTGCGGCATGCGGACTCTTAGTTGCAGCATGCGGGATCTAGTTCCCTGACCAGGGATCAAATCCGGGACCCCTGCATTGGGAGCGAGGAGTCTTAGCCACTGGACCACCACAGAAGCCCCTCTTTCCCTTTTCTATTTTTGTTTCCAATATCAACTTAATGTCCAGGTGCTTGATTATTATCTTTGCATTTACCAAGCCTTTACTCTCTTTTTCTGGTGAATCAAAGCAACTTTTTAACCCCCTCCTGGCCCTGTGTTTATTATAATTAAGGTAAATACATTGGGAAAGTTTTCATCTAAGAATAAAGGAAAATTTTGAACAACGGCTTAGAGGGAGAAAAAAAGAAGCCAAAAATAATGATGCAGTTCAAATGTGAAGTTAGCCATCATCAAGTAGTCAAGTACTACTTTAAATTGTTTTCCCAGCAGTGGGAAGGTATGCTAACCATCTTTTCTCTTCCCCCTGAATCTAAGGAGAGGGGTTAGGCAGGCTCTGTGGTGTACCTGGGGCCTCTGACTTCATTCCAGCAAACTATGTGGTCCAATCCCCAGTGAACTTGGATTAACCCCAAAGTGAGCAACAGGGAAGAGGCTGAGCACCGACTAAATTCTGGAAAGCCTGAGAGACGGCTTCTGTCCTCCAGAAATGTATAATAAAGGCTAACACTTATTGAGCATTCCCTCCATGCCACTTGCTTTGCTCGACACTTAGTAGGTTATCTCACTGCACTGACAACTACCCCCTGTGGTAGGTGCTTAGCACCTCTTCATATGCTAAAAAGGCTCTGAAAGGTTAAGTTACTTGGCCAATGATACACAGATGGCAAAAATCCAGATTCTCATCTAAATCAGCCCGTGTCCAAGTCTGAATTTTTAACTATTGGTGTCTATTTATTTGTAGGCTACACTCATCTCATCCAGGTTGATGTGACACATAAATCAAATACAAAGTACACTCCAGCAAACACCATCAGATAGTACAAGATGGGTGGAGATAAAGCATGCAATTTTAAATGGAGGAGGCAGCATCTGCAATGAATATTAAAGGATGGATAGAATTTAAAAAATAATAATAACATGAATTTTTTTAAAGGGGGAGGAACTCTCTTAGCCTTCTGTGAAATGAAATTCATATTTTATGGCAAGACAAGAAAAATTTAAACATAAAAATTCTTCTCTGCCCTTTGGCCTCCTCTCCCCCCATCGTGTGCATTGTGTATTTGCATTATGCATCGACCAGACCTCCCCCATCCTCAGGAATACCTGCTCAACTATAAACAACAACATTCTCCCCACATCGACAAGACAGCTCCTTAAAAGATAACATTCCTGAGGGATGGGTTGGGAGTTTGGTTTAGCAGATGCAAAGTATTATATATAGAATGGATAAACAACAAGGTCCTACTGTATAGCACAGGGAACTATATTCAATATCCTGTGATAAACCATAATGGAAAAGAATATGAAAAAGAATGTGTATATATGTATAATGGAATCACTTTGCTGTACAGCAGAAATTAACACATTATAAATCAACTCTACTTCAATAATAATAAAATAACTTAAAAAAATACATTATTTGATGTACAGCCCTCCACCTGAAAAAACTTATATAACTGTGCCTTGACTTCTAACAGGCAGAACAGTTCTCAGAGCTTTCTGAGATGATCTTCCCAGTTATAATCCTCAAATACAGCTCGAATAAAATTTTCCATTTCCTTGTTAGATTGACTGGTTAATTTTTCATTGACACTTCTAAGACTTCTAATCAAAGTCATCCTGGTGGGGGGGGCGTGGAAGCCTATAGTGGTGTATACACATCGCTTAAAAATGTATAGAGATGAGATCATACTATGAATATTCTTCTAATCAATTCCTTAACGATGGACCTTTAGGTTGTTTCTTATACTGGCATGTTTTTAAAGCAAATTCTTGGCAGCAAAATTATCACGTAAAAGGATCTGTGCACCCTCCTATGTTCATTGCAGCACTATTCACAGTAGCTCAGATGTGGAAACAACCTAAACTTGTCATCCACAGATAAATGGATAAATTTAAAAATGCGATCTATATATATATATATATATATATATATATATATATATATATATATATATATATGGAATACTATTCAGCCTTAAAAAAGAAGGAAATTCTGCAGTATGGAACAACATGGATGAACCTTGAGAACATTATGCTAACTGAAATAAGCCAGTCACAGAAAGACAAATACAGCATGATTTCACGAATATGAGGTATCTAAAATACACACTCGAGGGCTTCCCTGGTGGCACAGTGGTTGAGAGTCCGCCTGCCGATGCAGGAGATACGGGTTCGTGCCCCAATCCGGGAAGATCCCACATGCCGCGGAGCGGCTGGGCCCGTAAGCCATGGCCACTGAGCCTGCGCGTCCGGAGCCTGTGCTTCACAATGGGAGAGGCCACAGCAGTGAGAGGTCCGTGTAAAGAAATTTCCAAGAAATTAATTCCAAAATATGAGAAAAAAAGTAGAAGAGATAAAATACACACTCACAGACTCAAAGAGTAGAATGGGGGTTGTCAGGGGTTGGGGAAAAGGGGAAATGGGAGTTATTAATCAACAGGCATGAAGTTTGTTAAGCAAGATGAATAGGTTCTAGAAATCTGCTGTACAATACTGTAGTCAACAATGATGTACACTTAAAACTTTGTCAAGGGTCTCCCTGGTGGCGCAGTGGTTGAGAGTCCGCCTGCCGATGCAGGGGACACGGGTTCATGCCCCCGTTTGGGAAGATCCCACATGCCGCGGAGCGACTAGGCCCATGAGCCATGGCCGCTGAGCCTGCGCGTCCGGAGCCTGTGCTCCGCAACGGGAGAGGCCACAACAGTGAGAGGCCCGCGTACCGCAAAAAAAAAAAAAAAAACTTTGTCAAGACCACAGATCTCATGTCAAGTGTTCTTACCACAATAAAAATTTTAAATGACTTTTTATTTTTTTATTGTAGTTTTTAAATTTTATTTATTTGGTTGCACCATGTCTTGGTTGCAGCTGGCGGGATCCTTAGTTGTGGCATATGAACTCTTAGTTGTGACATGCATGTGGGATCTAGTTCGCTGACCAGGGATCAAACCCGGGCCCTCTGCATTAGGAGCGCAGTCTTAACCACTGCACCACCAGAGAAGTCCCTAACTTTTTAAATGTTAAAAAAATACAAACCTGTGCACCTAAAACTTTGATACACATTGTCAGTTTGCCCTCCAAAAAGATAGCACCGCTATACATACAAGGTGTGAAAATGCCCATTTCCTCCACACCTGCCCAATTTTGGTGGAAAGTAACTTTTTATTTTAGTGGTCCTAATGCACACATTGTGAATGAAGTTGGGCATCTTTTCATATTCTTATTTGCCATTTACATTTATGTTTTTGCAAACTAATCATTTGCATTTTTGCAATTAGGTCTTTGCTCTTTTTTCTCCCCTTATTTTATTATGTGAGTGCTATTTATTTATTTATTTTTAATTGAAGTATAGCTGATTTACAATGCAGTGTTAGTTTCAGGTATACAGCAAAGTGATTCAGATATAGATATAGGTATGAATATATAATATATATTCTTTTTCAGATTCTTTTCCCTTATAGGTTATTACAACATATTGAGTATAGTTCCCTGTGCTATACAGCAGGTCCTTATTGATTATCTATTTTATATATAGTAGTTTCTATCTGCTAATCCCAAACTCCTAATTTATCGCTCCCCACTCCTTAAGTGGTTTTTAATTGAAAGAAATTCTCCTTTTGTTTAAAGTGTTAACAAGTATTTCCCCAGATTGTGACATTTTTTGTGTGTTGCTGTCATACTGAAGTTTCATTTTTACATGGTCAAAGTTAGCCATTTTTTTCTCCATGTCGTCAGTGTTATAAATCAATGGTAAGAAAAGCCTCCCCCACACCAAGGTAGGTGTGTGTGTGTGTGTGTGTGAGAGAGAGAGAGAGAGAGAGATGTGTACATGCACACACATAGTCTCTCCACAGCAAGATTTCTGTATTTCTCTGTCTCTTTCATCTTTTCCTTCCTTTGCTTGGCCTGTCTGGGGCTTTCCATTTCATGGTCTCTTTTAAGCCTCTCCCTCTGGGTCCCGCGGGTCCAGGTGGGATGAGTTGGAGCCTGGAGTCATCCTTTCCCGCGCCCCTCTCGGCGTGGGGCCGCCTCCAGGGCTCCGGCGACCCCGCAGACTCGTCACTTCCCTTGCGTCCCCGGGCCATCATTTTCCTGGCACAGCGGAAGTCGACCTTACGTTCCCTTAGGCTCGCACCGCTGGCTTATCTGCTTCAACGGTGGTCCTGAGCACGCTGGTTCTGAGCGTCCCTGCGAATCCCAGAAGCACGTGGCCGAAGGAAAGTCTCGTAGGGTACTTAGGTCCTGGGTGAGGAAGTGGGAGAAAGGGCCAAGGATACCGCTGAATCCTGCCGCAATCGCTCTTGGACAGCTGCCAAGCAACGGGGAAATCCCCATCTAGGGAGGGATTTCCCTCTCCATATAGTTTTCAGACAGAACATAAACAGCTTAGAACAAAAGCCCCTGTGGTCCGTCGGACATATCTGTTCTCATTATAAACTGTGAATAGGTAAATAGGTATTTTGGTTTTATAGTTCCGTCTGCGGGAGCTTGCTTAGCACGGGTTAGCCTCCGCAATCCTCGTCTGAGTCCTGTTCAGCCAGATGGCATCGTTACCTAAATGGTGAAAAAGGTTTCCCTTTAACACGCCCTTTTGATCTTTATAAGTAAGTTGAAGAGACAGTCTCAGTTTGGTACGGATTTTGGTTTTGTTTTATTGCAGTAAAATATGTATAACAAAATTTACCATTTTAAGTGTAAAATTCAATGGTATTACATGCATTCACAATGTTGTGTAACCATCATCACTGTTTCCAGAACTTTTGTCATCACCCAAAAAACTATCGATTAAGCAATAACCCCCACTGTCTTCTCTCCTCTCCAGTGTTCTCTCCTCTCCAGTACCCTGGACAAGTTTGAGAAAGATTAGTGTCAATTATTCTTTAAATGTTTGGTAGAATCCACCAGTTAAGCCATCCAGTCCTGAGATTTTCTTTGTTGATAGGTTTTTGATTTCCGGTTTAATCTTCTTCCTTGTTAAATGTCTGTTGAGACTTTTTCTTTTTCTTTTTTTGTGATTTTTTCTTTTTGAGTCAGTTTTGGTAGCTTGTGTGTTTTTAGAAACTTGTGCATTTCATCTAGGTTATCCAACTTGTTGGCATAATTGTTCACAGTATTCTCTTATAATCCTTTTTATTTCTGTAGAGTTGATAGTAATGTCTCTACTTTCATTCCTGATTTTAGTAATTTAAGTCCTCTCTTTTTTCTTAGTCAGTCTAGCTAAGATTTTGTTGAACTTCTCAAAGAACCAACTGTTGGTTTCACTGATTTTCTCTGTTGTTTTTCTGTTCTCTATTTTAACTCCACTCAATTCTTTAATATTTCCTTCCTTCTATTAGCCTTAGGTTTAGTTTGCTTTTCTTTTTCTAGTCCCTTGAATTGTACAATTAGGTTATAGACATTTTTCTTCTTCTTTAGTATGGATATTTACAGTTATCAATTTTCCTCTTAGCACTGTTTTCACTGCATTGTATTAGTTTTATTTATTTAAAAAATTTATTTATTTATTTATCTTTTTTTTTTTTGGCTGTGCTGGGTCTTTGTAGCGTGCACAGGCTTTCTCTAGTTGCAGCGAGCGGGGGCTGCCCTTCGTTGCGGTGCACGGGCTTCTCATTGCGGTGGCTTCTCTTATTGCGGAGCATGGGCTCTAGGCGTGTGGGCTTCAGTAGTTGTGGCACACAGGCTCATTAGTTGTGGCTCCCGGGCTCTAGAGCGCAGGCTCACTAGTTGTGGCTCACGGGCTTAGTTGCTCCGTGGCATGTAGGATCTTCCCAGACCAGGGCCTGAACCTGTGTCCCCTGCATTGGCAGGTGGATTCTTAACCACTGCGCCACCAGGAAGTCCTGCATCCTGTTAGTTTTAGTATGTTATGTTTTATTTTCATTCATCTCAAAGTATTTTCTAATTTCCCTTATGACTTCTTCTTTGACTCATTAGCTGTTTAAGAACATGTTGTGTAATGGCCACATATTTGTGAATTTTCCAATTTTCCTTCTGTAATTGATTTCTAGTTTCACCCCATTGGGACTAGGAAAGATACTTTGCATGATTTCAATCTTTTCAACTTTGTTAAGACTTGTGGTCTATTCTCAAGAATGACCTATGTTTACTTGAGAAAATCTGTTGTTGAGTGAAGTGTTACTTATGTCTATTAGGTCTAATTGGTTTGTGTTGTTGTTCAAGTCCTCTGTTTACTTATTGATCTTCTATCTGGTTGTTCTATCAATTATTAAAAGTCAGGTATTGGAGTCTCCTATTGTAGAACAGTCTTTCTCCCTTCAGTTCTGCCAATTTTTGCTTCATGTATTTTGGGGCTCTGTGTGTATACGTTAAACCCCCTTAGTGAAATTTTCATTTCAGTTGTTGTGTTTTTTCCATTACAGAATTTGATTGGTTCTTTTTGATAATTTCTATCTCTTTTATTGATATTCTCATTTTGCTCATACATTGTTTCCCTGATTGCTTTTAGTTCTCTGTCCATAGTTTCCTTTAGCATGTTGGGCATATTTAAAATAGTGATTTAATATCTTAACTAGTAATTCCAGTGTCTTTGCTTCTTCAGGGATGATTTCTGTCAAATTCTTTTCTTCCTATGAATGGGTCATACTTTCCTGTTTCTTTACATGCTTTGTAATTTTTTGTTGAGCCCTGGGCGTTCTAAGTATTATAATGTGGTAGCTCTAGAAAATCTGATTCTCTCAGTCCTCAGGGATTGCTGATTTTGCTTGTTGAGGGCTGGGACTGTCTGTCTTTTCCAAACTGTTTTCATAAGATGTATTTATTGTATGTGGTCACTGAAGTTTATAGTCCATTATCTCTGCAGTCTGCCAGCGACCTAGGGACTTCCCTGGTGGTCCAGTGGTTAAGAATCCACCTTCCAATGCAGGGGATGCGCGCTTGATCCCTGGTGGGGGAACTAAGATTCCACATGCCGCGGGGCAACTAAGCCCGCACACCGCAACTACTGAGCCCGCCCACCACAACTAGAGAGAGAAGCCCACACGCTACAATGAAGAGCCCACGCACTGCAACAAAAGATCCCGCATGGGCTTCCCTGGTGGTGCAGTGGTTGAGAGTCCGCCTGCCGATGCAGGGGACACGGGTTCGTGGCCCGGTCCGGGAAGATCCCACATGCTATGGAGCGGCTAGGCCCGTGAGCCATGGCCACTGAGCCTGCGCGTCTGGAGCCTGTGCTCCACAACGGGAGACGTCACAGCAATAAGAGGCCCGCATACCGCAAAAAAAAAAAAAAAAGATCCCGCATGCCGCAATAGGATCCCGTGTGCCGCAACTAAGACCCAACGCAGCCCAAAATAAATAAATAAATAAATAATTTTATAAAGAAGACAAAAGGAGTAAAAGCATTTATATCCACAATAAATAGTTAAGGGACACACACACACACACACACAAAACCAGTGACCTAGAAAGAGTCCCACCTCCCCCCCACACACAAAAAAATGTTCTGGTCCCTCAAATCTTCCAATAAGTACTGCCAGGGAACCTGCAGTAGCTCAAGGGGGGCAAAACCAAGGCAAGTATCTGCACTAGTCCCTTAGGGTACCATCAGACCAGCCAAAATGCACAACCCCAAAGATCCCCACTACCCACCCTGGCACAAATCCAGCTGCTCCAGGAACATAGGCTGCTATCCCTACAGTCATGGTGGGACTGAGGAATTGGCAATAGTAGCTGGTTTGTGCACACCAGTTGTGAAAAATCAGCACCTCTCCCTCATCAAGCACTCTCCTGGTTGTTATAAGTGTTTGATCAGGTTCCAGAGTTTGGAAATAGTGGATTACAGTCGTTCTTTCCAGCTCAAAGATTGCTTCAATGGAGGAGGGACTAATCCCCAGAGCTTCCTACTCCACCATCTCGTGGGACACTGGAATGGACTTTTTTTTTTTTTTTTGGTCATAAGAATTTATTTTTTATGTTTTTCCCAGCTTTACTGAGATATACATGACATATAATATTGTGTAAGCTTAAGGTATACAACGTGATGATTTGATCTATGTATATATTGTGAGGTGATTACCATAATAAGGTCAGTTAACACATTCATCACCTCACATAGTTACCTCTGTGTGTATGCTAAGAATAGAATGGAATTTTAAAAAATCAACTTAAATATGCTCATTTTAAAAGTACAGTTCTTTGAGTTTTGACAAATATATAATAACTGTTGTCATCAAAGTAGAGTCCATTTGTGGCCCCTTCCTATTCAATCCTCAACCAGCCCTAGGCCACCGTGGGTCCTACCACCATAGGTTAGATTTGTCACTCCTGACTTTTCATATGAATGGAGTTATACCATATGCAATCTTTTTTATCTGTCTTTTTTTTTTTAACATCTTTATTGGAGTATAATTGCTTTACAGTGGTGTGTTAGTTTCTGCTTTATAACAAAGTGAATCAGCTGTACGTATACAAATATCCCCATATCCCCTCCCTCTTGCATCTCCCTCCCACCCTCCTTATCCCACCCCTCTAGGTGGTCGCAAAGCACTGAGCTGATCTCCCTGCGCTATGCGGCTGCTTCCCACTAGCTATCTATTTTACATTTGGTAGTATATATAAGTCCATGCCACACTCTCACTTCGTCCCAGCTTATCTGTCTTCTATCACCCAGCACAGTGTTTCTGACACTCAATTGCATTGTTTCCTATGTTAGTAGTTTTTGGTCATTTGTCTTTTTATTTCGTTTTGTTTTCTTACTGAGTAGTATTCTATTGTACAGATATGCCACAATTTGTTTATCCCAGCACTTGCTGTTTTTTGGGCTTTTTTTGGCCACGCAACAGGACATATGGGGATCTTAGTTCCCGGACCAGGGATTGAACCCACGCCCCCTGCATTGGGAGTGTGGAGTCTTTACCATTGCACGGCCAGAGAAGTCCATATTCAATCACTTGTTGATGAATATTTGGGTTGCTTCCAGTTGGGGGATATAAAGCTGCTATGAATATTTTTATATGAATATCTCCATTTTTCTTGGGTAAATACCTAGAAGTGGAATTGCAGGGTCTTATGGTTAGTAATTTTATAAGAAACTGACAAATTGTGTTCCAAAGTGGGTACACTATTTTATATTCTCACCTTTCCCCACTGAATTACCTCGGTACCCTGGTCAAAAATCAACTGTCCATGTATGTGTGGTCTATTTCTGGACTCTCTGTTCTATTCCAATGATCTGTGTGTCTATACTGATTTTTTTCCATTTGAGGTAGTGATATAAAGATTTCTTACTAAATATATAAATGTACTTAAATTTTTATGCACAACAATGTTCATTTCAGTATTATTTACAGTATCCAATATATGGAAGCAACCCGTGTCCATGGATACATGAATGGATAAAGATGTGGTACACATATAAAACGGAATATAACTCAGTCATTAAAAAAATGAAATCTTGCCATCTGCAACAACATGGATGGATCAGGAAGGTAGTATGCTAAAGGAAATAGGTCAGAGAAAGACAAGTACCATGTGATCTCACATATATGTGGAAGCTAAAAAACAAAACAAAGGAAAGAAAGTGAAAATGTATATCATAGATACTGAGAACAAAGAAAACGTATCTAATAGATACAGAGAACGAAGGAATGGTTGCCAGAGAGGAGGGGAGTAGGGGGAGCAAAAGAGGTGAAAGGGATTAAAAGGTATAAACCACCTCCAGGGACTTCCCTGGCAATCCAGTGGTTAGGACTCTGTGCTTCCACTGCAGGGGGGCCTGGGATTGACCCTTGTTGGGGAACTAAAATCCTGCAGGCTGCATGGCATGGCAAAAAACAAAAACAAAAACAAACAAACAGAAAAAACACCTCCACTTATACAATAAATAAGCCAATAAGCCATGGGGATGTAATGTACAGTGTAAGTAATATGGTCAATAATATTGTAATAATTTTGTATGGACACAGATGGTTACCACACTTATAGTGGTGATCATTTCCTAATGTATGCAAATGTCAAATCACTATGTAGTATACCTGAAACTAACATAATGTTGTACATCAACTATATTTCAATTTTTTAAAAAGTACTTAAAAATTTTAAAGTCTTTATATATGTAAATTTATATAATTATTATGTTATCATATTTATATGTCATTTAGTAAATATTTAGACTATATTATAAATATTCTTAATATTTTATATGAATACTTATATATAATATTTATATATAAATCTGTGCAATTGGTACAAAGATACTGCAAAAATTATAAATACTGAACACAAATACCTGAAAAGTTTTAGGACAAAACCATTCCCTAAATAGTATTAGTTAATTCTCTAGGTATCTTCCTTTGGTGACCTATCTCAGTGGTTATCCTCAAGTAATACTCTGCATCATTGTAAAAACTTCTACCAACTTCTGCAAAGTCCAAATGACACTTGCTTCAAAAAATTTTCTGTAGCTGGGGACATATATTTTCGAATAAATAGATTTACCTTAGCATTATTCATAATAGCAGAAAAGTAAAAACCATCTAAATGCTCAATAATAGAGCACTAGATAAAATGATGTTGGTGCATCCATATTTTATGAGATAAAATGCCTCAGGATTTTATCCAGGATTCTGGGGACTTCCCTGGTGTTGCAGTGGTTAAGAATCCACCTGCCAAAAAAAAAAAAAAAAAGAATCTACCTGCCAATGCAGGGGACACAGGTTCGAGCCATGGTCTGGGAAGATCCCACATGTCGTGGAGCAACTAAGCCCATGCACCACAACTACTGAGCCTGCACTCTAGAGTCCATGAGCCACAACTACTGAGCCTGTGCGCCACAACTACTGAAGCCTGCACGCCTAGAGCCCACACTCCGCAACAAGAGAAGCCACCGCAATGAGAAGCCTGTGCACCGCAATGAAGAGTAGCCCCCACCTGCTGCAACTAAAAAGAAAGCCCACGCGCAGCAATGAAGACCCAACGCAGCCAAAAATAAATTAATATATTAATTAATTTTTTAAAATTCTAAAGAAAAGAAAAACAGGATTCTGAAAAATAATGACATGGAAAATGCTCACACCATATCTTGGGCAACTAAAAGCAGCCTATAAATATGATATGTCATTTTTATGAAGATATACACACAAAAATATAAGATTGGAAGAAATATACCAAAATGTGTGGAGGTATTATGGTTGAGTTTTGTTTTCATTTGTTTGTTTTTTGGCCCTGCCACGTGGTTTGAGGGATCTTAGTTCCCCAACCAGGGATTGAACCCAGGCCACGGCAGTGAAAGCACTGAGTCCTAACCACTGGACCACCAGGGAACTCCTGGTTGAGTGTTTTTTAAATAGTCATTTATATGTTTGAATCTTCTAATTTTTCTACGATAAGAATGTTCTATTTATAATTGGAAAAACGTGGTAAAGGCCTTGGTGAGCTCTCTATGGATATGTGATTTCTCCCTTCTTTGGAATTTTATAGCTTTCTATAAATCTCTTAGGACACATACCACATTCTAGTTTGTATTATAACTATCTGTATACCTCTCTTACGTTTTCGATTCTGATTTCTTGAAAACAAAGATCTCATCTCATTCATTTTTTGATCCCAATCCTGGCACAGTGCAAATGCCTGTCACATGTCAGACACCTGACAAAATAAATGTGAATCAGCCATTTGCTGCCAATCAGGAACATAGGTCTCTTGTGACTGAATCTTCTGATTAAGATAAACCAGACAATTTGAATTTTGGTGAAACTCCATTGATTTTTTTAATCATATAAATATTCAGAGTTCAAAGGGAAAAAATTTAAATAAATACAAGAGGAAGGAGTTTTCAAATGAGCATCATTACTATTGGAATAGTGCTAGCTGCTTAGCTTACAGAATTGGCTGCTGTGGGGTCTCTGGAACCTGAAAATGTCCCTGGGCTTCATTTACCAAAGTGGCATTTTCATGTGTGTTCATCTTGTCACATTTAGCACCTAAGCATAGCTTACTAAACAGCAAAACAAATCAGGAGGTGTGCTAAGTAGGAAATGAACTATGGGGAAAATTTTATTTCTGGACATCATGTACCTTTCGTTTGTTTGTTTAAATTTATTTATTTTATTTATTTATTTTTGGCTACGTTGGGTCTTCGTTGCTGCGCTCGGGCTTTCTCTAGTTGCGGCGAGCGGGGGCTACTCTTCGTTGCGGTGCACGGTCTCCTCATTGCGGTGGCTTCTCTTGTTGCAGAGCACGGGCTCTAGGCACGCGGGCTTCAGTAGTTGTGGATCGCGGGCTCTAGAGCGCAGGCTCAGTAGTTGTGGCGCACGGGCTTAGTTGCTCCACGGCATGTGGGATCTTCCCTGACCAGGGATGGAACCCATGTCCCCTGCACTGGCAGGCAGATTCTTAACTACTGTGCCACCAGGGAAGTCCCATCATGTACCTTTTTAAAGGTATTTCTTTATGAAACAATAATGTATGGAATATTACTCAGCCATAAAAAAGAATGAAATTATGCCATTTCCAGCAACATGGATGGACCTAGAGATTGTCATACTGAGTGAAGTAAATCAGACAAAGACAAATATCATATGATATTGCTCACATGTGGAATCAAAAAAATGGGTACAAATGAACTTATCTACAAAACAGAAATAGAGTTACAGATGTAGAAAACAAACTTATGGTTACCAGGAGGTAAGGGAGGGGAGGGTTAAATTGGAAGAATGGGATTGACATATACCCACTACTATATATAAAATAGATAATTAATAAGGACCTACTGTATACCTCAGGGAACTCTACTCAATACTCTGTAATGGCCTATATGGGAAAAGAATCTGAAAAAGAGTGGATATATGTATAACTGATTCACTTTGCTGTACACCTGAAATGAACACAACATTGAAAATCAACTATACTCCAATAAAAATTTTTTTAAAAAGAACACATTGAAGCCATCGAAAAAAGAAAGAAAAAAGGAGCGGTCATATTGGGCAAAATCCTGAGAAATAAATCAATTATGATAGATATGGGTAATCTTAGAGACTATCTTAGAACAAAGGTCCAAAATGTTGACTAAATTAAATGAAACTGTTAATTCAATGAAGTAGAATTAAAAACTCAAAACAAATTTTACCTTATTGTCACTACTTCTTGGTTTACAGAAGATAAAGGGCAATTGGAGGAAAATCCCTCATTTTATCTAGAAAAGGTGCTGAAATTTGGTTTCAACACATTTTTCATTTTTGTTGACATATGCCATGCGTACAGACAGGAGCACATATGTTGAATAGTTTTATAAACTTTCACAGTGAGCACACCTGTGTAATCAGATCAAGAAATAGTACAGTGGGACTTCCCTGGTGGCACAGTGGTTAAGAATCTGCCTACCAATGCAGGGGACACGGGTTCGAGCCCTGGTCTGGGAGGATCCCACATGCCGCAGAGCAGCTGAGCCCGTGCACCACAGCTACTGAGCCTGTGCTCTGGAGCCCGCGAGCCACAACTACTGAAGCCTGCGTGCCTAGAGCCCGTGCTCCGCAACAAGAGAAGCCACCACAATGAGAAGCCTGCAACGGAAGAGTAGCCCCCGTTCGCTGCGACTAGAGAAAGCCCACGCAGCAAAGAAGACCCAACACAGCCAAAAATAAATAAAATTAAAAAAAAAAATAGCACAGTGACAGCATCGCAGGAGGCCCCCTGGACCCCCTTCACAGTTACTACCCCCCAGTGAGAACCACAGCCCTTACTTCCTTTCCTACAGATCCATTTTGCCTCTTTTTGAGGAATCATGACATGTATATACTCTTTTGTATTCTTTTTCCTCCCTCAATATTATGAGATTCATCCATGTTGTTCTAAGTAGCAGTACTTTGGTTTCATCATATCTTGATGATAGGTTTAATTTTTATAAAAACATAAAGTAAAATACAGGCACTAATTTCTAAATTGCATTATTCTCAGTGGGACCACGTAGCAAAATATTTAGCACAAATTTATCTGTTCCACCAACGAATCGGAAAGCAGGTGAAAACAAGTAACACTCGGCCCCCAATCAGAGGTTAACTTTGTTTTCAAGTAAAGTGAAATGATCTCTGAGCTATTTCCTGACATATTGCAGACATAGGAAATGAAAGATTTTTTCTTTTTCTTTTTTTTTTTTTTTTTTTTTTTAGAAATCTGACTAGGAAAGTTCACTCTCTCAAAATCAAGTTTCAGCAAATGAAATGGACAAAACTTATAACAAATATCTGGTCATTTAGTCCATTTCAGCACTGTTCAAGGCACCAGAAAAGCCATTGAGTTTATAAATGGACAGGGAAAGTCATGTTTGGTCTCTTACATGTGTGGTGACCACATACTCCAAACTCAAATTCCAGCAAAAATGCAAGCAGTGCCAGCATCAACCTAGTTAATAAAACCAACCAGATTTTTCACAACACAGCAGTGACTATAAGCCCACCAAAGAACTATAAATCCATTAGCCAAACCAAATCCTTAGATCCATAGCTGGCTGCCCTTGAGAGGGAGTGTGCAAAGGTTCCATGGATTAGGTCCCTCAGGGTGTGTGTGGAGGTGTGCATAGAGAAGAAATGGTGGGACCCTGCTGTACATATTGGTGCATGCGGGTGCGGACAGCAAAGAGGAGGAAAGGTAGCTCGTATTCATTCATTCATTTATTCAATGTTTGAATATATGTTTGCACTATCTGTGAACTTTTCTCCTCTCTGAGCTTCATTTATTTTCCCACCCTCTGGGTCTAGGACAGTGCCTCACACACACAGTAGGCCTTTGGCTTTTTTTTTTTTTTTTTTTTTGCGGAACGCGGGCCTCTCACTGTTGTGGCCTCTCCCGTCGCGGAGCACAGGCTCCAGATGCACAGGCTCAGTGGCCATGGCTCACGGGCCCAGCCGCTCTGTGGCATTGGGCCTCCCGGACCAGGGCACGAACCCGTGTCCCCTGCATCGGCAGGCGGACTCTCAACCACTGTGCCACCAGGGAAGCCCCCTTTGGCTTTTTTTGACTGACTGCGTGAAGGTAAAGAGCACAGGCTTCGAGGACTTAGATTTAACTCCACCCCATCCTGCCTCTGAGATATTCAGCATCATTGCCTAAACTCTCTGAACTGCATTTTCCTCATCTGTGTGTTGAGGAGAATAGCATCTATTTCTTCGGGAGGCTGTGAGAGTTTATTTAGCAAATTGATTTAGGCCTACCATATTGCCTAACAGGCATTCAAGGGAATATGCTAGCTGCTATGGAGGATGCAGGAAGGAATATGGCCCTGTCCTTGACCTCAGGGAGTCTACAGACTTGTGAAAGGACAGAGTAATAAACAGGTAATCACACAGTATGACTGGTACACTGTCATGAGGCCCTGAGGAGGTGGGGAAGGGACCCTTGAGTCAGGCTTTGAAGGATGCATGGAAGTTTCTAGCAGAGAAGATGGAGGGTGGAGGGTACTGCAGGCAAAGAGAAGAGGGTGTCAAAGATACGGAAGTGCTGGGCTTCGCTGGTGGCGCAGTGGTTGAGAGTCCGCCTGCCGATGCAGGGGACGCGGGTTCGTGCCCCGGTCCGGGAAGATCCCACATGCCGCGGAGGGGCTGGGCCCGTGAGCCATGGCCGCTGAGCCTGCGCGTCCGGAGCCCGTGCTCCGCAGTGGGAGAGGCCACAGCACTGAGAGGCCCGCGTACCCAAAAAAAAAAAAAAAAAAAAAAAGATACGGAAGTGTCAACGTACACGGCTCACAGAGGGGGTGCTGGTGGCAGGGGCTCGGGGCCAGGAGCAGACCAGGCTGCAGAGGGACTTGTGTCTGATCACAATGGGCCTTCTGTGCCACCTAAGAAGTTTGTGCTGGACACGTTAGTCAGGATGCCTGTCATTCCAGCTTCTATTTCCAGGCAAAATTGTGCCACCCACTCAGGGAAGCTGGACTAAGCGGTTTTAAACAAATAACAAAACCTGCATTCAAGTATTTTATTTACACAGAATAAAATGATTCCTTTTTGTATGTTTAGTTAAATGAGTTTTGACAAATGTGTTTACCCACATGACCCCCTGCCACCATCAAGATATAGCACGTTTCCATCACCTTAAAAAGTTGCCTCCTGCCCTTCTGCATGCATTGATCCCACCCGCACCCACTCCAGGCATGGCCTCACCCGATCTGCTTTCTGTCACTGGTCCTCCTGTTCCAGAACTTCATAGAAATGGAGTCATCCAACATGTAGTGTTTGTGTCAGGCTTGGTTCACTCGCTCAGCCTAGCATTTTGGAGATTAATTCATGCTATTGTATGTATTTGTAATTCGTGCGTTTAACTTAGAAACTGCGGAACTGTTAGAGAGAGAGAGAAGAAAAGGAGGTAAGTGGGGGGCAGAGAGATAGAGACAGATAAGAGAGAGGGACTTCCCTGGTGGACCGGTGGTTAAGACTCTTTCTTCCATTGCAGGGGAGGAGGGGGTCAATGGATCCCTGCTAGGGGAACTAAGATCCTGCATGCCCCTGGCCAATGCCAAAAAAAAAAAAAAAAAAAAAAGAGAGAGCGAGAGAGACAGAGGAGACAGTGCGAGCTTCTCAAGCCAGCGGGGGAATTAAGATTAGAAAGCAGCAGCCGGATTATTTGGGAGGGGGCGGGGGAGGCACATGCTGGGCGGCCCCGCATCCACATCAGTGTCCCGGCCCCACCAGCATGGCCACCGCAGCAGCCGGGGGAAGCCCCTTCTCCTCCCAACACGTAAAGCCATACGGAATAGTACATGGAACCCGAGGCGCCCCCATGAAAGAGCCAGAGCGGGTGCCGCCAGGAGTCCCCGGAAGCCTGAGACCACGTGCAGTTGGGAGCAGAGGCGGGCTGGACCCCGGGGATTCAGGCCTTGGAGGGCAGGCAGGGTGGGATGCGTGGAGAGGCGAGGCGGTGCCCACCGGTCTTCCCGAGGCCCCCTAAAGGCATGAAGATGGAGGCCCTGAGGACGGAGGAAGCGCCTGTCCCGTGAGCCCACCTGCCAGGCCCCGGGAGCGGCCTGCTCGGGCCCACCTGGCAGCCAGCACAGGCGGCCGCAAGCGCTTCAAGATGGAGGAACTCTCTGGAGAGATCCAACTGCGGCAAAGGGAGGGGGGAAGAATAACAGTGCAGAGCCCTTAGTGAAGGCCCCTCCCCACCCGCATTCCTGACGCCCCACCTTGGGAAGCGGGAGAAGCCACAGGCCGGGCGCACTGCACCGCGTCCCTGGCAAGGCTGCCGGCCTCTGCGCCCCACTCTGGCCCTGTCACCAGCAGAGCAGCCAGCAATGGCTTCCACCCCTGAGCAAATTTGCCAGAACCTTTTATGAAGCAAGAACACAGTGGTTTTCAGCGTGGAGACAGTAAGAAGTGCTCCCAATGGGCTTCCTGGCTCCATCGTCAGGGCACCTGCTCTCTGGTTTCTCCTGGATCCAGCCTACCTTGACGCTGGGCCAAGTTGGCCCAGGAGATGCAAATAGCGTTGGGAGGCCTAGGAACACAGCCTCAAAGCCAAAACTGCAGAACCAGACGAGGCTTCTGTGAAATCCCCAGGCCAGAGCTCTGAGCCCCAAGGCCTCTTGGCACGCCTGGCCCTGGGTTTGATCTCACAGGCGGCTGCTGTTCCCTCTTGCCATTGCCACTGGTTTCGTGTCAACTTTCAGCTATAGGTTGTGTCCTGAGAACCCTCTCTGCATGTCCATTCTTTGTGTGTGTGTGTGTGTGTGTGTGTGTGTGAGGGAGCCTTTTCAGCAGTACGAATTTTTTTTTTTTTGGCTGTGTTGGGTCTTCGTTGCTGCGTGCGGGCTTTCTCTAGTTGTGGTGAGCAGGGGCTACTCTTTGTTGCAGTGTGCGGGCTTCTCATTGCGGTGGCTTCCCTTGTGGTGGAGCATGGGCTCTAGGTGTGTGGGCTTCAGTAGTTGTGGCTCGCAGGCTCTAGAGCGCAGGCTCAGTAGTTGCGGCACACGGGCTTAGTTGCTCCGTGGCATGTGGGATCTTCCCGGACCAGGCTCGAACCCATGTCCCCTGCATTGGCAGGCAGATCCCTATCCACTGTGCCACCAGAGAAGCCCCTGCATGTCCATTCTCGTATAACTTGAAAGACCTTGACCCTTCCCGGCTGCCATAAGCACACCTTTCTTTTCTGCTCACTCAGATGAAACACCTGGGGCAGCAGTCTTGCACAACAGGCCTTCGGTGGCCCCCACAGATGGACTTTGTCCCAAGGTCAGTGCTGTGGGAAGCATGTGTCTGGAGTCTGTGTGTATGTGTAGCGCGTTTTACATACTTATTCATAAAGTTCAAGTTTTCAGATCTTCTGCTTTCTGGCTATGAATTCGGTGGGACAGACACAATTACGGTTAAAAACATTTGCTTGCACGAAAAGACAAATACTGTATGATTCCACTTGTATGCACTACTTAGAGTAGTCACATTCATAGAGACAGAAAATAGAATGGTGGTTGCCAGGGGCTGAGAGGTAGAGGGAAAGAGGAGTTGTTGAATGGGTACAGAGTTTCAGTTTTGCAAGATGAAAACAGTTCTGGAGCTGGGCTGCACAATACCGTGAACATACGTAACACTACTGAACTGCAACACTTAAAAATGATGATGCATTTGATGTTATATGCATTTTACCACGATTAAAAAACAATTTGCGGGGAGTGGGGGAGGGAAGGACTGGGAGTTTGGGATTAGCAGATGCAAACCATTACGTATAGGATGGATAAATGACAGGTCCTGTTGTAGAGCACAGGGAACTACAGTCAGTATCCTATGATAAACCACAGTGGAAAAGAATATGAAAAAGAATATATATATGCGTAACTGAATCACTTTGCTGTACAGCAGAAATTAACACAACGTTGTAAATCAACTATACTCCAATAAAAATTGTTTTTTCAATTTACTTGGCCTACAGAAGATCGTGAATATTCTATGGCTTTGTAAGACCCAAGAGTGGATGGCTTTTTGTATAGCGATAGTTGTCAGATATAAGCACTTTGCCCGCCCAGAGTATGAATCAGAAGTTAGGATGCTGGGGGGAAGGGGAGCAAAATAGGTGAAGGGGATTAACAGGCACAAACATCCAGTTATAAAATAAATAAGCCACAGGGATGTGGCTTATTTATATACAGCATAAGGAATATGGTCAATAATATTGTAATAACTTTGTATAGGGACAGATGGTTACTAGACTTATCGTGGTGATCATTGCATGCTGTATGCAAATGTCAAATCACTATGTAGTCCATCTGAAACTAACATAAAAGTATGTCAACTATATTTCAATAAAAAAAAGAAAGAAGGGCTTCCCTGGTGGCTGGTCCAGGAAGATCCCACATGCCGTGGAGCAACTAAGCCCGTGCACCGCAACTACTGAGCCTGCGCTCTAGAGCCTGTGAGCCACAACTACTGAGCCTGCGTGCTACAACTACTGAAGCCTGTGCATCTAGAGCCCGCGCTCCGCAACAAGAGAAGCCACCGCAATGAGAAGCCTGTGCATCACAACAAAGAGTAGCCCCCGCTCACTGCAACTAGAGAAAGCCCGCACACAGCAATGAAGACCCAACACAGCCATAAATAAATAAATAAATAAATAAATAAAATCAGAGGCATTCATTAATAATCTTCAAATATGAATATTCCAGGGAATTCCCTGGCAGTCCAGTGGTTAGGAATTCACACTTCCACTGCAGGGAGCACGGGTTTGATTCCTGGTCGGGGAACTAAGACCGTGCGTGTTGCAATGCACAGACAAAAAAAAAAAAAAGAATATTCCAGAAAATTTCTCCATGCTATCTGATCAACATTAATTTGCTATAAAATTACCTTTCTTTGGAAGGTATCTGCACACATTTGAATTGAACTCATCATTTTTCAAAATAAATCCTAAATTAAAAAAAAGAAAAACCATTCTGTAATAAAACCAGAATAATTTCATACAACTTTCCTTTCCAGGAATAATAGCAAATGAAACAAGGCCTTGTAAAACGTGGTCCTGACATGCCATGGTAGAAAACAAATGTGCGATGAGCTTCACCTCTTCAAAATAAACTCTGTCTTGCAGCCTTGGAAACCAAGGAAGGGCAGCAACTTCTGGCCAAATGCAAAATTTAGGCTGCTGGGGTCCAGGTATTTCTCTGTTAGGGGCCACACATTCACTGGGATGTAGCCAGATTGCATATCTGTAACGCCTTCATCACATCATCCTAACCACAGCCATGGCCCATCATAACTACTTCTTTTGTTTTTTTTTTTTGCGGTACACGGGCCTCTCACTGTTGTGGCCTCTCCCGTCGCGGAGCACAGGCTCCAGATGCACAGGCTCAGCGGCCATGGCTCACGGGCCCAGCCGCTCCGCGGCGTGTGGGATCTTCCCGGACTGGGGCACAAACCCGTGTCCCCTGCATTGGCAGGCGGATTCTTAACCACTGAGCCACCAGGGAAGTCCCTCTGATTTAAAACTAACCAAAAACTGCTAATATTTTCACTAGAGGGGCTTAATAAACTTGGTCGCAATAAATGAAGTACTTAAAATTAGTTAAAAACTCTGAATTTAAGTATTGTTTTGCAGAAGAGATGGGGAATGGAGGAAGGAAGGTGTTAAAATAATGTATGAACAGGACTTCCCTGGTAGTCCAGTGGGTAAGACTGCACTTCCAATTCAGGAGGCCCAGGTTCGATCCCGCACGCATGCTGCAACTAAAGATCCCTCATGCCACAATGAAGATCCTGTGTGCCGCAACTAAGACCCGGCACAGCCTAAGTAAATAAATATTTTTTTTAAAATTAACGTAGACAAAAAAAAAAAAAATAATAATGTATGAGGGTAGTCATCTAGTGCCTTTGGCTATTTGGACATTAATTTCAGAAGTGTCTCTATAATTATAGTAAAGATCTTTCAAATTATAGGCCACAGATATCCACTTTCAATGTTGAATAATTCTATAAAGATGCTATTTAAAATGAATGAAAGGATGTCCATTTAACTCAGTGAGGTCAGGCTGGCTTTAGCCCCCAAGGGATCTGTTAGGTTGAATTTGAAGCAGCTGTTTAACAGACTCATTTAAGCAAAAGCTTTGGTTTCTTGGCTGGCAGTGTCCTCAGCAAGGAAACCATGTGACCACTCAGGGTAAGGCCAAGTCCCTTCAAGGACATTCAGAGGTTTATGAAGTGGCTGCTTCAAGTCCACGCCCGCCCCACCCCACCCCAGAGGGACTGTGGTGATTGCCCCAGGCTGGGGTGAGGGCTCCCTGGTGACTCTGACGTGCAGCTGGGGATGAAAACCAGCCAAGAATTGACTGACAAGAGGATGATGACTTTGGTCTTACTTCCATTGTTTGTCCTGCATGGGAGACTGGCGAAGAAGAAAAAGCCAGTGGATAAAAATATTTTGGTGACCTGGTAAATGTCTGCTCTAACTCCAGCTAATGTGTATGGCACGTGAAGAGTTTTTAAAGTGTTTTCAAAGATGTTCTCTGCTTTGCACTCTACAATCCCGTGAATAGATATTGTTGTCATTATGTTTATGGTTGAAAAAAACTGGTTTAGAGAGATCAGGTGAGGGGCCCAGCTGGCAAGAGGCGGAGCTAGGGCTCAGACTGGCTTAATCCATCTGCCCCTTTGTTCTGAGACTGAAACAATTCTCTTCTGTAAGGGCCCATCCATTCTACTTTTTGTTCTCTGCGGCAATCCAGCTAGCTTAGTTCTTTTCTTATTCTTTTTCTTACAGTGTAAATTGAGATCAGTGTTAATTTCCGAGAAACTAGAAATTAACAGGGCAGCCATCCTGAGAGTGAAAAGTGAGGGACACAGTTGGTCTGTCTTGAAGCATGAAACACTTCCAGATGCCCAAATCACTTACTGCCCGCTTCACTTTCTTTGGCAGGGCTAAAATTAAATACTGCTTTCCAGTAGCTGGGATGGGAATTAAATTTTTGCATCTTTTGTTAGACGCTTTGGAAATGACCTTGAAAGATAGAAGGACCTCAACTTTTGTTCGTTGGTAGAAAATACTGTCAAGAGAATAGCGACACTTGAACAGTTTCCATTTTTAAGCTGAAGGACTTGTAAATCACAGATTTTATTTCAAGGCAGGCAAAATTCAAGGGTAGGAAAGAGATCACGTCATTGGCAATTTTTTTTTTTAAATTTTCAAGCAAGATTATTTTCCACAACTACTTGAAGAACTGCTGCCACCTCACGGAAAATTTTTATAAACTTCCAGTTTAGGCAAGAATCCATGTTTGCTGTCTTCTAAGGCCTTCTAGTCACTGCTACTGTGTAACACTCCCTGGGACCAAAACCCCTGGGAATCTTTGGCCTGCCAGCTGCAGCTTTTTTTTTTTTTTTTTTTTTTTTGCGGTACGCGGGCCTCTCACTGCTGTGGCCTCTCCCGTTGCGGAGCACAGGCTCCGGACGCGCAGGCTCAGCGGCCATGGCTCACGGGCCAAGCCGCTCCGCGGCATGCGGGATCCTCCCGGACCGGGGCACGAACCCGCGTCCCCTGTATCGGCAGGCGGACTCTCAACCACTGCGCCACCAGGGAAGCCCCAAGTACAGCTTTTATATCCTTTGAGGTCGCTTCGAAAATGGTTAGCATATCATAGAAACAATGGGATTAGCTATTAAGTAATAATACTTATTCTTAAAATATTTTAAATGTAAAATTTTTTAATTTAAATTTTTAAATAGTTCTTTTTAAAATAAATATTATTTCAGTTGTAGTTGAAATGAGCAGAGAGGGCCTAATGATGAAATGTGTTCTCTGTAGCTCATGCCTGCCTGGCCTTGCACATACGTGAAATGACCTTCCCAGCATTGGGTTCGGGTGAATTCTTTTTTTCAAAGCTCAGCTAAGGAATGGCTCCTCCGTGGAAACATCCTTCAGCTCATCCAGGCAGAGTGGGTCATGTTTCCCTCTTTGTTTCCGCAGGAAATTGTGCCCACTGCTAGGGTCATATTTACTGTTACCATATTTACTGCTGTAGCACTTTATTCCTTTTACTGTCATAATTTTGTAGAGGGAATGGTGTGAGAGCTGAGAGCTCCCACTCCGGGTTCAAATCCTGGCTTTGCCTATTACTAGCTGTGGAGCCATGAGCAAGTTTTCTCTGGCGCAAAAGGAAGATAATTATAGTCTTACCTCAAAGGGTTATTAGTTATGCCTTCAATGAGCTAATAGCCGTCACGCGCTTAGAACAGGGCCTGGCAAAGAGGCAACCCTCTGGAAGTGTGAACTCTCATTGCTACTGTCCACATTGTAATGCCCCATGTGCAGGTCTGTCTCTCCCAAGCACAGGCCTTTTGCATCTCTGATTCTTCCATTTAGAACAAAGTGAGTCAAGCAGTGCTCAGTTGTGTTTGGTGAATGCAGGTGTGCACAAATGAGACGTTTAAAAGCTCATTTTCCACACAAATATTGTCACAATGGTGATCTCTGAGGGAGTGTGTGTGCGCTGGGGCCGGAGCTCTCTCTCCCCTGCCCAGGCATGTTCTAGCCCCCCATTCCAAGTCTAGTTCTAACTTGTATACATTACACCAGGCTTAGGAGAGGGCAAGCTCCAGGCAGCCTCAGGCACACAAAGTTTTTTTTAATATGTATTTATTTGTTTGTTTTGTTGCATTGGGTCTTACTTGTGGCAGGCGGCCTCCTTAGTTGTGGCATGCAAACTCTCAGTTGTGGCATGTGTGTGGGATCTAGTTCCTTGACCAGGGATTGAACCCGAGCCCCCTGCATCGGGAGCACGAAGTATTATCTACTGCGCCACCAGGGAAGTCCCATCAGGCACGCAAAGTTGACATCAGCTAACACGCAGCCCAGAACCGAACCTGTGCACGTGATGGTAAGGCATCTGGGTCAGAAGCCCAGCGTGGGAAGAAACGCTTCCTTTCCAGACCCTGAGCTGCAGATACCTCCAGTTGCCTCCCCATATCTCCATATTCCCCTCTGTTTTAGTTAATTTCCTAGGGCTGCCGTGATAAAATACCATAAGCTAAAAATAAAAATATCAGAAATTTATTGTCTCAGTTCTGGAGGCTAGAAGTCCAAGATCAAGGTGTCTGCAGAGTTGGTTCCTTCTGAGGGTGAGGAGGGAGCATCTGTTACAGGTCTCTCTCCTAGCTTCCTGTGGTTCACCAGTGGTCTTTGGAATTCCTTTGCTTTCACGTGGCATTCTCCCTGTGTCTCTTCACATTGTCTTCCCCTGTGCTCGTCTGTTTCTGTGTCCAAATTTCCGCTTTTTATAAGGACATTAGTCATACTGAATTAGGGCCAACCCTAATGACATCATTTTAACTTAATTACCTCTGTGATGACCCTATTTCCCAATAAGGTCACATTCTAAGGTACTAGGGATGAAGATTTCAACATATCTTTTTTGGGAGGACACAATTCAACCCATAACAGTTATGGAGAAGATTTGAAGATATTACTGTTAGAGGATTGGTAGAATTGCCATATTCTTAACCTTTGTGGGTGAAGTTGAAGCCAATGTGATACAGTATTTAAGATTTGGGGGCTACTATTTTTTTCGCCGTTTTACTGAGATATAATTGACATAGAGCACTGTATAAGTTTAAGGTGTACAGCATAATGACTTGACTTACATATATTGTGAAATATTATTTGGTTTTTAAAGGGCAGAGGGATCGGCACAGATGTTCATTGCTGGGTTATTTATAATGGTCAACTAGAGGAAATATCTAAATGTCCCACAGTAGGAGGACAGTTAACTAGATGCTGCTGATGAGAATCATAACCAACATTCTTCACGGCTTACTCTGTGCCAAACACTGTGCCGATGACTTTATACAAAAATTACCATTTAAGTATAAGTTACGGTTTACAACCTGATAAAGAACATCTACAAAACCCCCCACAGCTAGCATCATACTTAATAGTCAGAGACTAAAAAGCTAAAATCAGGAACAGGATGACGACGGCAATTCTCACCATTGCTATTCAGCTTTGGTTGTTTTTTTGTTAATTAATTAATTTATTTTGGCTGTGCCGTTTCCTAGTTGTGGCATGTGGGATCTTTAGTTGTGGCATGTGAACTCTTAGTTGCGGCATGCATCGGGGATGCCCCGCCCAGGGATCGAACTGGGCCCCCTGCGTTGGGAGTTCAGAGTCGTACACACTGGACCAGCAGGGAAGTCCCGCTGTTCAACTTTGTACTGGACGTTCAAGCCAGGACAGTTAAGCAAGAAGAAGAAATAAAAGGCTTCCAGGTCAGAATGAAAGAACTAAATTACTTCTACTTGCAGATGACATGATCATGTATATGTAAAACCTAAGGAAGCCATTACACACACACACACACACACACACACACACACACACACACACACACACACACAAATTATTAGAGCAAATGAATGAACTTAGCAAGGTTGTAGGATACAAGGCCAGTATACAAAAAACAACAATTGCATTTCAATCCAAAAATGGTATTAAGAAAAGAATTCTGCTTATAATGCTAACACACGTATATGGAATTTTAAAAAGTGTTACTGATGAACCTAGTGGCAGGGCAGGAATAAAGACGCAGACATAGAGAACGGACTTGAGGGCACAGCAGGGGAAGGGGAACCTGGGATGAAGTGAGAGAGTAGCACTGACATATATACACTACCAAATGTAAGATAGAGGGCTAGTGGGAAGCTGCTGCATAGCACAGGGAGATCAACTCGATGCTTTGTGACGGCCTAGAGGGATGGGATAGGGAGGGTGGGAGGGAGGCGATATGGGGATATATGTATACATATAGCTGATTCACTTTGTTGTACAGAAGAAACTAACACAACATTGTAAAGCATTTATACTCCAATAAAGATGTGAAAAAAAAAAGAATTCTACTTACAACAAACTCAAAAATAATACAATATTTAGGAATAACAGTTTAAAAAGCAATGTAAGATTTGTACACTGAAGACTATAAAACATCATTAAAGAAATTAAGGAATGGGACTTCCCTGGTGGCACAGTGGTTAAGAGTCTGCTTGCCAATGCAGGGGACATGGGTTTAAGCCCTAGTCCAGCCTTGCATGGGGGAAGATCCCACATGCTGCAGAGCAAGAAAGCCTGTGCACCACAACTACTGAGCCTGCGCTTTAGAGCCCGCGAGCCACAACTACTGAGCCTGAGTACCACAGCTACTGAAGCCCACAGGCCTAGAGCCCGTGCTCTGCAACAAGAGAAGCCACTGCAATGAGAAGCCCGCACGCTACAACGAAGACCAGCCCCCACTCACCGCAACTAGAGAAAGCCCGTGCACAGCAACAAAGACCCAACGCAGCCAAAAGTAAATAAATAAATTTATAAATAACTTAATTAATTAAAAAAAGAAATTAAGGAAGACCTCAATTAATGTAAAGACATCCCATGTTCATGGATTAGAAGACAATGTTATTAAGATGATAATACTCCCCAAATTGATTTATAGATTCCAAGCGATCCCTATCAAAATCCTAACTAGCTTTTTTGAGCAGAAATTAAGAAGCTGATCCTAAGATTTATATGGAAATATAAAGGACCCAGAATAGCCAAAACAATCTTGAAAAAGGGGAACAAAGTTGGAGGACTCACTACTTCCTGATTTCAAAACTTCTATAATAGAGTGCAGTACTGGCTTGAGGAGAGATACCTGTATCAGTGGGACAGCATTGACAGCCCAGAAATAAACTCTCACTTCTAGTCAATCGATCTTTGACAAGTGTGCCAAGAGCAATCAATGGGGAAAAAATTGTCCTGTCAACAAATGGGACTGGTAGAGTTTTGTTTTTGGTTTTGGTTTTTTTTGCTGTACGCAGGCCTCTCACTATTGTGGCCTCTCCCATTGCGGAGCACAGGCTCCGGACGCGCAGGCTCAGTGGCCATGGCTCACGGGCCTAGCCGCTCCGTGGCACGTGGGATCTTCCCGGACCGGGGCACAACCCCGTGTTCCCTGCATCGGCAGGCGGACTCTCAACCACTGCGCCACCAGGGAAGCCCTGGTAGGGTTTTATATATACATGCAAAAGAATGAAATTAGATGCCTATTTCACACCACATACAAAAATTAACTCAAAATGGGACATCAACCTAAATGTAAGAGCTTAAAACTCAGTCTCAGAAGAGGGTAAATCTTTGTGACCTCGGATTAGGCAGTGGTTTCTTAGATATGACAACTATAGCAACAAGAGAAAAAAACAGATAAGTTGGTAGCCAGCCACTGGGGGAACACGGACCCCAACGTTCCCTGCCTCCAGGGATTCACACCCTGTGTAGTCCTCTTAAGTTGTACTAGGTGTGCTGTGTGATCAGCAGCAGAAGGCAGAAGTGATGATCTCAGGGGATTAAAAAGCCTGAAGCTTCTGTCTTTGGTGCTCATTTTCCCTCTTGAATCACTCTTTCTGGGGGAAGCATGCTGCCACGTTGTCAGCAGTCCTAAGGTGAGGCCTATGTGCTGGGAAACTGAAGCTGCTGTCCAGCAACCATCAAGAAACTGAGGTTTGGGTTTCCCTGGTGGCACAGTGGTTAAGAATCCACCTGCCAATCCAGGGGAAACAGATTCGAGCCCTGGTCCGGGAAGATCCCACATGCCGCAGAGCAGCTAAGCCCATGCGCCACAACTACTGAGCCTGCACTCTAGAGCCCACGAGCCACAACTACTGAGCCTGCGAGCCACAGCTACTGAAGCCTGTGCGCCTAGAGCCCGTGCTCTGCCACAAGAGAAGCCACCGCAATGAGAAGCCCACACGGTGCAATGAAGAGTAGTCCCCGCTTGCCGCAACTAGAGAAAGCCTGTGCACAGCAATGAAGACCCAACACAGCCAAAAATAAATAAATAAATTTATAAAAAAAAAAAAGGAAAAGAAACCGAGGTTTGCCAGCAGCCATGTGAGTAAGCTTGGAGCAGATTCTCCTGCCCCAACTGAACCCTTAGATGACTGCAGCCCAACCCACAGCTTGAGTGCAACTTCCTAGGAAACTCTGATCCAAAACCACCCATCTAAGCTGCTCTTAGATTCCTGACCCTCAGAATCAATATTAGATAATAAATGTTTGTTATTTTAAGCTATGAAATGTCAGGGTAATTGGTTCACAGCAATCGATAAAAGCAATAGATACCCCTCTTTCATGCAGTAAGCCACTTTGGGTAAATGTAAACTTCAGAAACAGAAGCAACCAGCAGTAAAGGATGTATCTACAAGGACGTTTATTGCCACTGGCTTTGTTTTGGAAAATGATTCGGTATAATTATAAATTATGGTGGTACTATTCTGTAGGACGATTGTACAGCTTTTGATAGGAATCTGAAAAGATTCATGATACATCAAGTGCGGAGAAAAAGAGTTGCTGAGTTATTGGTATGGTATCTATAGTAGGCATTGCTGGATGTGTCTCCCCAATACCTGTACTCCCCTTCTTCCTTATTCACAGGCCATGTACCCAGCTTAAAAAATAAACCTTGGGACTTCCCTGGCGGTCCAGTGGTTAAGATTCCCCCTTCCAGTGCAGGGGGTACAGGTTTGATTCCCTGGTTGGGGAGCTAAGATAGCACATCCTCACAGCCAAAAAACCAAAACATAAAACAAAAGCAATATTGTAAGAAATTCAATAAAGACTTTAAAAATGGTCCACATCAAAAATTCTAAAATCAATCAATCAATCGATCAATCAATCTTGATTTCTCAGCCTCCCTTGCAGCTAGGCATGACCACATGACATATTTCTGGCTAATGAGATCTATAAGCAGAAATCGACAGGAAGGAACCTCTGGGGAAACCGTTGTTTTTTTTGTAGCACGTTATTATGCTTTTAATCAGAGTCAGCTGGTATATGCCTGTTATCTGTTGCCTTCCTTCTCCTGTCCGCCTGGAACATGGACTCAGCGAATGCAAGGCAGAGCCGTCTTGTGACCAGGGGACCAAAGTCACACTTTCAGGATGGGGAAACATAAAGAGATGTGTGCCTGAGTGGCGGCGGCAGCCCACATCACCTAACAAAACACATTTCTTACTTAAGCCACCATTTAGGTGCTGCATGCACTCCTGATTACCGTGGGATCCATTTTCATTTAAAGGAAAAAAAAAGGGAGAAAAATTACCAGTGGATGTTTGTGTGTGATGAATTATACCAGCATAAAGATGTTGAAGGATACACATGTCACCATGAACGTTGACAGTTAATAGCAACGGATAAGCTTGGAGGCACAGTCAAGATTATTAAGTTTCCATTTGTACTCTATGTTGTTGACATTGGTACAGGAAACGTTCGTTAATTTCGTGATAAAATACAATAGTGTCCCAAAACCTTACACAAAAAAGAGAGGAAGGGACTTCCCTGGCAGTCCAGTGGTTAAGACTCTGAGCTTCCGCTGCAGGGGGCACGGGTTCAATCCCTGCTTGGGGAACTAAGATCCTGCATGATGCGTGGTGTGGCCAAACGGAAACAAAAACAAAACAACAGAATAAAAAGGGAGAGAGGAAGAAAGAAAAAGGGTACAACACCTTCTTGGAATTACCCGTTATCACTCAGCCAGCTCAGGTTCAAGGCAAGCTGGGCCCCAGTGACTGGGCAGGTACTACAGAGAGTGTCGTGGAGCCAGGCGTGGGGAGACTGAGGAAAAGGAAGATTCGGAAGAGCTCTGTAGTTTAAGCCAACGCCACCAGATTCAGAGTGTTCCGCAGGCCTTGGCGTGGAGGGTGGGGCCCTAGCACCGGCAGCCTAACAACGCAGGCACCCAGGAGATCATCAGAACCCCGCCTGGAGACAGGAGGCTCCAGGGTCAGGTGCAGCCTGGCAGAGAAGGGGAGCGGCCAGGGGTAGCTGGGGCCCGGGATCAGCGGACGACACAAGGCAGGGGTCCTGACCTGTGGCCTAGCACGGCTGTGGCATGTAGCGCGGGCCCCAGGCTCCCCAGCGGTCCTGGCTTTCAGGAGCAGGGCTCAGTTACCTTGCCTGCTCTGGGGGCCTGGCCTTGGGGCCGGATCCCGCCGTACATGCAGCTGAGCAGGGCTGCGGCACACAGGAGCCAGGTGTCCGGACCAAATCACAAGCAAAACTGTGCAGCTGACTGTGCTTGGGCTTTTCAGTGATTCTTCACTTTCTGGAGCCGTCATGGCCCTCACTCTGTGCCACCAAGGGGTCAGGGTGAGGGCCGCAGTGCTGCTGTCCTGGACCCACCTCCCCCAGCACTGCCTCACTGCTCCAATTTCCTCTCTCGAGGCAGCCAGAAGCTTCCTGTCCCCTCCGGCTGTCTGAGCAGCTTCCTCATTTATCTCTCGACGTCTTGCAGCAGGTGTCTGGGCTGCTTCTGTGTTGAGAAAGGCAGACAGGCTGGGAGCAAACAGAGAGCCTCTGGGATTGTTCAGAGGTGCACCGTGGAAGGAATGGCAGCTCAGCTTGGCGGGGCCCAGCTAGGTTCTGGGGGAGCCGGTGGAGAGACGCCACCATTTTCCTGGACCAGGCCTGATCGCTTTGTTTCTTCCTCCATCCTCCCCCGCTCAAAGGCCGCCTTTTCTCTGCAGATAACAGAGTCTAGCTTCTAGGGGAGGTTGCCAGAAAAATACAGAAATTTGAATTTCAGATCAACACCAAATAATTACTTTTAGTGTAAGTTCTGTGTCAAATATTGCATGGGATATACATATACTGAAGAATTATTTGGTGTGGATCTGAAAATCACATTTAACGGAGCATCCTGTATTTTTATTTGCTAAATCTGGCAACCCGATCCTAAGATGGCTCGGCTTTCAAAGTTCAAATCAGATTTCCCAGAAAGAGAACAAAAGAAAAGAAACCCATAAAAAAACCGGTGAAAAGAGCGTGTGTGTGTGTGTGTGTGTGTGTGTGTGTGTGTGTGTGACTCAACAGCTGCCCCTCCTCAGGGTCTGGGGTTGGAGAGACCTCCCTTCCCGGGGCGGGGGGCGAGACAGAGAGAGGCTCAGTCTGGGAGGGGGCACCCGGGTCCAATCCTTACTCAGCCACCAACTTCCTGTTCGTCACCCTGGGCAGGGGCTGGGCCTCCCTGGACTCCCAGGCTGGCGTCTGTGACCTCAGCACCCGTTCATTCATCACACTGGTTCTGAGAAACCCCTCCGTGTGTCAGACTCAGGCCTGGGAGAGGAGTGGGATTCCCGGACCCTTGAGCAACTGGCCAGCAGTTGGTATGTGCAAGATACAGTCACAAAAAAGGATCCCCATGATCCAGAAAGATGGAATCTCCTCCTCCCTCCAGATGGAGAGTGACTCAGCCCTCACTGGGCCCTGAACCTGCCCTCTTCCTGGTGCCTGTGGCCACTCAGGGATCTGCACGGACTGCCTCTGGGAAGCATCGCCAGTCATGGCACTTAGAGTACTCAGCACTGGCACTGCCATCATTGACACAAAGCCCTCTGGGGCTATTCTCTCTGTTAGGGGAACCACTGACGGAAACCGCCCACCCTGGCCAGGCAAGATAGTAGTCACTTGCAACAGGAGGTCCTGGTAAGGAATGCGGAACTAACAAGCTACCACCAACCAGAAGAATTCGGGAAAGGTCAAAAGGAGAGAGGAGACGCTAGTCCATATGTCCTACCAACCTCCCAGAATCCTTCTCGCTGAAATCCACCCTGGCTGAGTGATGTGCACGCCACCAGGAAGGACCCTGAGTCAGAGTGATTGGCCAGAGACAACCCAGTTACCATAAAACCCGAGACCGTAAGCCACGTGGCAGAGCGGTTCTCCTGGGTTCCCTTACCCTGCTGCTCTCCGCCCAGGCGCCCTTCCCAATAAAGTCTCTTGCTTTGTCAGCACGTGTATCTCCTTGGACAATTCATTTCCAAGTGTTAGACAAGAGCCCATTCTCGGGCCCTGGAAGGGGTCCCCCTACCTTCAAAATTTCTCTACAGTGGTGTAGTTTCAAGATGCTCTGGAGGGACTTGCTTTCCCTGGACCAGCTGGGTTGGGTTGGATCAAGACAAGCTTGGGTCTCCCAGATGCCCACCTATAAGTGTCCAAGAGGCTTCCGATCACCCGGGTGGGCCAGGGAATCTTTGAATGGCAGGCTGAGGATGCTATGGTCAATACTATGTGCTTTTTCCAGCATGGATGGATGGTGGGAAAAACGGAAGGAGAGAATTTGATTTCAAGGACTAGAGAGGTCATCTAGATGCCACCACTCTCCTCCACACAGCAGCCAGAATGCTTAAAAAAATTTTGTTTTTAATCATGGTAAAAAAAATATATAACACTCACTATTTAGGTGCATAACTCAGTGGCATTAAGTACACTCACAATGATGTGTAACCATCACCACTATTTCCAGAACGTTTTCATCATCCCAAACAGAAACTCTGTACCCATTAAATAATCATTCCCCAGGGAATTCCCTGGACGTCCAGCGGTAGGACTCTGTGCTTTCATTGCCGAGGGCCCAGGTTCGATCCCTGGTCAGGGAACTAAGATCGCACAAGTTGTGTGGCGCAGCCAAAAAAAAAAAAAGGAAGAAAGAATAATCCTTCCCCATTCTTTCCCCTCCCCTCCTAGCCCCTGGTAACCTCGAATCTCCTTTCTGTCTCTGTGAATTTGCCTGTCCAAATACCTTATAGAAATGGAGCCGTACACTAGTTGCCCTTTTGTGCCTGGCTTCTTTCACTCAGCATGTTTTCAAGGTTCATCCCTATTGTAGCAGGTATCAGAACTTCATTCCTTTTTGTGGCTAAATCATATTCCATTGTATGGATACACTACATTTTGCTTATCAGTTCATCTGTTGGTGGACTTCGGGTTGTTTCCACCTTTTGGCTATTGTGAATAATGTTGTAATGAACATTGGTATACAAATACCTATTTGAGTCCCTGCTTTCAATTCCCTAGGGTAACGCCTTAGAGTGGAATTGCTAGGCGAAAATGAAAAACTCCTGTGTTTCTCCTCTATTACAACATTCTGCATTTCTGGTCACCAAATGTGTGGGGTTTTTCCCACACCAACCAATTTTCAGACACCAGCTTAGTGGGTCTATAATTTAACTCAATTTTAATGCTATCTACCTGGAGATAGCATCAGATCCCACAGGTTAAGGGCTCAATTCCACAAGACTGACCCCACTTTGGATGCCAATCCTAAATCCAGGTTGTCACCTGAGCTTCTGAAGGGCTGGTGATAAATTAGAGGTTTCCATGACTCCCTTCTTGGGTTCAGTCATTTGCTAGAGTGGCTCACAGAATCAGGTTAACAATTTCCTTACTAGATTTCCAGTTTATTACAAAGGATGTTAAAGGATATGAATGAACAGCCAGATGAAGAGGTACAGAGGGCCAGGTCCACAAGGGTACAGAGCACAGGGACTTCTGTCCCAATGGAGTTTGAGGTGCGCTACCCTCCTGGCACATGGAGGCGTTCTGGTTCATCCACTTGGAAGCTCTCTGAACCTGTACCGTAGGGATTTTTATGAAGGCTTCATTACTTAGGCAAGACTGATTAAATCATTGGCCATTGGTGAGTAATTGAATCTATCCCCCTTTCCCTCCTCAGAGTTCAGGGGGTGGGGCTGAAAGTTCCAACCCTCTAACTATAAGGCTGATTCACCTGGCAACCAGCCTCCTTCCTTAGGGGCGGTCCAAAAGTCACCTCATTAACATAAACTCAGGTGTGTTTGAAGGGCTTGTTATGAATAACAAAAGACACCTCTGTTGCTCTTATCACTTAGGAAATCCCAACGGTTTTTGGAGTTGGTACCGGGAAAACAGGGGAAGACCAAAATATATATTTATCATATCACAATATCGCACTGGTCATATAATTCCATGTTTAACTTTTTGGAAAACTGCCAGATGCTTTCCCACAGAGGCTGCACCATTTCACATTCCCACCAACCACTTCACATTCCCACCAGCAAAGCAGGAAGTTTCCAGTTTCTCCACATCCTCTCCAACCCTTGCTATTTTCTGTTTTATTTTTTATCATAGACATCCTAGTAGGTGGTACCTCATTGTGGGTTTTTTTTGGTTTTTGTTTTTTTAATTTTTGGCCATGCTGTGTGGCATGTGGGATTTTATAGTTCCCCCACCAGGGATCAAACCTGTATCCCTTGCACTGGGAGCGCAGAGTCTTAACCACTGGACCGCCAGGGAAGTCCCCCCTCATTGTGGTTTTGATTTGCATTTCCCTAATGACTAATGATGTTAAGCATCTTTTCATTAATTGATTGGCCATTTGTATATCTTCTTTGGAGAAATATCCACTCAAGTCTTTCGCCCATTTTTTACTTGGGTTGGGTGTATTTTTTTTTTTTTTTTTTTGCCGTACGCGGGCCTCTCACTGCTGTGGCCTCTCCCGTTGCAGAGCACAGGCTCTGGACGCGCAGGCTCAGCGGCCATGGCTCACGGGCCCAGCCGCTCCGCGGCATGTGGGATCTTCCCGGACCGGGGCACGAACCCGTGTCCCCTGCATCGGCAGGCGGACTCTCAACCACTGCGCCACCAGGGAAGCCCGTGTGTGTTTTCCGTTGAGTTGTTGGAGTTCTTTACATTCTCCACAGAGCAGCCAGAGTGAGTTCTGAAGAAGCATAAATCGGAGCGTGTTGCTCCCATGACTATATAAAACTCTTTGGCAGTGGCCAGGACACGGCGGACGAAGTCTTGCTTCTCCAGCTGCATCCCATGGCTCTCTCCCCTTTACCCACCACTCGTCACCTCCACAGAAAAAGTCCACTTCTTCCGCAGTCCCCAACTCAGGGCCCCCATGCCCTGCTCCCTCTCTCTGGAGATGTTTGTCTTCCTCCTGTTCTTTGCTTGGCTGACTCCTACTGACCTTTAAAGACTCAATTTCATCCTCGTCTCTTCCCTGGCCGACCCCAGCCTTGGTTCCTACACCTTGTCCATTTCCTTCACAGCTCTGGTCTTGTAGTTACATGTCGGCTGTTGACTTGCTTCTTGTCCATCACAGGCAGGAGGCACGAGGTCTTGGCAAAGATGCTTCATGAGTGTTTGTTTCATCACTAAATAAGCCAATGAATTGTCACTCCAATGGGCTTATGACCTTTCGGGAGGACGCTTTCTGGTCCCTTTCACCTCCTGGTCCTGACAACCAACTCAAGAGGTTCACAAATCTACTGAAGACACAGCAGGTAACCCCCCCAACCTCTGCAGTCCCTGCCTGTTTTCCAGATTCACTTCAAACCATTCTCTTCATCGGGATCCAGGGAACCAGGTGCTTAGGCCCTGAGGATGTCTGAGGTCTGGAGAGCAGGAAGTCCCTCAGGTGATGAGGCAAGTATGTGAGCCTCCCAGAGTCCTCAGAAACACCTCCTCCGAAAGGAGGTGGGGGCAGTAGCAGAGCAGAGAGAGAGAAGGAAGGAGGCAGAAGCAAAGGGAGCAGAAGCAGCCTGGGGTACTCCCTGGCGGCCCAGTGGTTAGGACTCTGCACTTTCACTGCTGCAGGCATGGGCTCGATCCCTGGTCGGGGAACTAAGATCCTGCAAGCCGAGTGGCATGGCCAAAAAAAAAAAAAAAGCAGCAGCCTGCAGCTGCAGGGCTGGCTGACAGCAGAGCAGGGCAAGCTCTTGGAGAAGGAAAAAGGGTCAGAGACACCCCCCCCAAAAATGAGGCTTCAACCAACTACCGAATGGGAGAAAATATATGCAAATCACATAGCTGATAAGGGTTTATATCCAAGATGTATAATGAACTCACACACGCAAGAGCAAAAAGCAAACAATGGGCAGAGGAAGTAAGTCAGAAAGGGAAAGACAAATATCATATGATATCACTTATATGTGGAATCTAACAAAACAATGATACAAATGAACTTTTTTACAAAACAGAAACAGACCCACAGATCTCGAAATCAAACTTCTGGTTACCAAAGGGGAAACATGGGGGGAAGGGGGAAGTGATAAATTAGGAGATTGGGATTAACATAGACACACTACTATATATAAAATAGATAACTAACAAGGACCTACTGTATAGCAGGGGGAACTCTACTCAATATTCTGTAATAACCTATATGGGAAAAGAATCTGAAAAAGAATGGATATATATATATATATATATATATATATATATATATAACTGATTCACTTTGCTGTACACCTGAAACTAACACAACATTGTAAATCAACTATACTCCAGAAAAAAAAAAAAGGGCAGAGGATCTCAATAGACATTTTCCCAAAGAAGAGGTACACATGGTCAATAGGTACATGAAAAGGTGCTCAAAATCACTGATCATCAGGGAAATGCAAATCAAAACCACAATGAGATACCACCTCACACCTGTTAGAATGGCTGTTATCAAAAAGACAACAAATAATAAATGCTGGCAAGGATGTGGAGAAAAGATAACCCTTGTGCACTGTTGGTGGGAATGTAAATTAGCATAGCGACTCTGGAAAACAGTATGGAGGTTCCTAAAAATTAGAAATAGAACTACCATATGATCCAGCAATTCCACTTTAGGGTATTTATTGGAAAGAAACAAAAACACTACCTTGAAAAGATATCTGTACCTCTGTATTCACTACAGCATTATTTGCAATAGCCAAGACATGGAAGCAACCTAAGTGTCCCTGGATGGATGAATGGATAAACAAGATATAGTCTGGGCTTTCCTGGTGGTGCAGTGGTTGAGAGTCCGCCTGCCGATGCAGGGGACACGGGTTCGTGCCCTGGTCCGGGAAGATCCCACATGCCGCGGAGCGGCTGGGCCCGTGAGCCATGGCTGCTAAGCCTGCGCGTCCGGAGCCTGTGCTCCGCAACGGGAGAGGACACAGCAGTGAGAGGCCCGCGTACCGCAAAAAAAAAAAAAAAAAAAAAAAAAAAAAAAAAAAAGATGTGGTCTATATATACCCACACAATAGAATATCACTCAGCCACAAAAAAGAATGAAATCTTGCCATTTGTGACAACATGGATGGACTTAGAGGGTATTACACTAAGTGAAGTAAATCAGAGAAAGACAAATATCATATGATTTCACTTATATGTGGAATCTAAAAAAAAAAATAACAAATAAAACAACAAAAAACTGGGACTTCCCTGGTTAGCGCGGTGGTTATGAATCCGCCTGCCAATGCAAGGGACATGGGTTTGAGCCCTGGTCCGAGAAGATCCCACATGCTGCGGAGCAACTAAGCCTGTGCGCCGCAATTACTGAGCCTGTGCTCTAGAGCCCGCGAGCCACAACTACTGAGCCCATGCACCTAGAGCCTGTGCTCCGCAATAAGAGAGGCCCATGCACCAAATCGAAGAGTAGCCCCCGCTCGCAGCAACTAGAGAAAGCCCATGCGTAGCAACTAAGACCAACGCAGCCAAAAATAAATTTAAAAAAATAAAAAATCCTTACAGATACAGATAGATTAGTAGTTGGCAGAGGCAGGGAGTGGAGGATGGGTGAAATGGGTGAAGGTGGTCCAAAAGTAGAAACTCTCAGTTATAAAATAAATAAGTCATGGGGATGTAATGTACACCATGGTAGGGGGGAAAAATGAAAAAAAACGAGAAATGAGACTTCAAGAGGAACAGCAGATTTCCTGAGCAAGGAAGGCTTGTATCTCAGACTTCAGAGCAGGACGTCTGGAAGGCGACAGAGAAGAAAACGACATTCTTTTTGCTGGGGGATGTTTAGGAGATATTAGGAGCTAGTGTTTCAGGCTGTGTGTTCAATAAGCTCTTTTTTTTTCAGGGGACAATAGCACATTGTGTGGAGTTTTCTGAGAGCACCTGCTGGGCCGGGACCGCCTGGGGAGGTGGCACAAGAGAGGACCTTCCTGCTGGACCACAGAGCAGGGCAGACCCTTGTGAAGCAAAGGAAAGGGGAAGGGCCAGCCAGGCTGAAAGCCGGGGCAGAGGCGTGGAGGTATGTTAGGCTCTAGAATGTCCTGAGAACAGTAAGGACATGGTTTGGCTGGAGCCCAAGGCACACTGGGAGATACAGAAGGAGTTGTTGGGGGCTGGGCCCCAGATGCCGGAGTGAGGCCGGAGGATTTCCTCCTGGGGCAGTGGGGTCCAGCAGAGCTGTGTGCTGGCAGGGCCGGGTGTGTTCAGAGCTGTGGCTGAGGATGGCTCCTCTCTGTGCCACTTTTTCAGATGCCAGTCCAACATCTGTGAGCCAAGCACTCTGCTATAATTGGGGATTATGACAACACCTCTAATTAACAGTTTTAAAAATATGTGTGTGTATGTGCACGTATGTGTATGAGTCTGTGTGAGTGTGTATACGTGAGATTGTCTGTATTTCTCTAGTCCTTCCAGCTGTGGCCTCCTGTTAATATCCCTTTCCTGTGCACTAAGAGGAGTGCCTTAGCAACTTTTCTAGGCAAGCCTTGAACTGGTACCCATTCTTCCCTCCTCTTTTTTTATAAAATAAATTTATTTATTTATTTATTTATTTTTGGCTGCGTTGGGTCTTCATTGCTGCACGCAGGCTTTCTCTAGTTGCGGAGAGCGGGGGCTACTCTTCGTTGCGGTGTGCAGGCTTCTCACTGCGGCGGCTTCTCTTGTTGCAGAGCCCGTGCTCTAGGCGTGCAGGCTTCAGTAGTTGTGGCTCGTGGGCTGTAGAGCACAGGCTCAGTAGTTGTGGCGCACGGGTTTAGTTGCTCTGTGGCATGTGGGATCTTCCCGGACCAGGGCACGAACCCATGTCCGCTGCATCGGCAGGTGGATTCTTAACCACTGTGCCACGAGGGAAGCCCTCCCCTTTTTCTTATTTTTTAAATAAATTTATTTATTATTATTTTTGGCTGCATTGGGTCTTTGTTGCTGCCCGTGGACTTTCTCTAGTTGTGGTGAGCGGGGGCTAGTCTTCGCTGCGGTGCGTGGGTTTCTCGTTGCGGTGGCTTCTCTTGTTGCGCAGCACGGGGTCTAGGCGCGGGGGCTTCAGTAGTTGTGGCTCGCGGGCTCTAAAGCACAGGCTCAGTAGTTGTGGCGCGTGGGCTTAGTTGCTCTGCGGCATGTGGGATCTTCCCGGACCCGGGCACGAACCCGTGTCCCCTGCATTGGCAGACGGATTCTTAACCACTGCGTCACCAGGGAAGACCTCTTTTTAAGTGTACCTCTGTTCTTCTTCAAACAAGGAGGAAACGAGACAAGAACTCCTCCCAGCTGGAGGTTGCCCACTGCTTTTCCACCCCTTGCCATGTACGCAGAGCGGGGAGGGGCAGCTGCATGCAGGATCTACCTTGGGGCAGCGTTTGGTGGCCTGAATCCTCTAAGTCAGGCAGCCCTAGCTTTGAATCCTGGCTTGGTGCTCAATTTTTCCTAGTTGTGTAACCCTGGATAATAACCCTTGATCTTTTTTGAACCTCAAATTCTTCATCTGTAAGAGGAAGAAAGAATATTTACCTGGCAGGGCTGTGAGGACTAACAGTGCACACAAAAGGTCTTACCTAATGGCTCTGGCATTTTAGACAGTTAGTATATAGTGGTTATATTACTATTATCTGCAAAAGTGCAAGCCAGGTGGAGTGTTTTTCGTACCTCTTGTAGCACCTAGTGTTTATCCTGGCTCCCATTTCCTACATCTTAGGTGGACCATTTCAGGGACATTGACGTTGAAACCTCGGGCTTCTGGAGTCTAAACGCTTGACCAGAAATCAAACAAGCAGGCTTTAATGGCGGAAAACAGGCAGAGGCACCTGTCCTGGTTCCCCGTAGATGGGAGGGTGACGGGGGGGGGGGGGCAAGGTTACTGGAATCACTAGGAAGGAGGATCTAGAGTTAAAGGAAGGGAATTCCCTGGAGGTCCAGTGGTTTTAGAACTTGGTGCTTTCACTGCTGAGGGCTCGGGTTCGATCCCTGGTCGGGGAACTAAGATCCTGCAAGCTGAGTGGTGCAGCCAAAAAAAAAATAAAAAATAAAAAAAATAATAGAGTTAAGGGAAGGCTCACTTTCTGCCCCCTGTGGAGATGAGTGCAGTAATAACATGGTTTTATTATTTATTTATTTATTTATTTTACAGTACGTGGGCCTCTCACTGTTGTGGCCTCTCCCGTTGTGGAGCACAGGCTCTGGACGCGCAGGCTCAGCGGCCTGGCTCACAGGCCCAGCCGCTCCGCAGCATGTGGGATCCTCCCGGACCGGGGCACGAACCCGTGTCCCCTGCATCAGCAGGCAGACTCTCAACCACTGCGCCACCAGGGAAGCCCAACATGGTTTTTTTTTTTAAAGGAGGTGAAATTTAAAAATTATGAGGTGGAGGGTATTTCTGCCTTAGACTGGATGGTTTGGAGAAGCCTCCGTGGAGGGGACATTTCAGTGAAAGGTAAAACAGGAAGGCGTTGCCACGTGAGTTGGGAAGAAGGAGAGGCCTCTTTGAGGAAATGAAAGAAGGACCCCCAACCCCATGTGACAGAAGGGCAGTGCTGGGGAGACGGCCCGGGAGATGAGATCAGGGGAGCACGGGGCAGAGGCCAGATCACTCAAAGAGAGTCTTTGGGTTGTTGGGGTCCTGCTTCAATCCACACACGTCAACCTCTACCCCCCTTCCCACTTCTGCGTCCTCCGAACTCGATCAACCAGAAACTCTGACACCAAGAGCTGCCCATCCTGCGACCACCAGCCTCCAGCTCTCCTCCTCCACTGTCTTCGTGCCTCAGTTTCCCCACCGAAAAATCCTTAATACTCTTCTTCCTGAAGAGCACTACACGAGGCTTCAAAGAGGTGCTACCATCCCTCTCCATCTTTGCTCTTCTTTCTCCTTCTCTGCCTGGCCCAGGTGGGGGGGGGCAGACCCTACACCTTGGAGGTCAGCAGCTGAGCCTTAATAAAGCTTTGACTCCTTACTTAAAAAGGTACCTAGAAGGGTTGTTGTGAAGCCCCTGCCAGTAGAGCTCAGGCGCACCCTCCTCCTTTTTTAGCAGAAGGGAAGCAGCTGGGCAGGTGAGGGAGGCTCCCTGCAGGGGAACAGGTGCATGAGAGCTGCTCCCCGCCCCCCTCCGGCCTCACCCTCGCTTTGTCCCTGCTCTGATTATTGCTTTATTACTGTTTTCAGTCAGATATAATTCCAGCATTTTCTATAATCTTGATCTTTTCATTGATACCAGATTTCTATACAAAGATTTGTATATAAAATGATTATGTACCCACCAGAATACATCCCCCAGCAATTAGCACGCCTAAGATGCGGCTCCCAACATGCTTCTGCACATTCCTCATTTATTACTTTTGAAAGTGTTTTGTGATTTTTTTTTTTTTTTTTGGTGCATGTGTTTACAAATCCAGTAACAATTCTCATTTAGAGTTGCAAAACACGAAGCCAATTTTGAACCCAGACAGATGGCAGCTAAATGAAGTTTAATTAAAGAATGAGTGCTTTGAATCAAATCACTTTAAAAAGTACAGTACACTGAGATTCTGGAGAGGTTGCATAAACAGCATCTGGCTCTCTTGCAGAAAGCAGGGGATGCTTGGGAGGACATACTTGGTAAGGCATCCCCCAGCGTATCTGGGGGTGCTGGCTGGGCACACTGGGCAAAGCGAGCAGGCGGGGTGGGGGGTGGAGGGGAGGTGGCCAGCGGCCCCCAAGCACATCCTCCGTACTCAGCCCGGACACACCTCCCAAAGCCCGGAGCGCCCGGGACAGGAGGGGAAACGGACACAGGTCACCTCTTGGTTCAAAAGCTTTGACTTGGCGGGAGGGGGTCCGCCTTATGCTTTTATGAAATGAAGTCCGGCAACAAGGCGCGAAGGTTTGCTGCACCAACCTACCTATTTGCACACGTCCGAAAGATGACAGATGCAGAGACTCTGCAGTCCGCAGCGCTGGTGTTCCGGGGTTCCAGCGCCCTTCCCCGGGGCTCCCCGCCTCTCCGCGCAGTCGGCGGCGGCACCGTCTCGGGCACGCGGAGCCCCGCCCGCCCGGGGCCGGAGCCACTTCCGGCTCTGGCCGCAGATCTGAGCCCGGGGGCGGGGCGACCCTGGTCGGTCTAGACAACCGGGAGGCGCCAGCTGGGGTGCGGGGGCGCCAGGTGGACCCGAGTCCCAGGCCGGCCAGGCCGCGAGGAGGCCGGTGCCAAGGCTGCAGCCGCTCACTGCTCTGTGGCTGACGTGGAGAAGAAAGGGGACAGATCGGTGGGATGAGAGGCAGGGGAGGGGGACAGACCGGGAGCGCCAAGAAGTTGGCACTCAGTGCTGCGGGGGAGGGAAAGCAGTGGGGTTTTTTAATCCAGGGAGAGATAGGATGAGATGGGGGAAGGCTGGGTGGCAAGAGAAGGGGGCTTGAAGGCAAGGTGGCAGCTGCAACGATGTCCTTGATCTCCTAGGCAGTTTATGCCTTGGGGGAGGTGGTCAGTAGAGGGGGTCGCCCCTCCCCCTGATCCTGGAGATTACAAGGCCAGCTGGGCCCAGGGCCAGGGGCCTGAGGATGGAGTGGAGAGCCCTGGCAGGTCCTGGGGCCACTGGCATGTGGCAGAAAAAGGACAGGTTTGGGTGGGGCATACCCAGCTCGTGGTTCTGGCTTCTTGCGTCTTTCTAGGAGGAAGCAGAGTCTCGAAGGCTGGGACAGGGCCTTCCCTCCCAGCTCTGGGCACCAGGCTAACCCAGAGGGCTGGCAGAAGCTCCTGAACCGTTTGGATCGTGTACTTAGCTGATTCAGGACTCAGTTCCTCCAAGCTGCAGGCTTCCTGCTGGACCCTGGCTGGACCCCGTTGTCACCCTGCCTCCTCTACGCCCCAGCACTTGCATCCAATTGACCTCCAAGTCCTGTTGGCTGACCTCCCTGTTATTCTCCACCTGGCTCAAACCCCTGCCAGCTCTCGCTGGAACAACTACAAGAGCCTCCCACATGGCCTCCAGCTTCTCTCTCCTCTGAAGTTTCCTGGCTGCTGGAAGTGGACCCTTCCAAAATGCAGATCTGGTCTTGGTTCTCCCCTGGTACTCCGTGCTGTGGCTCTCACCACCATACCCCATCACCTTTACCCGGCCCACAAGGTCTTCCACCAGGGCCAGGGAGAACAGGATGCAACGTGCAAGGCTGGGCCAGCAGAACCCAGGCTGCATTTCTGCCCCCGCCCACCTCTCGATCACAGCACCATGTGCAGGCAGCAGGCTGCTAGGAACACACCCACCTATCCGTCACACTTCCAGCCGCTCTCCTTGAGTCGACTGCTCCAGCGACTCTTGTTCCTGGAACTTCCAGGGTTCTCAGTCCGGGCCTCCCTGCCTTTGCACGTGCGGCTCTCCCCCGCTTTGTCCCACCGTCCTGCGCCAGCCCTCCCTGCTTTGTCCCACCAACTCCTAACGTGCTTCTAGGACCATTTCCTGATTCTGCGCTAGGTAAGGGCGCCCTGCCTTCCCCACCAGGACTGAATGAGCAGCCACTGGGTGCCAGGCCTGGACTACCGCCAGGCCCTTTTGACCTGTCTTTCTGCCTCCGGTCTCATCCTTTCCTTCACCTTTCCACCTGCCACCAAAGAGGTCTTTCTGAGAAGCAGCTGTGACCCATCACTCTGCTTCAGTACCCAGAACTCTATCAAAAACCCACCCCAGGTGCTGGCTTCGGCAGCACATACACTAAAATTGGAACGATACAGAGATTAGCATGGCCCCTGTGCAAGGATGACACACAAATTTGTGAAGCATTCCATATTTTTAAGAGAAAAACAAATACCGTATGCTAACACATATATATGGAATCTTAAAAAAAAAAATGGTTCTGAAGAACCTAGGGGCAGGACAGGAATAAAGACGCAGACGTAGAGAATGGACTTGAGGACAAGGGGAGAGGGAAGGTAAGCTGGATGAAGTGAGAGTGGCATGGACATATATATGCTACCAAATGTAAATAGATAGCTAGTGGGAAGCAGCCGCATAGCACAGGGAGATGAGCTCCGTGCTTTGTGACCACCTAGAGGGGTGGGATAGGGAGGGTGGGAGGGTGGGAGGGAGATGCAAGAGGGAGGAGATATGGGGATATGTGTATATGTATAGCTGTTCATTTTGTTGTACAGCAGAAACTAACACACCATTGCAAAGCAATTATACTCCAATAAAGATGTTAAAGAAAAACACACACAAAAAAACCCACTCCAGCCCTCCAGGCCCAACCCAAAGCCCCTTCGCCAAGATGCCTTCCCTCCAGCTATGGAGATTCCATACTTGCTTATCATACTTGACTTAAAAAAAAAAAAAAAAATATATATATATATATATATATTTATTTATTGGTTGCATCAGGTCTTAGCTGTGGCAGGCAGGCTCCTTAGTTGCAGCTCACTGGCTCCTTTGTTGCGGCATGTGGGCTCCTTAGTTGCGGCATGTGGGACCTAGTTCCTGGACCAGGGATCAAACCCAGGCCCCCTGCATTGGGAGCTCGGAATCTTAATCGCTGTGCCACCAGGGAAGTCCCCATACTTGACTTTTCTGACTTCACCTGAGTTACTGAGGGCAAGGCAAGCCGGCCCCTTACCACACTGAACGCTCCCTGAGGCCAAGGATGTCAGCCTAGCACATTTTGCCTTCCGTGCTGCCGCATCCTGAGGTCATGTGACCCCAGCAGCAGCCAAATGAGTGAAGTCTGTACCCAGGGCCCCGCGGTCAGGGCCACCGCCTCTGCTTTGGCAAGGACGGAGGGCCCGGGCAGGCCACCTGAGCTGGGTTTCCTGACCTCGTTCCAGTGACAGCTGCAGCCACAAATTCCAAGAGAGAACACGCAACAGGAACAAAGACAATGGTTTTTTTTTTTTTTTTTTTTTTTTTTTTTACTTATTTAAAAAGGCCTTGCCGGCAGGAATATAGTGTAAAAATCATTGGAAAAACTAAAAGGCATCGATACATATCCGAATATACACTTTGTACATAAATTACATTTCCTTTAGTCTTTCTGAGTGAGGTCCTGATTCGGCACTGAGGTCTAGTAATTCAGAGGTCCCGGGAGCTGCACGTTCAGGCCGGTATAGTCCACCATGTACATTGGCCATTGCTAGAAAGAGGGGGACAGAGAGCCCGGGTTAGGACTCCGGGTGACGTGGAGAGCACACCAGAACACTCAGCGCTGCTTTCTGAAGGGCTTCCTCAGATGCTATTTATTTTGAGGCCATGGAATGCCCAAAGACGGGACGGGATCTGTCTAAGGTCACGCAGTTCACCAGTGGCCATGGGGCCTGGGCTGGAGCCTTCTGACCTATTCCCACCTGTGTCCCGGGGGCTAACCATGTGAGCAGACATGTGGGGAGGGAATTGGGGATTGGCTCAGAACTGCTGGTCACCACCATCAACTCAGCCCCCTCCAGGCCTCAGGCTCCAAAGCAGCTGTCCTGTCTCTCTGGGTGGCGCGAGGGGCTAGGGACCCTCTGTGAGCACCCTGGCAGGAACAGAGGCAAAGCCTGAGCTTCGGGGCTTAGCAGGAAGGGGTCCCAGGATAAACAAATCCTAAAGTCATTTTCAACTGTCTTCCAATATTCTCCCCATTTGGACTCGGGATTTCAAAGCTAATATTTTGAAATCAGAAGAACCCTCAAGTGTGTGCCCTTAATGAGGTTTTCCTCGTGGGTGGGAGAGAAAAATCCAGCCATATGGCAGAACAGGTGGAGCTTTGGAGGTGGGGTCTCCATCCACCACTGACCAGCCATGAGGCCACAGAGTCATGCAGCCTCTGACCCTGGTTTTCCTTGTCTACATAACCGCAGGGAACACCTCACAGGGCTGTGGCTCAGAGCATGTGATGTGAGCACAGAGACGAGTCTAGCATCTGATTGCCCCGGGAACCCAGGAGTCTGCTTGAGGTCCTGCCGAGCGGGTGGTCAGGTCCCTTCCCTCTCCTCGGCCTCAGCTTGCCCATCTGCACAGTGGGGGTGTGAACTCCTTCCCCGGGCGCCTGTGGGCACCTGATGAGAGGGCGGTGGACTGTCTCATGGGTAGGGCAGGCAGATGTGTCTGCAGACTCTACTCAGTGCCCAGCATCTCCCCGCACCCCAGACCCATGCTCCGGAGTAGACGAGCCTGCCCGAGTGCCGGCTGAAAGCCAGAGAGAAGAGCAGTCGGGTCCAGGTCTGTGCAACTTTACCACGAGTGAGATCTGGTTGGTGGATGCCACTGACTCCGGGTTAGAGGAGGAGGAAGACGAGATGGAATTCCCTTCGGAGACCCGCTTTCTCTTGCGCTTGGGGATGCTGCTGTCTTTGGCTGGTGGGAGAAAGGGTTGCTGACGCCGGGTGCCAGGGCCACTGTGTCTTGGCCTCCTGACCCCCCACGGAGAAGGCCGTGCTCTCAGGTTTGAAGTCCCCCTCTCAGCACTCAAGGCTCCCGGCCCACCAGCGGCTGAGGCCCATCTCTCCGGCCTCCTTCCCTAAGCAGCCCCACGCCCCACTCTCCCACCTTCCTGCTCCCGCTCACCTGTCTGCTTTGCTAACAATAGAGCCTCCTCCCCCAGGTGGGTCTCCCCAGGAGGTTTCCTTATACCCTCCCCAGACCATGTAGCCTGTGGGCTCCCGGCCTTCCCAGAACTCCCAGACTCTGAGCCACACAGACTTAAGTCTTAAGGGGAGTCACTTAGTGGCCAACGAGCCTTCATTTTGTCACAAGTAAAATATAAGATCCTGCAGGCTTGCTGGGAGAGTCACATGAGCTAATGTGCCTGGTCCCCAGTAAATGGTCAGAAACCGAGAATTGGTATCAGTATTGTTGCTACTGTTACCCTGATGTGTGATGACCCAGATCTGATTTGCTGTGAATGATGACAGGTCACAGGTACTAGTAGACAGGCAGTGTCCCAATGGAAAGAAACCCTGGTTTAGAGCCAGAAGTCCTAAGTTCAAACTCCACTGCTGCCACCTACTAGCTGTGTGACCCTGGTAAACTGATTAACCTCTCTGAGCCAAAAGGGGACAACTGTGATATGAGACTCAAAGGAGATTATGTGTATGAAAGAGCCTAGTACCAAGCCCAGCACACAGCAGGACTAGCAGGGGTCGTGTTGCTGCTGAATTCAATTCATGTGAATACGTTAAGACTTATCAAAAAGATTTGCAGCTGTATATTGGGGAATTCCCTGGTGGTCCAGTGGTTAGGACTCTGCACTTCCACCGCAGGGGACCGGGTTCCATCCCTGGTCGGGGAACTAAGATCCCCGAATTCTCAAGGCCAAAAAAAAAAAAAACGATTTGCTGCTGTGTGATGCACAGGTGGGGACTGGGCTTGACTGAGTGGATGGACAGGTTACTGACACAGCCCACCAGAAGGGTCTTAATGACACAGCATGAGGGCAGGCTGGGCCCAGGGGGCAATTGTTTGTTCAGCTGCTGAAGCAAAACCAGAGCCTGGCATCTGGGATGTGGTATAAAGACCCCGGGAAATAGGAGACTCTGGAGGCAGGAGGAGCCCAGGTTGTGAGCCAGGGAGGAGGAATTTTTGTAGGAGGCTCCACATGCAAACAAGTCAGAGGTGCTGGCCCAGGGCTGTGGACCCTAAAGATGGCCATGGCAGGGGTGGTGGTGGATGTAAGTGACAGCATCCAGTCTCTGATCATTTGTCCCAAACTCTCCTCCCTGAGGCCTCCGTGGAGCCTTCTGCGTGTCTGCCTTTGACTTGGGAGCAGCTCCCAAACCTAGTCACCTCCCTACCATGAGTGCCTAGTGCCATGCCCGTGGCATCAGCACACGGGCCTGCTGGTTGCCTGTGCCACCCCAGGCTGTGGTGTCCCAGGGGAACTGGGACCATCTGGAGTTGGACCATCTTGGGTCTCAGGCTGGGGTGGGGCCACCTCGCTGAATTCCATCACTGTCCCCGTTAAGCAGCCACGCTGGGGCCTGCAGTCCACGGTGGCCTGTGGTTCAGATGGATGGTCTGGACATCAGGTTCTAGGCGGCCACCAACTCGCTATATGGCCTTGGCAAGTCCCTTCCCCTCCCTGGGCCTCAGTTTCCCAGAGGTACCACGAGAGGTGGGACGAGATGGGTGTTTCTTAATCAGAGGTGCACCTCCCAATCCCCAGGGCTCCATCCTCTCGAGCTCTATGGCACACCTGCTTAATCAGAATCCCAGAGTTTCCCAGGTTCTTGCGCCCTGAAAGGTTCCAGAAGACCAGGGTCTGGTGCAGGTGCTGCCCTGCAAATGCAGGCAGAATCTAGGGGGCCCAGCCAGTCTCGGGCAGCGCCCGCCTGCCTCACCCCTGCCGACCCCACGTCACCCCTCCTCCCCTCCCCAGGTGACTTCCGCCATCCTACCTGACGCCCCCTCTTGCTGGTTCCAGCCTGTCCCTCATCCTCTCTAGCAGATCTGACACCCTCTCTAGCTGATCCTCTCTAGCCGATCTGGCCCTCTGTGGCAGGGCCTCTCTGAAGGGTGCCTGCAGGCTTCCTGTCCTTCCAGCACCTGGGGATACTGGCACTGCAGAGGGAGGTCTCAGGCTCCCTGGGGAGGTACTAGGCAAGGGGACTACACTTCCCTCTATTGCGTGCCACTTGGCCCAGATCTGTCCACAGACTCTGGTCCCTGAGAGGCAGAAGGGTGGCCTTTTTTTTTTTGTTTGTTTCCAGCCACACCACGTGGCTTGTGGGATCTCAGTTCCCTGACCAGGGATTGAACCCGTGCCTCCTGTAGTGGAAGCTCAGAGCCCTAACCACTGGACTGCCAGGGATTTCCCAAGGATGGCCTCTTTAGCCTCTGACTTACCTGGCACCTTGGCATCATTGCAGATTTCTGCAAAAGGTCTGAAAAAGAGAAAGATGAGGTGGCAGTTAGAAAATGAGGTTTCCCCTCCTCCTTCTGACCTGCTCCCTGAGTCTGGGCGACATCTCTCATGAGATGACATGAGATGAGATGCCGCCACTGCTGGAACATTAGCCAGGTAAGACCTGGATGAAAACGGTCAGCATCCCCGCCCAGAGCAGGCGTGTGTTCGCCAGTCTCGGGACCTGGTTTCCTCTAGAGAGCAAGGGTGTCGTCTGACCAAGTAATCAAAAGTGTGTGCCTAGATTTATGTAAATGGATAGTTGAGACGGAGTATATCTTATATATCTTTTACTTTTTATTTTATTGATTATTTTACTTGCAGTGTTATTATATGAACCAGCCCCCACAAATTAGACGTAACCTAAATGTCCATCAGTAGAGGACATTATGGTCCCTCTAAACAGTCGTTAAAGGGAGTTATCATGGAAATGGATAATGGTCAAATACACGCAAGATAGCCAGAGAGGAAACAGCAAGTTTTACTTACTGTCTACAGATAAATACTGTTTGATCTCAGTTTCATTTTTCAAAATATACATCTAACAGGCATTAAAAGAGAAGTGGAAACGTTGAAGGAAAACCCCAGAATGTCTTTGGTGGTTCTCTGTGGAAAGTATGCCTACAGGGTGTGGGGTGGGCATTTTCTCCTATTTTCCAGAAGTTACTTCAGGGAGTGGACTGTAGTTGGGAAGGAAGGGAAACCTCTACTTTTCATTTGAGACCCCTCTGAATAATTTGATTTTTTTTGACACATGCAAATACTATTTTAATTTTAAAACATGGAGTATAAAATTGAAAAGAAAATATGGGTAGAGGAAAAACTAAGAAAGAAATGCACCATCAGGGACTTCCCTGGTGGTCCAGCGGTTAAGACTGTGCTCCTGATGCAAGGGACCCGGGTTCAATCCCTGGTCAGGGAACTAGATCCCACATGCCACAACTAAAGATCCTGCATGCCGCAACGAAGACCCGGTGCAGCCAATAAATAAATAATAAATATTATATTAAAAAAAAAAGCACCACCAGTGTTAACTCTGAATAGGAGTGTTATGGGTTATCTTCCTCGTTTTTTCTACTTTTTGTATTTTCCCAAGTTTGCTGTGTGTATTGTTTCTAAATCAGAAAATAATCAAATAAACTACAATATTTTTTAAAAAACCCTATAAGGATATATAGTAAAATACAGACAGCGGTTGTCTCTGGGGGGTGGGGGTACTGAATTACTGTTATTTTCTAAATACAGTAAAATGGGTAAACATGAGGGGAATAGTAAAAAAAAAAAAAAAAAAAAAAAATCAAATTTAATTAAAATCCAAAAAGTAAACAAACACCCATGAATGCTGAGGCCTTGTGTTTCAGTTGAAAGGGGTTGTAATCAGGACATCCGGGGCTACAGACTGAATGCTAGTTTCCCCGAGAAATTTAAATGTTGAAACCTAATCCCCAATGTGATGGTATTTGTTGGTGGGGTCTTTGGGAGGTAATTAGGTCAGGAGGGTGGAGCCCTCGAGAACAGGATTAGTGCCCTTATTAGAGGCCCCAGATTGCTCCCTTGTCCCTTCCACCATGTGAGGACACAGCGAAAAGAGGGCCATCTGTGAACCAGGAAGAGCCTCACCAGATGCCAAATCTGCTGGCACCTTGATCTTGGACTTCCCAGCCTCCAGAATGGTGAGAAATAAACTTCTTTTGTTTAAGCTACCCAGTCTGTGGTATTTTGTTACAGCAGCCCGAATCGACTAAGCTACCTGGGTCTAGAGCCCAGCTGACCCACTGTGACTTACACTGTCCCTTTCCTCCCCAGTTTCCTGATCTTTAAGATGAGAGTGTTAAGCTAGTCCATCTCCTGGATTCTGTGCAAGTGAAAGGTCCCTCTCTCTCCTTTTCTCTCCGTCTCTCTCACTGACTCCTGGCTGGGCCTGCTTTGGGGGTTCCCCTCCCAGATCCAAGCAGCACCCTCTCCCATGGTCCCCACCACCCTGCCCACCCTGACGCAGGTGCTGGGGGCACTCACTGGAGCTGGTTGATGATGACCATGCGGACGTGCTCCCGGGCCTTCAGGATCTTCTCCAGCCGGTGTATGTCATATGTGTTGGGGTTCCGGAAAGGGATGTCATCGGGCAGGCCTGTGACCTCGACAGCATCTGGGCTGTCCCGAATCAGTTTGTAAGGGACGAGCACAGGCCGGTTCAGGCCCAGGGCCTCACCTAGAGGGCACAGGGAGTCAGGGAAGATGTCCCCTGTCAAAGCCAAGCTCTGTGGGGAACGGCTGGGACCCAGCACAGCCCCACTCAGTAGCCCCTGCACCACTGAGAGTTTATAAGTCAACACACACACCACTTTTTTTTTTATCCAATTAGCAAAACTAAAAATCCAGGAGGGGTGGGGGTGGGAAAGAATGGGAGCTTGGAATTAGCAAATACAAACTAGTATATACAGGATGAATAAACAACAAGGTCCTACTGTATAGCACAGGGAACTATATTCAATACCCTGTGATAAACCAGAATGGAAAAGAATATAAAAAAGAATACATATAACTGAGTCACTTTGCTGTATAGCAGAAATAATACAACATTGTAAATCAACTATACTTCAATAAAATTAAAAAAAAAATCCATCGAATTCCCTGGCAGTTCAGTGGTCAGACTCCATGCTACCACTGAAGGGGGCATGGGTTTGATCCCTGGTCAGGGAACTAAGATCCCGCATGCCTCAAGGCTCACCCAAAAAAAAAAAAAAAAAAAAGTTCAATATCCAACACTGGCAATGAAACAGGTACTTTCACACATGCCCAGTGCAATGATTTGTTAAGTGTGCACGCCTGGACCTGACAAATGAGGACCTGATGCTGCTAAAAATCCACTCCAATTGTGTTAGAAAACGTAAAAGTCCTTACTTAGGTATTTGTGGCTGAAATGACGGGATGTCTTAGATTTGTTTCAAAGTACTAAACCTATCAAAGTGTGCCTGTGGAAAGAGATGAACTAAGATTGGCAAAATGTTGGTAAGCACAGAAGCCAGGTTTGAGTTACATGGTGGGTCATTTTGTCATTCTCTCTGCTTTTGTATATGTTTGAAAACTGATTCCAAAATAAAAAGTGAAAAAGACACCACAAACCACCAGCAGAGCTGCTTCCTGTTACTCTCAAAATGAAACCCCAACTCGGAGTCCTGGCCTGCCCACCTCTCCCCACCCCGTCATCAGGACATCTTCCCACTCCAGGCCCTCCTGACTTCTCGCTGCTCCCCAGTCACCGAGCTGTTCCCTCTGCCTGGCAAGCTTCCTTCTAATGTCTGTCCCCTCCTGACGTTCAAGTTCTGGCTAAAACATCCCTTCTTCCAAGGAGCTTTCTTTCTTTCTTTTTTTTTC